>NW_016803631.1:1589012-1652012 GCF_001698545.2 Rhinopithecus bieti | reverse complement strand
TTATTATTATTATTATTATTATTATTATTATTATTATTATTATTTTTGAGACGAAGTCTAGCTCTGTTGTCTAGGCTGGAGTGCAGTGGCACAATCTTGGCTCACTGTAAGCTCTGCCTCCTGGGTTCATGCCACTCTCCTGCCTCAACCTCCCAAGTAGCTGGGACTACAGGCGCCCGCTACCATGCCTGGCTAATTTTTTTGTAGTTTTAGTAGAGATGGGGTTTCACCATGTTAGCCAGGATGGTCTCAATCTCCTGACCTCCTGATCCTCCCACCTCAGGCTTCCAAAGTGCTGGGATTACAGGCATGAGCCACCACACCTGGCCTAGGATTTCTGATAGGAAGGCTATGGGTTGTCAGTGGCCTCAGTGCTTTCAGGCTACGCCCTTGTTTACACTGACAACAAGGTGGTACTGGAGTGCTAGAGTGTCATGGAGAAGACCTTCAATTATCAGTTATAGGTTTTAAATTTACCCTGACTTTTAAAGGAATAGGGTACACTGTTTTCTCTTTACTACTTCTGTCTCTCTCTTTCTCTCTTTTTCTCTTTGAGTTTCTGTCTCTCTCTTTGACTCCCTCTTTGTCTCTCTCTTCCTCTCTCTCTGCCTCTCTTTCTTTCCCCTCTCTCTCTTTCCCCCATCTCTCTTTACTCTCTCTTAGTCGCTCTTTCCCCTCTGTCTCTATTGCCGCCCCCCCTTTACCTCTCTGCTGTTCTTTCCCGGCCTCTGCCAGCCGCTTATGCTGTTGTTCTCCGCTCTCCTTCCCCTTCCCCTAGAGGAGGGACTGGAGGGAGAGGAGCTACTCTTTCTTCCCCCAAGAAGAAAGGAAAGGGGAATTCTGAATATTTTTCTTACTACTGGAGGTTTGTGTGAGGTTCAATCCCCTACACTGGGATTTCTCACCTCTTTTTGAGGTTCAACCTCCCCCCATGGGGATTTCTTACCTCTTTTGAGATTCAACCCCACCATGGGGATTTCTTACCTCTTTCTGAGGTTCAACCCCTCTCATGGGGATTTCTCACCTCTTTCTGAAGCTCAACCCCCCATGTGGATTTCTCACCTCTTTTTGAGGTTCAACCCCCCCATGTGGATTTCTCACCTCTTTTGAGGTTCAACCCCATGGGTATTTTCACCTCTTTTGAGGTTCAACCCCCCTCATGGGGATTTCTCACCTCTTTTTGAGGTTCAACCCCTCATCATGGGGATTTCTCACCTCTTATTAACCTCCAAGACATCCCAGCTAAGGAATACTTCAGTGCCCCCTGTGGCTTTCTTTCCCTAGTCCCAACTAAGGAATGCTCTACTGCCCCTGTGGTTTCTATCTCCTTGGTATATCCTAACCAAGGAATGATTTACCACCTCATGGCTTTTTCCTTAGTCCTGACCACGAAGGGAATACTTTACCTGCTCCTGCGGCTTCTCCTTCCTTGATCTGTGCACAGAGTTGTTGTCACAGTATGCGAGGATCCTTTAAGCTATGTTGCTGGCCAGTTATTTATTTATTTTTCTGCATTGCTGAGAGCTCAGATTACTGCTGGCACTGGGTGGGTCTTGATTTCTCACCCCTGAGGCTGCCACAAGGGGGCAGGGCATGCCTCCTCATGAGTGAGAACCAGAGACTGCCCCCAGAGGGGAATGTAATCCCGGACGAGCCCCCAAATTGTTATAAATAAAGTTTCAGTGCTGCAAAAGAAATAGCACTTGAATATGACATTTTCTTTTCAATTCTCACCAAGGCAAGTTACTTCTATAGAAGGGTG
Organism: Rhinopithecus bieti; assembly: GCF_001698545.2. Classification (NCBI taxonomy): domain Eukaryota; kingdom Metazoa; phylum Chordata; class Mammalia; order Primates; family Cercopithecidae; genus Rhinopithecus; species Rhinopithecus bieti. The sequence continues at coordinate 1,650,250 of NW_016803631.1, read as the reverse complement.
GGCCCTTACAGATGGAGCAATGGTGGGTGCACACTTGGACAAGGGAGGGGAAGGGGTTCTTATCCCTGACGCACATGGCCCCTGCTGCTGTGTCGTTCCCCTATTTGCTAAGGTTAGACCACACAGGCTAAACTAATTCCAATTGGCTAATTTAAAGAGAGTGAAGGGGTGAGTGGTTTGGCGGGAAAAATGGTTATGACAGAGCAGGTAATCGGAATGAATCAGGGTGGAGAAGGTAATCGGAATGAATCAGGGTGGAGCAGGTAACCAAAAAAGTTTGCTTTACGAGGAAGTTAAGTTTAAAAGTAGAAGGCAAAGAATTGAACATACTGACATATTGATTCCTTGAAAAGAAATTTAGAACTCATATCTAACACTGCCCTGAAGAGCAATCCCTCACTCTGGACCTCAGCTCATCCCATTACATTATGCAAGTGTTGGGAGACTTAGGGATTTTTCACCTCCTTTCTGTACACCTTAAGAAACCCTTACATGGATGGGCCTGGTGGCACATGCCTATAGTCCCAGCTGCTTGGGAGGCTGAGGCAGGAGGATCATTTGAGCCCATAAATTTGAGGCTAGCCTGGGCAACATAGTGAGACCCCTGTCCCTGAAAAATAAATAAAACAAAACCAGTCCCTGATTTGGACCAGGATCTGAGGTTGGAAACAGAGGGTGCTTTGGATAGTGATTTGAAATTCCTAAAAGAGTGGTTCTCAGCCTTGTCTGTGCATTGGAATCACCTGAGGAGTTTCAAAAACATTCTCATATTTGGGTCTCATCACTAGTGTTTCTATTTAGTTGATCTGAGGCATGCTCTGGGCACTGTGAGTTATAGAGCTGTCAAAAGATCCAATGCACAGACAAACTTGAGAACCACTGTTTCTAGAGCAGGGTTTCTGAACCTCAGCACTATGGGCATTCAGCACCATGTAGTTCCTTGTTGTGGGAGATTGTCTTGTGCATTGTAGAATGTTTATCAGCATCTCTAGACTTTACTGACTAGATGCTAGGAGCACCCTCCCCAGTTGTGACAACAAAAAATGTCTCTAGACTTTGCCAGATGTCTTGGGGTAAGAGGGACAAAATTGCCTCTGTTGAGCACTGTTGGTCCTGAGCCACTGCTAGTAGTCTGGGCTGTGAAAGACATCCTTCAGAAAGAAAGAGAGAAGGTGGCTGTTATTGCACCCTTCTCTAAGAAAAAAAAATATGTATAAAGATGCCAAGGGGATCTGGCAGAAAATTCTCCTGTCATTGGAAGAAACCTAATCAGGGTGCTTTCTGTTCTTTAAGGTTTTCTATTTCTAAGCAAAGAGATGGCATATTTCTTGGGGAGCATGGTAGAGGAAGGCATCTTAGAAAACAGGGAATTAAGAAAATGATACAGGAAACTTTCTAGCTGATCTGAGGCACAACAAAAGGAAATGAAGTATTTTTATAATTAGTATGAACAGTCTGGCTTGGATGAAATCTTGCCTTCAACTAAGAAGTTGCAGCCAGCAGTGGGGTGACAAAGTAAAAGGGCTTGGGTGCTAAGTGGATGTCAACCAGAAATGTTGCATTAGCCCTAGGAAGGCTTTGCCACCAAATTGAGAGTAGAGTGAGCTGAAATGGGTGAGAGTTGATATATGTGTATAAGAATAGTGTTAGAATGAAGTCATAAGGGGAAGGCTGGGGTTTGTGAATGAAATATTTTAGTGGTTGTCTTAGTTACTGGTTGAGAGAAGAGTCCAGGAAGCACCCTAGGAGAGTGGGGAAGTGAGAGGGAAGGGAAGGATGTGAATAATGGGTGCATTATCAAGAAGTTGCCATGTGGGCACTTGGAGTAGAATCCCTCTGGGAGCTGCAGAAAGTCAGGGCAGAACACAAACCTCAGAGGTACGAGGTGACAGAGCTGCTATATTAATCCATTAATTCTTATTTGTCATGGGTTAAAGTCTACATCCAAGGCCATTAATTCCTCAGCACTTTGGTTGAGTTCTGGCTTTGGCTTCAGGCAGAGTTGCCAGTGCTGGCAATTGCCAACTGGCACTGAATGGTGATTGCTGATGGGATGTAGGTAAGCCACTGGCAGCCTCTGCTACAGTGGTCAATTTTAAAACTTATTTTAAAGTACTGACTTCTTTGTTAATGTTTAATTTTTAATAGACTTTTTTATATGAAAGAATATTGGGACCAAGCATGGTGGCTCATATCTGTAATCCCAGCACTTTGCGAAGCTGAGGTGGGAGGATCACTTGAGCCCGGGAGGTTGAGGCTGCAGTGAGCTGCAATTGTGCCACTGCACTCCAGCCTAGGTGACACAGTGAGACCCTGCCTCAAAAAAAAAAAAAAAAAAAAAGGCATCCACCTCTGTCAGCCTTAAAGATATCTTCACCTTAGTTTTTGAGACCATGAAATACCATTGCCAGAAACCTAGCAGTCCTCCCAGCCCTGTCCCTAACTCTTCTGTGCCTCACCCATTACATCCAATCCACCAAGTCATTTCAGGTCTACTCTCAAACATTCTGGAATTTATCCACTTCTGTCTCTGCTGCTACCTCATTAGTTCAGGACAAGGTTTATTTTTGCTTGGACTATGGCAATAGCTTCCTCTTGGGCACACCACATTCACTCCTCTTTCAGGCACTTGAACCCATGAGGCTTTTTCTTAAAATGCTTCTCCCCCTCCCACCTCTCCCCATCCCCACTCTTCCAATGACTTGCTCCTTCCTATTAGGTCTGGTTAAAGTCACATCTTCACTGAAGACCTTCCTTCCTCTGAAGAAAGATCTCTCTCAGGTCATACCACTTGTTATTCCATATCAATCCGTTTGATTTCTTCTCAGCACGTTCCACAGTTTGTAATAATTTTGTTTACTGTGTTGTCTCCTTCTCTTTATTATTATCTTTTTTTGAGACAGAGTCTTGCTCTGTCACCTAGGCTGGAGTCCAGTGGTGTGATCTTGGCTCACTGCAACTTCTGCCACTAGGGTTCAAGCATTTTTCATGCCTCAGCCCCCAAGTAGCTGGGATTACAGACATGTGCCACCATGTCCAGCTAATTTTTGTATTTTTAGTAGAAATGGGGTTTCGCCATGTTGGGCAGGTTGGTCTTGAATTCTTGGCCTCAGGCAGTTTGCCCGCCTTGGCCTCTCAAAGTGCTGAGTTATAGGTGTGAGCTACTGCATTTGAACTCCTTCTATTTATGTATTTATTTATGTATTTATTTATGTATTTATTTATTTAATTTGCTTTCTCTCCAGGGGGAAGTCATGTCATCTCCCTCTCTATAATGTAACCTTGGTAAGGGCAGGACCATGCCTATCTCCTTGACCACTTATCCCTAGTAGGATTGCCAAATTTAGCAAATAAAAATACAGGATACCCACTTAAATTAGAATTTCAGGTAATCCGTTAATTTTTTAGCATAAGAATGTCCAAGTATTGTGCAGAACATACTTACACTAAAAACTATTTGTGGTTTGTCTCAAATTTAAATTTAACTGGGCCGCTTATATTTCATCTGGCAATCCTAATCCTTAGGCCCTGACACATAGCTGACTCTCACTACATCTTACTGAATGAAAATTTGGTAGCAGCATATCAAAACTGCTACTATGGCAACAAAGCTGGGGAAATGTGCTAAAAGTACAGAACTGAAGTTGTGAAAAACATCATTTTCCATCATATTTCTGTTCATATTTGCCTGTCTTTTCACACCAGGAGACTCAAATCAACCCACATCCAAAGTCTTAGGCAGCATAGTACTCTGGGAGGGATGCTGACCATAGGAAGGGAACTGGTAGGTACAGCTTTTCACACAGTGGAAATTTTTGTCATGGCCTTGTACTTGGACCTTGATTTTCTTTGGCCCTTATCTCTCCAGACTGTGAGCTCCTTAAGGGGAGAGGCTGCTTCTTTTTATTCAACCCTCCATCCCCAGCATCTTTGTCTGTAGCTGGTAGTAAGGACTCAACGTGTGGTTACCGAATGGACTGATAAATGAGTGAAGAGTAGGATAACTAACTCTCCTGGTTTGACTAGGACTGAGGGGTTTCCTGGGATGCGGGTCTTTCAGTGAAAAAATTGATGTAGTCCTGTACAAACTGGGACAGTTGATCACCCTAAGAAAATGAGTGGTTCTCACTTCTTGGTGGCTGGTGTTCTTCTCCAGTATCATCATATTGGCTGCTACATGACTACCAAGATTAGACAACCTATTAGCCTGGTTCCTTATCCATTGAAAGCTGGATGTCTGAAGCGCTCATGATCCCCTAAATTTCCCCATGTCTGGATTGGCTCCTAAGAGCTTTGCCTTACCTCCAGTCTCAGCTCATGGTCTTAATGCTAGGCCTTATGGCCTGGTCTTGTGATATCTAGCACATGCCTGGACTTGTGCTCCTAGAATGAAGGCCTTCAGGCCAACCACATGGGAAAGGACCCTGGGGCTTGGTTCAATCTTACCAAGACTTACCTGACCTGCTGTTTGTTTCATCAAGACCTGATTATGACAATCACTACTTCCACAGAACACCAGCAAGTTTATTGAGTAATTAAGGTGACAGCCATAGAACTTTGCAAATGCGTTTCCGCAAAAGTTCTGAGTTACTTGACTATGAAAAGTCAGTTTTCATTTTAACCAACCCCTGTCCCCAATACTACCAGAAAGCATAAGATTCTGAAGAAACCTTCACAAATCTACTATTATGGTAGCAATGTTCCAGTCTCAATTAGGTTCTGTTGGATTCCTGGAATTGGGAGTGAAGTGGCTCTTGAGTGGCTCCCAGCACTTGTAGTAGTTCTCATCCAAACACCTGGAGGCCTTGAGTCCCCACTTGGTGACCGCTAGACTTAGAGATGATTCAAACATAAATGCCTAGAGGAAGTGAGGATGGAAATGAGAAAAAAGAGATGAGACAGATAATAAACACGTTTGATTAGATGTCAACAGAAGGTATGGGTAGGTAAAATCTTCCAATAACAAATCAAAGATTTGTGTGCTAGCATGGTGAGGAGAGCAGACTCAAGCCCTGAGTTGTGGCTCTGGCCCTACCATTTGTAAGCTGATGAGACCTGGTACAAGACCCTTAACTTCTCAGGGCCTCAATTTTCATTCTGTAAAATAAAATTCAGCCCTTAAGCTTCACATTGTCTTCATGGTATTAGGGAAGTAAGTCTGCTAGATCCAAGGGCAGACGTGGGAGAATCCTGGGAATATCCATCTTCTCAGGGACTTCATTTCCTGTGGCTATGTCCTTGTGAGGAAAGGCATACTTCCCATTTTACAGAGGAGGAATTAAGGCTGAGAGCTGGGAAACAACTTGCTTAAGGCGACAAGTCATGGCAGAGCTGGGATTTGAGCCTGTCTTTTCAAGACACTGACCAAAAGATGGGCTGGGAAAAAGAAAAAAAGAGGGAGTCCAGGGGGAGAGGGAGGTGAAGAAAATGGCAGGAATGGCTGTAACAATTTTAAAAGTCATATCTCAGAAGTGTCTGAAAGGTGGATGTTTCACTGTCAGGAGGTTTTTGTCCACAACAGAAAGAATATGCAAATACTCTGTGCATCTTAGACATTACAGCTTCATCAATTGCTGATTTTCTTACCCAACATGGCTTTAAAACAAAACAAAACAAAACCCCAAAACCAAACCCTACAATTCTTATATGCTCACATTTGGAAATTTGTAAAATATAGGCAGGCAAAAAGAAAATAATAGAATTATCTTGTGCCACAACCCAAAGCACCCACATTAATGTTTGGGCTCTAATATACATTAACTTCTTTTTGCCTAAAACAATGGATATGAGTATCCCTGCCTGAATTCCTGTGACAGACTTGATGGAAAGACTGGATGAGATCATATGGAAGTGCTATGCAAGTTATACAGCACTATTCAAGATGCAGAAAAGGCTTTCAATAAAATTCAGTATATCTTCATGTTAAAAACTCTCAATAAACTAGGCATTGAAGGAACATATCTCAGAATAATAAGAGCCACCCATGACAAACCCACAGCCAGCATCGTACTGAATGGGGAAAAGCTGGATGCATTCCCTTTGCAAACCAGCATAAGACAAGGATGCTCTCTCTCACCACTCCTATTCAACATAGTCTTAGAAGTCCTGGCAAAGAGCAATCAGGCAAGAGAAAGAAATAAAGTGCATCCAAATAAGAAGAGAAGAAGTCAACCTATCCCTGTTTGCAGATGACCTGATTCTATATTTAGAAAACACCATAGTCTTGGCCCGAAAGCTACTTCAACAGATAAACAACTTTCAGCAAAGTTTCATGATACAAAATCAATATACAAAAATCACTAGCATTCCTATACACCAACAACAGTCAAACTGAAAGCTAAATCAGGAATGCAATTCCATTCACAACTGCAACAAAAAGAATAAAATACCTAGGAATACCCCTAACCAGAGAGGTGAAAGCTCTCTACAATGAGAATTATAAAACACTACTCAAAGAAATCAGAGATGACACAAACAAATGGAAAAACTTTCCATGTTCATGGATAGGAAAAATCAATATCATTAAGATGACCATACTATCCAAAGCAATGTAAAGATTCAATGCTGTTCATATCAAAATACCAGAGACATTCTTCACAGAACTAGGAAAGACTATTTTAAAATTCATATGGAACGAAGAAAGAGCCCAAATACCCAAGGCAATCCTAAGCAAAAAGAACAAAGCAGGAGGCATCATGCTACCCAATGTCAAAGTATACTACAGGGCTACAGTAATCAAAACAGCATGGTAATGATACAGAAACAGGCACATAGACCAACGAAACAGAATAGAGAGCCCAGAAACAAGGCCGCACACCTATAACCATCTGATTTTCAATGAAGCTGACAAAAACAAGCAATGGGGAAAGGACTCCATATTCAAGAAATAGTGCTGGGACAACTGGCCAGGCATATGCAGAAGATTTAAACTGAACCCCTTCCATACACCATATACAAAAATCAACTCATCATGGATTAAAGACTTAAATGTAAAACCCCAAAACTATAAAAACTATGGAAGAAGACCTAGGCAAAACCATTCAGGACATAGCCATGGGCAAAGATTTCATGACAAAAACATCAAAAGCAATTGGCAACAAAAGCAAAAATTGACAAATGGGATCTAATTAAACTTAAGAGCTTTTGCACAGCAAAAGAAACTACCAACAGAGTAAATAGACAACCTACAGAATGGGAGAAAATGTTTGCAAATGACGCATCTGACAAATGTCTATATGTATGTCTATGTATATATGCCACATTTTCTTTATTCAGGCTGCCCTTGATGGGTATTAAGTTGATTTTATGTCTTTGCTATTGAGAATAGTACTGCAATGAATATTTGCATGTATGTGTCTTTATGGTAGAATGATTTACATTCCTTTGGGTAAATACCCAGAAATGGGATTGCTGGGTAGAATGGCAGTTCTTTTTTTAGCTCTTTGAGGAATCACCACACTGCCTTCCACAGTAGTTGAACTAATTTACACTCTCACCAACAGTGTATAAGTGTTCCCTTTTCTCTGCAACCTTAGCAGCATCTGTTATTTTTTGGCTTTTTACTAATATCCATTCAGACTGGTGTGAGATGGTATTTCATGTGGTTTTGATTTGCATTTCTCTAACGATATGTGATATTGAGCTTTTTTTCATTTGCTTGTTGGCTGCATGTATGTCTTCCTTTGAAAAGCATCTGTTCATGTCCTTTGCCCACTTTTTAATGGGGTTGTTTATTTTTTCTTGTAAATTTGTTCAAGTTCCTTATAGATGTTGGATATTAGACATTAGACATACATATATATGTATGTATATATATAATGGAATACTATGCAGCCATAAAAAAGAACAAGATCATGTGTTTCTCAGGAACACGATGGAGCTGGAGGCCATTATCCTTAGCAAACTTAGAGGAACAGAAAACCAAATATTGTATGTTCTCACTTCTAAATGGAAGCTAAATGATGAGAACTCATGGACACAAAGAGGGGAACAACAGACACTGGTGCCTACTTGAGAGCAGAGGGTGGGAGGAGGGAGAAAATCAGAAAAAATAACTATTGGGTACTATTTAGTACCCGAGTGATGAAATAATCTATACAATAAACCCCTGTGACATTAGTTTACCTATGTAACAAATCTGCACATGTACCCCTGAATCTCAAATAAAAGTTAAAAATAAAAAAAAAATATGTAAAAGAAAAAAATGAATAAGACCTAGCATTTGATAGCATAACAGGGTGATTATAGTCAATAAAAATTTAATTGCACCTTTTAAAATAACTGAAAGAGTATAGTTGGATTGTTTGTAACACAAAGGATAAATGCTTGAGGTAATGGATACCCCATTTATCCAATGATGTGATTATTACATATCATATGCCTGTATCATAATATCTCATGTACTCCATAAATATACTTATTATGTATCCATAAAAATAATAATAAGTAATAAAAATTTTAAAAAGCACTATTCAGACATAAGAATCATTATGGCTATTCCTATTGTCTCTTTGCTGGCTGCTTCTTAGCAGCCTCTCCATTTGGCTGGATTAACAAAAGCCCCATCCAGCTGACTTTGAAGATGGTATTGTATCAAGTTAATCTCTCCAAACAAGAATAAGGATAAGGCATATAGATAGACCTGGGTCTGAATTATACAATGGGAAATGGTGAGGACGACCAAAAGTTAGGTCTCGGTAAGATGTTGGACCCTTCGTCCTCAGGTATTCTGGCTCCTTGATACCCAGGGTCTCCCATCCTAATAGGAGAGCTCTTTCTCACTAGTAATTCAAAGCATTGCTCCTCATAGAAACAGCCCTGTCCTATGCCTCACTGTTGTAAAACACAGCTCCCTCATAACATTGACCACCCAAAGCCAAACTGGGGCACCAAAGGTTATTGAGTGGCAACTCTGGAAGAGCTTCCAGAAATGCACCTCCAGGAGACTTTAGAGGTAATAGCTTAACTAAGACTGCCAAACTGCATCTCATTGAGATGTAGGGGTTCTACAGAAACTCCATAGAGGCCCTTGAAAGGGGAAATAGGGCCAAAGCAAGCAAATGGGACTCTCTACACCCTCCTTTTGCAGAGGAGCTCCACCAACTCTGGCTCCAGGGTTGGGACTGAAAGCAAACTGCACTGGACAGATGGACAGATAATGCTCACTGCTTAGGGTAGTTTGCAAGCATGAAGCAGGCAAGTCTGTGCTATGGATTTTAAACCAGGTAGCATTTCAAGGCATTTGTTTTAAAAAGTAAAGCAAATTTGCATGTGATTTAGCATAAAATTACTCCCTGTGGATCATAAACTCTACCTCGAAGAATGCAAAAATAAAATCAAGCACCGCAGCCAACTGCAATTGTGTTCAGCCTCAATGTTTACAGACTGACACAGGAGGAATACAAAACAGGTTTTAAATCCCATCAGTTGCATCCATGCCAAAGCAGAGCAAAGAAAAATGAAAAAAACAGCTGAGAATTGCTTCTTACAAGCCCTGACTATAGTGAGGCAAGGGCTTTTTGACCCTCCTTGGCTTGAAACATGTGCTGAAGTGACATCCTGCCTCCGCTACTATTGTGGCCCTGGAGGATTACTTCAAAAAGCAGAAGACTCTGAGACATAGCATATTCCTAGGGCTGCATATGGATACAGGAAGAGGCTTCACATAGTATTAATAATGTTGCCTTACATTTGAATAGTGTTGGACAGTCTGTTAGGTTAACTTATAGCCATCTGCTGGGTTGGATACTATATCCATTTTATAGATGGGGAAAATGAAACACAGAGAAGCTAAGTGAGTTGTTCACGATCACACAGGAATGAAGAGATGGGATCTGAACTCAGAACCCATGTCTGACTCCAAGTCCGAAGATCTTTCTACACCACCACAACAGAAGTCTAGCATATACACAAGGATGTGTGTATATATACATGGAAATGTACTTATGCAGTCATGTAACTCTCCCCTTTTTGACTCCTCCTCTGTGACTTTGGAGAAATGAAAAATGGCCACCTCTTTCAGCAAGCGTGGGGAGTTCAGAGGCCGCCGGAATCTGGCAGTTAACATACTTACCATGGTGCCATCGGCAATCCTCTCAGGTGCCAGCTTGGCCTTGCTGGCCTTCTCAAAGCAGTCAGCATCAGGTCCATGGGGGGTCATTGTGCTGTGCAGACTGCCTCCACCTGGCAGGAACCCACCTTGCTTTGCCTCATAGTGACCTCGGATGAGTCCCATGAACTCACTCATGCAGTTCCCTGGGAAGGTTGAAGCAGGATTATTTTTATTATCCAAGGCAAGACCAGTAAAACACAAAGATCCCTTAAGCATTATTTGTGCAGAATTCCAAGAACATAGGAGAAACTAATAAATTGTATAGGATTAATAAAGAATGTGGATTGACAGAAGAACAATCACAAAACATTCATATTGGCATTCTTGGCAGGCATGGCTCTACTCCATGGCCATGTGGATTATCAGAGGTCTTGAGTTCCACTATCTGACAGGAATCAGGCTAGATCTAAAGAAAATCAGGGCCCAGAGAAGACAATAATAATTAAAATGCTAGTCATAATAAAGAGTGAATGTACTCTATCATGTAAGCTTATAAGCCCTCTATCAAAGTTATCTTATCTCCCAGATCATAACCCTTTCCCAAGCAGCTCCACTGTAGGACACAGCAACACCATATTTCTAATTCCCAATCTAGAAGGCTTAGATTGGGTGTGTGTGTGTTTTGATGGATGATGATGTAATGAAAAGAACTCCAGACTTAAAGTCCATTATCAGATGATAATCTGTGTGAAAGAATCTTGGTATGTGTATAAAACAGACTATAAATGCTATTTATTATAACAAATATTATCTTCTATAGATGAATCTGTTATCCTCTTGTTTTTCTGTTCTTCAAAATGTCTTCTGGATTTGTTTTTATTTTTTCTATTTCCATTGATACCCTATTCATAGAGTCCTAAATCTTAAAATTGGAAGGGATCCTTACTTCTACTCAATGTAGAAGAAATTTCTCTGTCTTTCCTGACTGATAACCTCCTGGGCTCTGCCTGGATGTGAACGGAAGCTTTCCACTCTACAAAGCATATTATATTATTGAAGAGCTCTGTGTGTAAGAAAGCTCTTATATTAAATGGAAATTTGCTTTTATATGAGTTAAATTCATTGGTCCTAGTTGTGCTTTCTAGAGTTACACAAAATTTAACAAAAATCACCATGCTTCCACTCTTCCAATCTTATGCTGCTGTTGAAATAAAGTTCTTTATTAGAGTAGCAATACAATAGAGCAGGAATTAAAGAAATATAACACCTGAGCAAATTTAAGTGTCTTTGCATCTCAAACCACACATCTACTCACCCATTCATTCATCTGTCCTTTTCCCACTTCACCCATCTGCCCATCCAGCCAGCCAGCATATATAATTAGATACTGTGCTGGGTACCGTGAGACAGAGATGAACAAGAAATAGCTTTTAAAGCTACTTAAAAAAGAATTAATTAACAGCAACAACAACAACACAGCCTTTAAAGCTACTCATAGTCTGTCCTGTGAGAGTACTGAGAGTGCAAACTAAGGACGGAGTAGAGAGATGTGGCAGTGGCAACCCTTACAAAATTACACTGGACAGGATGCATGCCTGCCCTCTTGCTTACATGTGCAGTATAACCAAGTGCCAAATGCTTTTATAATTTACTAAGCAACCACACTCACCCTGCTCAGAAACAGAAAGCTACTGCAGGCCCCTACAAAGTGAGTGAGAGTTTGTGAGCTCCTGCTGAAGAGGGAGACCCAGAGACCATAGCTCTACTTGTTTCTCTATGAAGTGGAAATACAGAAAAAGCAGCAAATGTAAGCATAAAGTGTCTATGTTTTAAAAACAGTTCAGCTCATGACTTAAATTTGGTGTCACGCTCCTTGCTCTAGTATGTGTCCTCAGGGTCACCTTCATGGCTTAATTTTAAGAAGAGAGCAAAATAGAGTTCAGCTTTGATCTGAATATGCATTTAGATAGCAATGAGCTTGGTGATGACATTTCTATATCATTTTCTATATTTCAAAGGACAGTGGGAGGATAGACCTTGCCTTTCTGATTAAAGCTGAATCTAGTTGACTAAGGCACATGAAGATGACCGGAGGCAATATTTCTATAGAAATAATTCTCCATTTTCTCTTATAATAAAGTCACATCAAAGTAGCAAAGATTTTGAGTATTGCCAAGGCAATATTTTTAACATCTCTGGAAAACTCTTTTCTAACCTGGGGTTCTGGGGTTTTTTCCAATTAACTCAGAGCACCCATACCTTTATAAGATCTACCCTGGGGCCAAATTTACTTTGAGAGTCATTAAAAAACTACAGGAGGCATCTCTCAAGGTTATTTGTGTCAGGAAGTCTGAACTACAAATAAAAATTAAGGAGTGGGTTGAGACCCTATAGCACAGTAGCAAACTTGTCTAAATCAGATGACTCTATTATTCCTCCACCTAGGGCCGGGGACACGCCCTAGGCCAGTATTTCTCAACAAGCAGTCTGTAAACCTCCTTCATCAGAATCCCGACTTGCCAGTGAAAAAATGCAGATTCTGGCCAGCCATGGTGGCTCACACCTGTAATCCCAGCACTTTGGGAAGTCAAGGCAGGTGGATTGCTTGAGTTTAGGAGTTCGAGACCAGCCTGGACAACATGGCGAGATCCCATCTGTGCTAAAAATGCAAAAAAATTAAAAAATTAAAAAAAAAAGCCAGCTGTGATGGTGCACACCTGTGGTCCAAGCTACTCAGGAGACTGAGCAGGGAGGATCACTTGAGCCTAGTGGGTGGAGGTTGCAGTGAGCTGAGATTGTGCAACTTGCACTCCAGCCTGGGTGACAGAGCGAGACCCTGTCTCAAAAAAAAAAAAAAAAAAAAAAAGGCAGATTCAGCATCACTTGGGAATTTGTTAAAAATGCAGATTCTTAGGTCCTATCCCAGACCTACTGAAGCAGAAATTCTGAGGATGGAGCCCAGTAATCTGTGTTTTAATAAACCTTCCAGCTGACTCTGACACATGGTAAAATGTAAGAACCACTACAGGCACACAGAGTAACCTCAATAAAAGAACAAGAGTGAAACAGTGAATTATTAAGGAATAGCATGTGAAGTACAGACTATAAGCCAGGGCAATTTTCTCTCCTTGACAACAGGCTGTAGGTCACTAACTTCCAGGAGGAGAAAAGTTAGAGTCCTTAGTAGGCTTGACATTTTTTAGAAAGGACTTATGATGCTATTCACAAAATAGCTGGTGTCTTTGCAGTGGTAACTGATTGTTTTCTTTTCTCTACCATGATGGTGTCACCTGAAAAGGGGGATGCTGGCATTTGACCATGGAGTGGCCTTCGTCTGTCCTGAGGGCCTTCATTCCTGATGCTATAAGATAGCTAAATTGGCCATTCAGTGCACTGTTGTTTTCTGTTGAGCCCTGACACCTGGGAACTGGTATATATAGAGAGGGACCTAATATAAACAGAAGGCCCTGGAGTTTACTAAAGAAAGGAATTTGTTTTCTAGAATGTCCCAGGTGGAACGCCTCTTAGAGTCTTCCCAGAAGTCTATGTACAAAAAAATGCACACTCCAGGAAGTAGAATTGCACATTGACCTTTGACTGGATTTTCAGCTAGCTATTGCACAATTAAAAATGTCAACCTCATTAGGTACAGCCATGAAGTACTTTATTTATTCTTGTTGACACATTCACTTATTAAATAAATATTTTATTAGAAGCATGCTATATATCAGGCACTATGCTAGCCATACCAGTTAGTAGTCATGAGTGTTTGCTCTGGTGTCAGACAGCCTGTAATTAAATCCTGACTCTGCACTTAACTTGCTGTGAGTCCTTGAGAGAGTTACTTAATCCCTCTTGTGTCAGTTTAATTTTCTGAAAAAAGGGGCAGGGGGGACAATAATACTACTTGTCTCTTACAATTATTATAAACACTTCATGAGTTAGTTTTTTAAAAAACTTGTAACAGGGCCATAGAAATTGGCCAATAACTATCAGGTGCTAAGAATAATAATATTAATAAAATAAAAATAGATTTGTTAGGTCTTGTACTAGGCAACAAATATTCTGCAGAAACTCTTTCCAGAATAGAGTCCATTTCCTAATGTAGGCTGCAGTCTGCTTTGCCCTGCCAAAATAATTGGAGAATGCACATTTCTGTCTTTCTCTCTCTCTCTTTTTCTTTCTCTGGTTCTCTGAACTAGACTTAGGTGATGAACTTTCCCAAAACAACAGACTAACTAACAATTTCCCCAGCATTCCCCAAAACAAAACATCTAAAATGTGAGGAAACTTGTTTAGAAGCCTTTCTAACAAGGCTTCTAAACTTTACCAGCCTTTCTGCCTCTTACAGGGACAGAGAAACCGGGAACCAGGCTCAGAGTCAATGCATCACTATTGATATAATTTGGATGTACGTTCCCTCCAACTCTCATGTTGAAATGTGATCTCCGGTGTTGCAGGTGGGGCCTGGTAGGAGGTGTTTGGGTAATGGAGGCAGATACCTCATAAATGACTTGATGCCGTCATGACGGTTATGAGTGAGTTCTCACTCTATGAGTTCACATGAGGCTTGGCTGCTCAGAAGAGGCTGGGACTTCCTCTTTTCTCTCTTGCTTGCTCTCCTCATGTGATACGCCAGCTCCCCCCTTGCCTGCCACTATGATTGTGTTTCCTGAGGCCTCATTGGAAGCAGATGCCAGCACCATGCTGTTTGTACAGCCTGCATAACCATGAGCCAAATGAACCTCTTTTCGTTATAAATTAAGTAGCCTCAGGTATTCTTTATAACAACGAAGAATGGACTAACACAACTACCATCCCTTAAAGAGATTAAAGCTTGGGGATCAGCACTAGGCCTTGTGAGGCAGGATCCTGAATTCAAGCCAGGGTAGGTGTCCAGAAACAACCCAGGCATTATTCCCAATGGGTAGTGCTCACTGCTTTGTTGTCTCTTTGGCTTGCAAATGTGGCTTGGTAAAAGAGAGACTTACTATGGTAATAAGGAGGCCTGAAGGTCTTATCAGCAACCCCCCATCGAGGTGGAAAGATGACAAAATCAGCGATGGCCACTCCAGGGCGGACAGACTTGGCAGTCAACACTGTGAAAATGGATGGGTCCTGTGAACACACAAGGAGAGACTGAATGCACGACGCAAGGGAGGTGACAGGACAATGACACATATTTCATGCATACATGAAGGTGTTTGCAAGTGACATGCTAACTTCTTTTTATTTATTTATTTTTATTCAACTTTTAATTTCAACTTTTATTTTAGATACAGGAGTACATGTACAGGTTTGTTACACGGGTATATTGTGTGATGTTGAGGTTTGGGGTAGGGATCTGATATGGTTTGGCTGTGTCCCCACCCAAATCTCATCCTGAATTATAGTTTCCATAATCCCCACATGTTGTGAGAAGGACCCAGTGGGAGGTAATTGAATCATGGGAGTGGGTTTTCCTGTGCTGTTCTCGTGATAGTGAATAAGTTTCACAAGATCTGATGGTTTTATAAAGGGCAGTTCCCCTACACATGCTCTCTTGATTACTGCCACATAAGACATGGCTTTGCTCCTCCTTCGCCTTCTGCTATGATTGTGAGGCCTCCCCAGCCGTGTGGAATTGTGGATACATTAAACCCCTTTTTCTTTATAAAGTACCCAGTCTCAGGTATTTCTTCATAGCAGTATGAAAATGGACTAATACAGGATCCCATCACCCAGGTAGTGGGCATAATATCCAACAGGTAGTCTTTCTACCCTCCCCCTTCTAGTAGTCTCCAGTGTCTATTTTTCTTATATTTATGTCCAGGGGTGCTCAGTATTTAGCTCCGACTTATAAGTGAGAACATGCAGCATTTGGTCTTCTATTGCTGCATTAATTTGCTTAGGATTATGGCTTCCAGCTGCATCCATGTTGCTGCAAAGGGACTGCCTAATTTCTGATCAAACAACAGAAGTCTGGGCTTGTCATCAAGGTGCAGTAATCACTCATATGACTTTTTCCTCTTGCTGTGCTTGAGGCAAAATGAATTAACACCAGCTGAAAGGATTCTGAACTGCTTTTTCACCCTGCTGAGCCCACATTATATGCAACCTATTACCCTGTGGGTCTGAGAACCAATAGTGCCTGCTTCTCAATCTCAGGTCAAGTTGACTGGAGCTGAGATGTGCGGCAGAAGAGATGCTCAGAGCGAAGTGGAAATAGAAATAAAGTAAAATCCAAGTTTTGGTGTAGGTGTGCTCCTCTTTGGGAGAACACAGAGATTCCAGATTGTATCCATTGGCAGAAAAGTCTGAGAAGTGGTTCATTGCTTTCCTACCTTTGTTTGACTTTCAGGTCTAAAACACATCATTTACGTCACTAGTCTTCATAGTGGTAGCGTAGGATGGAATAGGTTGAGGGACGAGATTATACTTTTGAAAAATCTTCAGAATTATTTAGTGAAAAGTTTGAGATTCAATTTAATTGAAATCAACAATCATGTTCCCTTTCAGATGCGATGCAAGAGTCTGGAGATTCAAAGATCATGGGGATCGATTTCCTGCTTCTTTAGCATTAACTGGGCGGTGGCGGCTGGGCAGTTAATTCTACCTGAAAGGGTCAAAGAGGGCTTCAAAGAGGAGGTGACATTTGAGGTAAGTATTCAAGAATGAACAGAAAGAAAGAAAAAGAGAGAGAAAAAGAGAGAGAGAGAGAAAGAGAGAGAGAAGGGAAGGAAGGAGGGAAAGAAGGAAGGAGCACATGTACCCTTGAACCTAAAATAAAAGTTTAAAAGAGAGAGAGAGAGAGCGGAGAAACCTACACATGTACCCTTGAATCTAAAATAAAAGTTAAAAAAAAAAAAAAGAAAAGAAAGGAAGGAAGGAAGGTAGGGGGGATGGGAGAAAAAGGGAGGGAGGGAGGAAGGAAGGTAGGGGGGATGGGAGAAAAAGGGAGGGAGGGAGGAAGGACTGAGGAAGTGGGAAGGAAGAGAAATGACATTTTAATCACAGAAAACACATGAAAGTGCACAGAGATTATGTTAAGAGGAGATAAGGCTAAAACCCCAGTGCATTGACAGAAGGGAGAGGAACAAGAGGTGATACTGGAAAATGAGTCCAGGGACAGATGGTGAAGAGCATCAAACACCACGCTTCAGAGCTCAGACTTAATCCTAAGCCATGGGAAACTTGCAAAGGCTTTCTAATGAGTACAGTGGTAGCATGATCAGAACTGAATTTTGGAAAAATAATTATAGCAGCAATACAGAGAAGATTGCACCTGTGTAAATTCAAATAAAAATAAACCCAACACTTATTGCTGTGAGCACTGACATTTCTGCATCTGTTGTGGGAAATGGTCTAAACTATTCAAGCAAAGGTAGTGAAGCAGCAAAGGTGGTGAAGCAGCAAAGGTGGTGAAGTAGCAAAGGTAGTGAAGCAGCAAAGGTGGTGAAGCAGCAAAGGTAGTGAAGCAGCAAATCAAACTTTATCAGTGTCTCAGGATCCTTTCTCGTGCTGTTTGTTTGGGGTCTGATATCTCACTTTTCTTTTCCCCTTTGCTTTTATTAAGAGTTGCTGCTGTTCGGAGAGGTAGTTTTGTCCCCCCAGAGATAAACTGAACTAGCTCAGGATGATCCTTTTGCCTCTGAGTCTCTGACTTCTGCTCTAATCATCCTTCCAGCCTGTGGATTAAGTTCATCTCTTATGAAGTGGGCTGCAGAATGAACTGCCCCCCACCCCCGGATCTCAGAACCATCACTTTATTAAGAATGTAGGGTCTTGGGAGCCTGCACTGTAGACCAGACACCTATTTGTGGCCCCCTAACTGAGTGGAAAATACGACCAAGTTCATGCTCTAGAATTTCTTTGGTTGAAACTCAAGCACTGAATGTTATGAGTAACTTTACAAGTGGGCTGTTCGTTCTGTCACTGCCAAATACAGCCAGGAGTGAAGGCACTGGGGTGAGAAGTCAGAGATCGTAGAGGAGACTCTTGAGAGTTGTGAGGTCAGAGACTTCTTCAAATTCACAAAGTTCCTTTCTCCTCATTCTACCACCGACATTACCACGTGGTTGTTTTGGGGGATAAATTTTCCAGAAAGAAACTGTTTATCCACTTAGTTTGGCAAACACAAGTCAGAGTATCACGAATGTCCTGTAGAGAATGAAGCTGTGTTCACAGGGGAATGTTGAGTATCTGGCTTGGCTCCCCTACTAGCTATATTATTTACTCCTTCACCATAAGACAAATGACTATATCTAGGGCTTCCAACGATGACACTGGAAATGTTAGATCTGTAAATGTCAGGAGTCTACTGTGGACCCCTCCCACCAAAGTGTTGCCTCACCCCAGTGCCCCTACAGGGTTCAGACTTACTGCATGGTCAAAGGCCACTGAGTTGATAACCATGAAATTCTTCAGGTTGTACTTGTAGGGTGTATAATTCCCGTGCCAGGCCACAACATTGAATGGGGAGACATCCTAATTACAAAAAGCAGGAAAGGATGATTTTACCATCTAATGCTTTTGTAGCTGTGATCCCACAATATGTACTGGGCATACCTCTCTCTTCTTTTGATTTGATTTTGTTCTTGATTTAATTTTACTGTCCTTTGGGAGAAGTACAACCCTGAATCATTTTGTGGTTGCTCCACACACCCTCTACTTAGCCACTAACCCTATTTTTCTGGTTCATAAGCTGCAGCTGCCTTCTGATCACAAATGCAGCAGAAGCACAGCACATTCTCCAAGTAGTGCCTTTTCAACAATTTTTAACCTAACTGTGAGGATCTGTAGATGTCAGCAATTCTCAAACAATCTGGGCTACCTTCTGTTTCCTGGAGCAGAGAGTACCTGCTGTGATACTTCTCCAGGTAATTTCAGCCTAGAGGAACTTGCAATAGACACAGTGCCTGGGTTGGTGAGTCCAGGAGAGGGGAGAAGGCCTCTAAAAGTTCCCACTCCAAGGACTTGAGATTTCAGAGCAATCCTAACATAATACTTCTTGGTCCTGTCCTGGTGTAGAAGAGGATCAGTGTTCTGCTATAGGAAGGTGGTCCCTTCTGTATCTATGGGTCTGAAAGCTCTAAAGATTTTAATGAAGGCACTACTCATAGAGGCATGGTTAGGGTTAACCGGAATGACTAGAAGTGTTGAGGTATCTGAGCCTAGCAATAGTGGGAAGACACTGCCATTCCTGGGCATGTGGAATAAGGAGGGAAATACTGTTATAGTACTTCAGCAAGAGCTAGGACTATAAAGAAGGGTGCTACCCAGTGGTGTGCTGGTAAATATTTAACAACTAGCACTCTGAAAAAATATATAAAGCATTGACATATAGTGTTTACTGATTTTTAAGGTGGATATAGTCTCACCATGATGATTTTCCAGCTAGCAATATGACATCACTGAATACAGAGTTGGACAGAAGTGTGCATATCAGCTTTTGCAAGTCACTATGAATCAGCTCCAGCATACCACTAGGGCTGTCCAACAGGAACTGAGGTCATATGGGGGATGCAGCTACTGCCAGAAACACAGTCCTAAACAGGGAGGAAGCAGGGGAAGAAATCTCCCAATTTGTCTTTTCTCCTGCCTTGCAGTTTCCTGTGGGTTGAACCCAACAGAAGCCAGCTGGCTAGGGAGCCCGGGTGATACAGTTAACCTTCCAGGACACAGATCATGGCAAGAGGGAGAATGGATCAGTGGGGACTCACACAGAGAATAACCAGCACAGGGTCTACCTGGAAAGTGCAAACCTTTCTGGAGGAGATACTGGCTGGTTCTAGAATTGTGGTTCTTTAACAATTGTATGTAAACAATGATCTGGGGAACATGCTTAAAATGAATGTAGGTTTCCATGTCCCGTCTCCAGAGCTTATCATTTTTTGCAAGGCTAGAGTAGTATCTGAGGATCTGCTTTTTTTTTTTTTTTTTTTGAGAGGGAGTCTTGCTCTGTTGCCCAGGCTGGAGTGCAATGGCGTGATCTTGGCTCACTGCAACCTCTGCCTCCTGGGTTCAAGCGATTCTCCTGCCTCAGCCTCCCAAGTAGCTGGGATTACAGGTGTGCACCACCACATCTGGCTAATTTTTGTATTTTAGTAGAGACAGGGTTTTGCCATGTTGGCCAGGCTGGTGTTGAACTCCCGACCACAGATGATCCATCTGCTTCGGCCTCCCAAAGTGCTGGGATTACAGGGGTGAGCCACCGCTCCCGGCCTAGGATCTGCATTTTAAACAAGTCTCCTTGAGGGTTTCTGATGCAAATAGCCCCGGAATTTTGAGAGACCCTGACCCAGAGAAAATGAAAATAACAATGTGTCTGCTTCAAGGGTTAGTTTTAAGTGCCACACTGGTTGGCCTCAGCTGGTTGGCATTATCTCTAGATGTTGCCTGAGAAGAATAACATAACTTGGACAATATAAGGAAATAATGCTAAACAGAAGAGATCTTTGGGTTCTTCTTATTATATGATTATTTTATTCTAATATATATTCAGTATATTTCATAATATGTTATAGAGTCCATATTACATTGTTGTTATTATTATTCATTAATATCTGTGCCTTTGCTTGTGTCCTGAATTTGCCAGCCTGGTGGTACAAACTAAGCCAAGCTAATTAACTGAATTCTACTTGTTTTGTAGAATTGCTTGTATTTGAAATAGGGTGGTATTGGACAGTATAAATCTTGGTTGATCTGTTAACTCATTTCCTTTTCAGAACATATTATGCTGCCCATATATTATGTTTTCCATACCATTTATAGAGACCTACATATTGCTAAGATTTTCATTGCTTGGTGAGTAGAAAGGGCACAGCCTTTGGAGTCAGACAGATATGGGTTCAAATGCTGGTTCTGCCACTTACTGTGAAGTTGGTAAATTATTTATCATCACTGGCCTTTTTCATGACTATGAAGATACCATTGACTACTAGAACTATTTGCTTTATCTGTAGTGCCATAGTGGTATGATAACAATGAAAGGATATATGTAAAGTTTCTAATACTCGCCTTGGCAATCAGTAAGTGCTCAATCACTCTTCATTTCCTCCCCTGCCTGCCAACCCTCTTACTTTACCTGTTTGGCAGCAAACAGCTTGCCCTGGTATTTATTAATGACAGTGTAACCACCTGGTACTTGGCGATCCTCATACCAGGCAACGGGTATCAAGAAATCACGAGGATTGGCCAAGCCATTGGCCCCTAGAACACAGTAACCCAAAAGTCTTTTAGAAACTTCCAAAACATAGGAAAGATGCCCATGGTTGCATGAAGAGAAAGGCTTTCTTTCATGTCAAGAGCCACTCCACAAATTGTTTTCATTGCTCAAAGATTCACTGGATTTCCAGTCTGGTACCTTTTAGGAAGACCCAAGGAATCTGGTCAGAAAAAAATTCACAAAAACCAGCATTACCTTCTAAGGTTGTGGAGTGACTCTGGTTGACAAAACCACCTTATATGCATTACCTTATCACTACAGGTGAGGGGAAGGGAAAAGAGAAAGAGACCTGAAAAGAGGAAAAGGGAATATCTGATAGAACTCCAGAACTTTTTCTTTTGAAGGAACGCTTGAATACTCTAGAACTCATGACAGTCCTTGATCTCAGATAGGAAGGGTTACACGCTGTTGCCTAAGGCATGCCTCTCTCCTTAGAATTCAGATTCCAAGTCTGAAAACTGCTCTCCAGCCTGAAAAACCCTGTCTGCCACTCAGGAAGAAGTATTTAGGACCTGCCTGCTTACCTTTGGTTAGGAGTGAGTGTTTCCTCCAGAGAAAGAAAATAAATCAAAAGAGCAAACATGAAAACGTACATGCAAAAACAATGTAACTCTGACAGGAGCCAGCTGAGGAGTGTTTTACCATTTCCAGCTCCTGGGGTTAAAAAAAATAAGCCCCCGGCTGGTTAGCAAATTATAGATATTTTCCAGAGGGTACATGTTCCATGCAACCTGGAGGCTATGCTGACTATAGAGCAGCAGGAAGCCAGAGCAGAGTGGGAAGAGTGGGCGGTGAACAGGATGACAGACGGCCCACCACGGCTCCAGCTGCCTCTTGCTGCCTCCCACCTTCCTCTGCATATTTGGATTCCTCAGGGGAGTTGACCAGAAGGCACACACTGGCCTGTCCCTGTTTGCTCTAAAAAGCTGTTGACAAGGAAGGGAAGAACTGGGAGATGTGACCAAAGAGGAAACCAAGGGCCAATTTTCCCAGTCACTCCTTTCACTCCAAGAGACAGTTTGAGAACCCCTCCTAACATTTTCACTTCCTCCAGCTTGCCAGAAGAATGGGGGCTGGGGGGACCTTGGTTCACTTTTGAATGTTTTGATCTGCCTCCTGGAGTGTGGTTTCTAGATCCTTCATAGCACTGAGTTACGTACTTTTTTGACTGCTAAGTGTGCGGATTTGGTGGGGTGTACACAGAGGTTTGTAGACTCTGTGTCACCCAGTCCATCCCTCCTTTCCATAGGAATACAGCCCAGGGAGTTTTTATGGCCTTCCTACTTTATAGTCTTACAATATACAAAACAAAAGCAACCCAAACCAATCCATTAAAATCTCACTGACTTGACAAAAAGATCTTCCTCGTAATCACAAAGCTCATTCTCACTTGTATGCTTTTGCAAAGCTGTTCCCTTTCCTCTTTACTCTCCTCAACTTTTCATAAAGAATTAGTCAAATTCTCATCTCTTCTGTGGAGCTGTTTTTGGCAACCCTAGCCCACAGTAACCCAAACTTCTATATTCATTCCTGTACACACTATGCAACCAGAAATCTATTACATGCTGCCTTTATCTCCAATGCCTATATACTATTCTAGAGAGATTTATAATGGATTGGTTTGGGTTGCTTTCTGTTCTGCACATATTTTCTGGCAGACCCTTGGTCTAGAGAAGAATTTGGAGAGAAAAGTGGAAGTTTGAGTGAGACAGTGAAGGGAGAAGGATGTTTAACTTTCATGCAATTATCTGTGTCCTACATCTCAAGCGAGGCTTAGAGGCTTGCAATGAAGATTTACCAATTGGTCCAAGGTCAGGTAACTCAAAGTGGACACCGTAGACCTCCAAGAGGTAGCCCCTGGTCTCCTCAAAGACATCTATGCTGAACCGCATTCCTCTCTGGAATGGAAAGCAGACACTGGTGAGCCTTCTGAAATCACAGCTGTAGTTATAAAGAAGCTGCCCAGAGCCATAGCCTGTCCCAAATGCAAAAGTAAAGCTCTGGTTTATTGAGCTGCTTGGGAGGTTACCAGAGCAAACATGAGTTAAAAAGAAAAACTTAAATCCTAATCACATATTGACCCAAGCCAATTCTAGTCTACCCTCTCATTGGGTGCAGAGATAACGGAAGCCTGATTTAGCCACATTTAAAAAAAAATGTCCACCTTCACTGCCTCTACTGCCATTAGTGGGAACAGGGCCTTATCCAGAGTGTATGTAAATATTTAGGAAAGTGCAGTGACAAGTGGTCTTTGTTTTAGAATTATGTGCTATAATTAAAACAAAGCAGGCACCTGAGCTTGCTTACTCTTCAGCACATGGAACCTTCTGCATAACTCAAATTCCCTTCTCGTTGCCCAGACATGACAGAGTAATTTTAGAGTTGGAAATAGCAGCAGCTGAAACATCTGACTGCTCCCAAATTAGTGAGAGGCAGGGAAGAGAAGGGGACACATCACCAACCTGAATGACGCAGATCTCATTGGGCTGTACAAGCATCTTGCCAAACTCGGTGTAAATGAGAAGGTTCCCTTTCTGGGGAACTGAACAAAAAAAGACAGGGCAGTGGTGAGCAATTCTTTTGGTGTGATAACCATTTCATGAACAGGAAAGGCTTAAGGCTGCATTTGCTTTTTCATTCCAAATGAAAAGAGCTTTCTTGAGTCTCTTGGGGAAAAAGATAAATTCTGACAACTTAGATTAGCTATTTTCCTATCTAGAAGAATGTGAATAAAACAATGACTCTGCTTTTTTGGTCACCAGGCAAGAAACTTGTATATGCACAATTTTGTGACATGGCCAAAAAGGGGTAGCAGAAATAGTATGGAAAATCACCCATTTCTGATAGTTCCAGTGAAAGGCTGACGTTTGCTTGTGTAACATATACACCAAAATTGATTCCAAAATATTGATACTAAAAAAACCATCAAATATAATAGGCAGACCAGAACAATCTCTGATAGACTTTACATTTTAGATGGTCTCATGAAAATTTGAATTTAAATTGCAGTTACTAATGATAAATGGGCTTTTACTGAGTGAGTTTGAAGGCAAATACAGTTACCTTAATAAGTTAATCCTGTTAGTATTAGTCTTCATTTCTTTTCAGCTGCCCAGGTCTCCCACATCAGAAAGGTCCAGAAGGGAAGGGCAAAGACAGAGAGACAAGGAAATAGAGTAGGAGCTTTGAGGTACACTAGAAATCTTTTCCAGACCACCTGTGGCCTCTAGACCTCAGTCTCTGGATTGCACTAAATGAAATAAGACAGATTGGAGAATGAAGGAAAATAATGTGCATAAAATTAGAAAGCAGCTTGTAGTTAGGGGTCAATTAACAGTGAGGAGGTCTGAAGTCTTCAGAACTCACCAATCAAGAAGTCCCCATCTGAATTGTAAAAGCATCTGAAATATATAGAGTAATTCTTGTGATTTTCATTTCTAACATTATCTAGACAAATTACTTCATAACACAAATCATTGTTTAGTGCCTATGTACCAAGCTCAGAGCTGGGTATAAAATGGGGAGCAAAATGACCCAGGCTCTGCCCTTGTGGAACTTAGAGTCTAGTGGGGAGTCAGAGAGCAATCAAGTAATTACAGAACAATATCACTGCAGACAGTAGTGATCCTGTGAAAATCAATTTCAAGGGAATGAAAGAATAGGGACTTGGTTAGTTTGAAGAATCAGCAAAGGCTTCTTCAAAGAAGGGACACATTTGACCTGAGATCTGAAGGTGTTATCTAGGTGAGGGCTTGGAGAAAGGAAAGAATGCTCCAGGCAGAAGGAACAGCAAGTGCAAATGCTTAGAAGGAGGAGGGCACGTGGCAGGTTGAAAGAAGTGAATGAAGCCCAGTATGGCTCAAGTGGAGAGAGTGGAGGTGGGCTGATATGAAATTTGACCCAAAGAGAGGCCTCCAGAGCCTTGTCATAGGGCTGTGATCTTGTCCCTGATTCATGGCTCACAAATCGCCATTGGGCTTTGGACACAAATGGTCCAGTTCCAGAGGTAGTGTATAATAAGGCAAGAATGCCATTTGCATACTTTGTTTTGCAAAGCCAGTATATAAGTTCCTCTACTTAGGAACTTTAAGCTTACACAGAACTATTAGCTGAAGCCAAAGTCGGGTAGCCTGCTACCAACAGGTGGTCCTAAAGGAAACTCACACAGTGTGACCTGGGACTCAAGAACAGCCCTGGGGAATCTTAGAAATTAAGGATGTTCAAAGGCACATGTTCTCAGGATCTCCTGAGGGCTGGGTCATGGGTCACTGGTCACTCATATTTGGCTCAGAATACATCAATTCAAATATTTTACATATTAAAAGTTCGACTACTTTTGTCGACAATAATTTGGCACCTGGACAAATTGGGCCTCAGAGAAGACTCAGAACCCTTAAGGAGTTGCCTGAACTCAGAGATAAGGTACCAGCAGGGACCCATTGAAAGCACCTTCAACTTTGGGCTTCTCCTCTGATGGAACTAAGTCCTCCTGAGCCCTGTTTCGTTGACAGTTCTTGATTTTTTCCTCCTAGGAAGTTCTCATTTAGGTTCCTGATTCTAGTTCACAGGTGCGTTCTAAATGATTTTCTCCATTGTTTTCTTCTTCCTCTTCTTTCTTCTTTCCTCCTCCTCCTCCTCCTCCTCCCCCTCCTGCTCCTCCTCCTCCTCTTCCTCCCCTTCCCCTTCCCCCCCTTCCTCTTCTTCTTCTTCTTTCTTCTTCTCCTTCCCCTTCCCCTTCCCCTTCCCCCTCCTCCTCCTCCTCTTCCTCCTCTTCCTCCTCTCCCTCTCCCTCTCCCTCTCCTTCTTCTTCTTAGATGGAGTCTCACACTGTCCGGCCTGGAGTGTAATGGCATGATCTCAGCTCACTGCAACCTCTGGCTCCCAGGTTCAAGCAATTCTCCTTCCTCAGCCTCCTGAGTAGCTGGGATTACAGGTGCCCGCCACCACGCCTGGCTCATTTTTTGTATATTTAGTAGAGATGGGGTTTCACTATATTGGCCAAGCTGGTCTCAAGTTCTTGACCTCGTGATCTGCCCACCTCGGCCTCTCAAAGTGCTGGGATTACAGGCGTGAGTCACTGTGGCCGGACTCCATTGTCTTTTTCTAAAGACAACAAGAATGACCCCCTTTTGGGTACCATGTTTGGTTTCCAGTTTGGAGGTGCATTCTAAACGGTCTTCTCCATTGTTTTTTCTCCCAAAATTTAGCACAACTGGCTTGCCTGCACATTCGCGTGACTGTCATTTTTGTACATAAATGAGAGACTGAGCTCCTCAGCTCTGAAGAGAAAGGGCATTTTGTTCCTCCCAGCTGAAAGGCACCCTGGGTGACTAGGAGCTGAGTTGCAGTGTCTGGGGGATTCATCCCTTGTGATGTGCAGTGGCCCTACAGGGACCCCCCCCAAAATAGTTTAAAAAGATTTGTCCCGGAAACGTGTATAAGAGCTGACCAGTTGGCATTTTGAGGCCTGTCAGAGGTGCTAGATCTCTGGAGAGAGAAACTAAGACAGGTAAGAGGGTGGAGACGACTCAGCAGTGAAACACTGTGGAGTCCTGCCTACAAACAGTACACCAATCCACCACCCAAAAAACCCCTAGGCCACAGCTCAGTTCCAAAAAAAAAAAAAACCGGGTACACAAATAATCTAAGAATGAGGAAAGACAAGGAGAAAGGTGCCTCTACTTGCAAGTGTTTGCGTAAAATGGAAAAGTTCAAGAGCATGCCAGCGTTTCTAGTACTCCAGCTGGTTACCAATTACAGTCTGTTGTGCACATTTTAAACCGATGGGAAAATTGTATCATTCAGAGCCCAAAGGTCAACCTGCAACTACAGAGTTTCTAAGTTCTCTATTTCTCTGTTTTCTTTTCTGCCTGCTTTAAATCTGCTATTACTTTTCTACTGAGATAAAAACCACAGTTTGGGCCGGGCGCGGTGGCTCACTCCTGTAATCCCAGCACTTTGGGAGGCCGAGGCAGGTGGATCACGAGGTCAGAAGATAGAGACCATCCTGGCTAACACAGTGAAACCCCTCTCTACTAAAATACAAAACATTAGCCGGGCGTAGTGGCGGGCGCCTGTAGTTCCAACTACTCGGGAGACTGAGGCAGGAGAATGGGGTGAACCCGGTAGGTGGAGCTTGCCATGAGCCGAGATCGCGTCACTGCACTCCAGCCTGGGTGACAGAGAAAGACCCCATCTCAAAACAAAACAAAACAAAACAAAACAAAACAAAACAAAATACCACAGTTTGGATCTGATGTACACCTTATATGTGTTGATTGATGTCTTATGCCTCCCTAAAATGTATAAAACCAAGCTGTAGCCCAATCATCTTGGGCACATGTTCTCAGGATCTCCTCACGGCTGTGTCCATTGGTCACTCATATTTGGCTCAGAAAAATCCTTGAAATATTAAACAACAACAACAACAAAAGGATATTTGGACTCAAAGTCAAAACGCCTTTCGATCTACTCCTGCATTCCAGGGCTCCATCCTCCCTTTTCTGTTTACATTGTTATGTGATGTTCTTGTTTATATCACGGATATCAGTCAAGATAAATGCCTTTTGTCTCATTCATTATCATTGTCAATAAATATATATCAATATTGCCTTGAGGAAAAACCAATAACAAAAATAACTACGTATGTGTATATGTGACTTCAGAAGAGTGAAACCTGGAGTTTGCCTTCTGGCCAACAGCCCTTAGAAGATGGGCATGTCCTGCCCTAGAACTGAGCCACTTACCTGTTCTCCATGGAGGTATTGCAGAGGAAAATGTGGATAGCAAGCCCATTGTTAGACTTTATGTCTCCAGCTCCACACAAGGTGTGCAGGCCCTGGGAGAGAGCCACAGAAGAGGGAAAGGTTAATGTGAATGATGCCCAAGAGGCAGCCCTTCCGCTGGTCCCTGAGGGTCATGAGGTACATTTCTACTAGGGTCTTCCCTTTGGGACCAGTGGGACATTTGGAATCCAGGCAGCCTCTGAGGAGCCTGAATTACTGACTCATGTTTGGTAGTTTGTGGTTTACCCTAGTCTCCAGCCATGGCCTAAATCTGGATTGTCTCAGTGGCTATATCAGAAGAATTTACAGAGCATCAGTTCATTACTTGGTATTTTATCAATTTGATGCTTGACATCAACTGGAAGAAGAGATTCTGTTGGAGGTACCATCAGGCATCTAGGAGGCTTGGGGAGGAAGGCTGCAGCATCAGGGACCAGTTAATGCCCCTCAAGTACATTCCACTATGGGCAGCCCTCTGCTTATGAATAGGGTCAGCCTAATCTCTCTGGAACAGGGCAGAGGACTGCATTCTGACAGACTGTAATTCTCTCTGCTGTGTGACCAGATGATCCACAGTGCAAGAAACCTTAACACATGGGTTTTCTCAAAAGAGCCCTCAGCCTCAAACCTGCAGATAGAAAGCCAAAAGGAGGGAGCTCTGTTCCTCCAGATAGCTACAATTCACACAAGAAAGGAGATGGGGGTATCATTTTGTATTTTAACTCAATTTGTAAGTTTAGGGTGTATTTAAGTGAGTCTACGCAGGGTTTGGAGCATTTACTAAAGATGAGAACTTCAAGATGTTTCCAACAATTTGTCCTGTGGCTGGGCACTTGGACTGTCCCTAAGTAAGCCATGGGCTGAGGCTGGTCTGCAGAACCCTCCACTGGTCTCTTTGAGTCCCACTTCTTTAGAGCTCCTTTCTCCTCTCCCCAAGACACTCTTTGCTCTGGGCAGTTATTCCAATACTCCCGGGACCTATAACTACCAAACAGAGCTTCCAATCAGCATTGTACTAACTAGAGTTGCCATGCTGAATTGACGCCATTCTAGCCCAAGCATCTACTTCAGGGAGATCATGAACTTGGATGGGAAATATTTTATATTTACTTCTGCTAATCTCTGAGTGAAATTTATCATTTCCTTCAACTAACATGAATGTAGGCAACAAATCACAGTGGTATTAGAGGCGCTTGTAACTTTATCAATGATAAAAGTCATGGATATCACATTATAGTCGTTATAGATTCCTCAAAATATATTTATCTCATACCATAATTATTAGATGTTTTCCATAGATATTATGATTTAGCACATTACCAAGAAAGCATATGAATGACTATAAACCAAATCAAATTTGCTTTTAATAGTATTTTTATCATTATATTTCAATATCATGAGCTTCTTTGTAATTTTATATAATTTATTTTATACATTCATAAACAAAGACATCATCAGACTATCAAAGCGAGCAAAATGATTAAAAGCCCCCGTTCTAGCCAAAAGAAAGGAGCTTAAGTAGGAAAATGTTCAATTGCCATTGACCTTTCTGAGATATAAATAGTTCATGAATACCCTTTGGTGTCAGGGGCCATATGGTTTCTGTAAGTAAGACATCCCTCTGCCAGCCCCCAAAGCATACGCAGGTGGTTTTGTCTCTGCTGCCTCCTGATAGGGCTGCTTCTGCCTGGCATTCAGCCTGCAAATGGTTGGCTCTCTCACCACAGAAGAGAGGAGAGCAGTAGGAAGGCTGTGGATGGGACTGACTTACACTCACAAAGTCTACTTTCTTCTGAGATGCTTTTGGAATCTCAAATGGTTTCCATCTAAGCTGGAAAAAAAATACACATACAGAAAAATTACTTCATAAGGGTAAACCATAGACCTTCTAAATAAATAGCATCAATTACATAGAAAAGAAAGGACAGCTACCCCCTCTGTGAGGCTCTACTTGTGATTTTGTTATTTTAAAATGATTATCCATCATTTCCTTAAAGGGAATCTGTTAGTGTGTATGTTATTTGTGCACGTGCACATGCGCTTGTGTGTGTTTAAAACTAAATGAATATAAACTGCTTTTGTTCCTTAGCACTTTAAATTATAAAAACAAAAGAAAACCATTGCTTCCTCTTTTAGAAGCTATTTGTTTCTTTTAACATTTTGCTCAGGCACATCAGTGAGTTTTGACTGATGCTGCTTTTCATGCTATTTATAATCAGGTCCCTTTCCTGTCATGCCAGCCTCTCTGTGTGGGCTCCTGACACTGCAGGGGAAGGTTCTACTTCTACTTCAAGCCCTTAGAGTTCTAAATTACTTTTTTAAGAGAACGAAAGAGCACCCAGCTGAGATCTGATTTGGTAAATGCAGTACCAGGTTCAGCTGCTTTACCAAACCCCACGTTTGTCCCTAGGCTGCCTGACAGTTCAGTTTAAATCACAACAATCTTTAATTTAACAATGAAATGATCTAAGGAAGAGGGGAGGAAAATCAGCAGGTTTAGGCCCTTCTTGAAGTGTCAGCCCAGCGCTTATTAATCAACCTGGCGGCAGGCCTGACTTAGCCAGGCTGGCAGCTGATAAGTCCAGCTGCCACATTTCATGGAGCGACCTGCACCCTGAGGACTAGCTCCAATGGCTGCAGCATCTGGTCAAGGTGGGCATGGCAGGACCTCCATCAGGTCATAGGGCTCAGTTCATTCTGTATTTCATGGAGGCAGCCAGATGGGAAAGGAAACAGCAAGTGGAAAAGGCAGCCCTGGGATTACTCTACCTCTCTGATATAAACAGTCAGGCGGCAGCCTTCATTTCTTAAAAGCAAAGCAGGATGGTTACATTCTAAGATACTTAAAAAGGATGTAAAATGTTGATTTGGGAAACAGTGCTGAAATCATGCTTCAGAAAGAAGGAAATGCTTTAGGACTAATTTCATTAAGGATGGTATCTCTTAGGGGTGTAATAGGGGGACCTGAGGGCAAGGATCTAGGAAATGGTTTCTCAACCTTGGCACTACTGACAGTTTGCACCAAATAATTCTTTGTTGTGGGGAGGTTTTCTGTGCATTGTGGGATGTTTAGCATCATCCATGGCCTGTCTCCACCAGGCTCCAGTGGCATTCCACCAGGTTGTGTCAACCAAAAACGTCTCCAGACATTGCCAAACATCATTTGGGGGGGAAATTTTCTCCCAGTTGAGAACCACTGACCTAGGAGGATATTTCTCTGACATCAGGAAGTGCCACAGCTAAGCATTGCTGGATTTTTTAGGGGAAGTTCTGGTCTACCACTAACCATTACCTGCTGCTTCCTTCTATAGTAACAGAGTATTTATACTCAGGAACATTGTTAGGAAGACTATAATACCTAGAATCCTAGTTTCAGAAAGAAAATCCAGAAAGAGTCATCTTTCTGGATTTCCCAGTAGAAGGGATTTAAGTATCAGATCAATGGTTGCCTGGGTAATCTTTTAGCTCTATCCAGAGATTCTCAATCCTGGCCACCCATGAGAATCACATGGAGAGCCTTCGAGACCAAGACCAAATTAAATCAGAATCTGTGAAGGTAGGGCCCAGACATAGATATTTTATAAAAGTTCTTCTAATGTGCAGCTAGGATTTAAGAATCAGCACACCCAATTCAGAGGTTCTGTGATTCTTGTATTGATGAACCAAGCATCACACTCAGAAAAGTCCACCCAGTCAACCAACCAACCAACTGATCAATCAACTAAATTCTAGCATCTTGGGCCATATGTGGCAGTGACAATGCCAGTTACTAAATGGCAAGAATGATTAATTAGTACAAGTCTAAGGATTTATAAATCTAAGGAAAAAAGTGACCAAGAAAAAAGAAGAAAGAGCAAGGGGAAAGAAAGGAGAGGGAGAGGGAGAGGGAGAGAGAGAGAGAGAGAGAAAGAGAAAGAGAAATCCCAGTATCTGGGGATTTCCTGCCTGGTTTGTTGTACTGGGACGATACCTTTGTACATCTGCCTGATGTTAAAATACCTGTGGTAAGGCCAGGGGTGGTGGCTCATATCTGTAATCACAGCATTTTGGGAGGCCAAGGCGGGTGGATCACGAGGTCAGGAGTTTGAGACAAACCTGGCCAACAGAGTGAAACCCCATCTCTACTAAAAATACAAAAATTAGCTGGGTTTGGTGGTGTGCACCTATAATCCCAGCTACTTGGGAGGCTGAGGCAAGAGAATCATCTGAACCCAGGAGGTGGAGGTTGCAGTGACCCAAGACCTCACCATTGCACTCCAGCTTGCGCAACAGAGTGAGACTCTCAGAGAAAACAAACAAACAAACAAACAAACAAACCTGTTGTGAATAGAAACAAAGTCCTGGCCCTCAGAGAAGGGGTTTGTTTTCTTTGAGTGGAAAAGACTGAGTCAGAGAGAATGGTGGGTTGACCAGTTCAGCTGGTCATTTTTCAAGGTCTTCTGTAGCACATTAGCTCTCAAGTCATGAGAAGAGAGAACCTGGAGTGGTGGATGAAAATGCAACTACATTTCATATTGAGGAGAGCATACCTTCAATAGGCCCACAATCTGGAAGAAGCAACAAGCTTGATGAACCTTCTCTAATGCAAAAAATGATCCCCACCAAATGACAGAGATGGTATACGGAGAGGAGTCATTTATCTGTTGGCCCTGATGGCAGAAGATTATGCAGAGTCTATATTCAGATCGTACTGGGCCTGTATCATGAAGGATGATAAAATTCCCAAGGTGGTTCTAATAAACTCAGTACTCACAAGAGAAAGCAGAGATTTTGGTTGGAGCTCTGATGTTATATTTTGGTAAGTGTGAGGAGGGAGATTTGAGCAGAGGATTAATAGGAAGAGTCCATGGAGTGCATGATAGAAACATCTATTAAAGCCAGCTGCAGCTTCATTGTATGCTGTGGAGCAGTAACTCTCTGATCCTAGGTCAAACCAAAAGGACAGTGCACTGAAGACTTGGTTTTTGCTACTGTCTCTCTTCCCATTTACTCTGTGATCTTTAGGAAAGCTATTTTCTCTCTCCAAATTTTGTTTTCTTCTTACATATAACAACAGGGTGCTGGGTGAGAACTATAGTTCCATAATTCTCTCCAGAGAAGAACCTCTGAAAGAAGTAAAGGATGCTTGCTGACTGATTTAGTCCTTGTTACGGGCTAAATTGTGTCCTCTTCCAAATTTGTGTGTTGAAGCCCTAACCTCCAGTGTGACTATGTTTAGAGATGGGTTTTAAGGTTAAAAGATATCATAAATGTGGGGCCCTAATCTGATAGGATTGATGGCCTTATAAGAAGAAGAGATCTCTCTCTCTCTGCATGCACTCAGAGGATAGGCCATGTGAGGATACAGTAAGAAGGACTGTCTTTAAACCAAAAAGGAGCCCTCACAAGACATCAACCTGCTAAAACCTTGGACTTGGATTCTCAGTTTTCAGAACGGTAAGAAGATACATTTCTGTTGTTTACACTACCCAGTCTGTGGTATTTTGTTATGGCAGCTTGATCAGACTAATATAGTCTTACAACTTTTCAAAATAGTTTATTTTATTTATACTATATACTCTTGTTAAATAGTTTCTTGTATATAGAATTTACTTATTAAACATTTCAAAAACAATAAAATTAATTGTAACACCCAAGCAAAAGGCTTGATTATAGTAGGCGTTAATATTTGTTGAATGACTGAATAGATGAAAAAATCTAAGGCACTAAGAACATTGCTAAGAACAAGACTAAAGCAAATTTTTGAGATCTTTTTTTTTTCTGGGATGGAGTCTCGCTCTGTCACCCAGACTGGAGTGCAGTGGCGCGATATCGGCTCACTGTAACCTTCATCTCCTGGGTTCAAGTGATTCTTCTGCCTCAGGCTCCTAAGTAGCTGGGACTACAGGTGTATGCCACCACGCCCGGCTAGTTTTTGTACTTGTAGTAGAGACGAGGTTTCACCATGTTGGCCAGGCTGGTCTCGAACTTCTGACCTCAGGTGATCCACCTGCTTTGCCCTTCCAAAGTGCTGGGATTACAGGCATGAGTCACTGTGCCTGACCTGTGAGATCTTTTGGAAGTCAAAATAACATTCAGGCAATAGCTAGAAAACCAAATATTTCTAAAAGTCCAAAGGTGATTTTTAAAATGTCAGTTCTTCATACATGTGTGAAATCATCACTTCCATATCTTTTCTTTTTTAAAAAAACTTTTTTCCAATCCTGCTACTTCTGTAGATCACTTCTATATCTTTTCTGACTTTCTGTTCAATTGTTCTATCAACAGTTGAGAGAGGGGTGTTGAAGTCTCCAACTAAAATTGTGGATATGTCTATTTATCCTTTTAGTTATATTATTGCTTCACATATTTTACAACTGTATTCTATGAGTTCTATTGGAAGATAAACTTTTACTTGCTAGAAATGAGGTGGTCAAAAATAATTTGAAAGCATCTTTAAGGGTGTCCAAAGTTAGAATTAAAAATTATTTAAGATTACCAAAGAGGAAGACAGAATTGGTGTCAACATTTGATGATCAAGATTCAAAATTCATGCTCAGAAATGAAAAGGAAATATTAGATAATTAACGTAAGTATTTCCAGTTAGAATACTGGGAGTTGAACTAGATGATCCAAGTATCCCTTTCAAAACTGTGATTCTTTAATTTACTGAGATTCCCTCCAAATTTCCCATGGACTCAACTAGATTGGATGACCTGAGTACTCTCAACAACACTGGCTGAGGATAGACAGACATATCATTAGAAGTCAGTACCACCTATCTGAGAATTTTGAAGTAACTTCTAGGTGAAATAGTCATCATAATGTACATATTAGTCTGTTCTCACATTGCTATAAAGAAATACCTGATACTGGGTAATTTATAAAGAAAAGAGGTTTAATTGGCTCACGGTTCTTCAGACTGTACAGGAAGCATGATGCTGGCATCTGCTCAGCTTCTGAGGAGGCCTCAGGAAATGTACAATCATGACAGAACGTGAAGCAGGAGCAGGCATGGCTTACATTGCGGGAACAGGAGTGAGAAAGAGAGGGGGGAGAGAGAGAGAGAGAGAGAGAGAGAAAGAGAGAGAGAGAGAGAGGTGGGAGGTGCCGCACACTTTTAAATGAGCAGACCTCATGAGAACTCACTCACTAGCATTAGGACAGTACCAACACGGATGGCGCTAAACCATTCTTGAGAAACTGCCCCCAAGATGTGATCACCTCCTGCCAGGCCGCACCTCCAGCATTAGGGATTACAATTTGATATGAAATTTGGGTGGGAACACAGATCCAAACCATATTATTCTGCCCTTGGCTCCTCCCAAATCTTCTGTCCTTCTTACATGTCAAAATATAACCATGCCTTCCCAGCCGTGCCCAAAAGTCTTAACTCATTCTAGCATTAACTCAAATGTCCAAAGTCTCATCCGAGACAAGTTAAGTCCCTTCCACCTATGAGCCTGTAAAATATAAAATAAGTTAGTTACTTCCAAAATACAATGGGGGTATAGACATTAGGTAAATACTCCCATTCCCAAAGGGAGAAATTGGCCAAAACAAAGAGTCTACAGGCTCCATGCATGTCTGAAACACAGCAGGGAAGTCATTAAATTTTAAAGCTCCAAAAAAATCTCCTTTGATCTCATGTCCACAACCAGGGTACACTGGCATGAGGGGTGGGCTCCCAAGGCCTTGGGCAGCTCCACTCAGGTGGCTTTGCAGGGTTCAGCACCTGCAGCTGCTCTCATGGGCTGCCACTGAGTGCCTATGGCTTTTCCAGGTGCATGGTGCAATCTGTGGATGGATCTACCTTTCTGGAGTCTAGAGGATGGTAGCCCTCTTCTCATAGCTCCACTAGGCAGTGCCCCAGTGGGAACTCTGTGTGGAAGCTCCAACCCCACATTTCCCCTCCACACTGCCCTAGTAGAGGTTCTCTGTGAGCACTCCGCCCCTGTAGGAGGCTTCTGCCTGAACATTTAAGTTTTTCTGTACATCCTCCAAAATCTAGTTGGGGGCTCTCAAGCCTTAACTCTTGTATCCTGTGCACCTGCAGTCTTAACACCACATGGAAGCTACCAAGGTTTATGGCTTGCACCCTTTGAAGCAGTACTTGGGTCCCTTTGAGCCACAGGAGAGCTGGAGCAGCTGGGATGCAGGAAACAGTGTCCTGAGGTTATGCAGGGTAGCAAAGCCCTGGGCCTGGCCCACAAAATCATTCTTCCCTCCTAGGTCTCTGGGTCTGTAATGGGAGGAACTGCCCCAAAGGTCTGTGAAATGCCTTTGAGGCCTTTCCCACATTGTCTTGGCTATCAGCATTTAGCTCATTTTATTTATGTAAATTTCTGCAGCCTGTTTGAAATCTTCTCCCGAATGGCCAGGCTGCAAAATTTCCAAACTTTTACACTCACTTCCCTTTAAATACATGTTAAAATTTAAACATAAGTTCAAATCTAAATTTATTTTTAAATGTAAGTTCCAACTTCAGGCCACTTATTTGCTTATGCATGTGGGCATAGGCTGTTAGAAGCAGCCTGGTCACATCTTGAATGCTTTTCTGCTTAGAAATTTCTTCTACCAGACACCTTAAATCATCATTCTCAAGTTCAGAGTTCCACAGATCCCTAGGGCAGGAGCACAATGCAGTCAAGTTCTTTGCTAAGGCAAAACAAAAGTGACCTTTGTTCTAGTTCCTAGTAAGTTCCTCATTTTCATCTGAGATTTCCTTGGCCTGGACTTTATTGTTCATATCACTATTGGCATTTTTGTTTCAACAATTTAACAAGTCTCTAGGAAGTTCCAAACTATCCTTCATCTTCCTGTCTTCTGAGCCCTCCACACTCCTCCAACCTCTGCCAGTTACCCAGTTCCAAAGTCAAGTCCACATTTTCAGGTATCTTGATAGCAATGTCCCACTCCTTGGTACCAATTTTCTTTGTTAGTTCGTTCTTGCACTGCTATAAAGAAAGACCTGAAACTGAGTAATTTGTAAAGAAAAGAGGTTTGCTTCGCTCATAGTTCTGCAGGCTGTACATGAAACATAGCAGCTTCTGCTTCTGGAGAGGCCCAGGAAGCTTTCAATCATGGCAGAAGGCAAAGAGGGAATGAAGCATCTCGTATGATGAAAGCAGGACCAAGAGAGAGTGGGGGAGGTGGTTGCATAATGGGGGTGGATTTCTCACAAATGGCTTAGCACCATCCTTTTGGTGCTGTTCTCCTGACAGTGAGTTCTCATGAGATATGGTCATTTAAAAGTGTGTAGCACCTCCCTCCTCTCTGTCTTGCTCCTGCTCCTGCCATCTGAGATGCTTTGCCACTATGATCAGAAGCATCCTGAGGCCCCTCTCAGAAGCAGAAGCCACTATGCTTCCTGTACACCCTATAAAACTATGCGCCTCCTTTCTTTGTAAGTTACCCAGTCTCAGGAATTTCTTTATAACAGAATGGACTAATACAATGTATAAATAGTTGTTAGCAGAGAGATCCAGGGTAATTTGTGGTGGTGAGTTTCAGTCCAGACTAAGAAAGATAGGAATGATTAAAATAAAACAGTGGCTCACTTGAATTCTTCAGAAACTTTGGAAATTTGAGGAAACAAAAGTAGCATGAATTATGTGGAGAGAAATCAGGTTTTGGTTGATCCACTGGAGTTCTTTGAGGCGATAGGCAAGAGTATAGGTAAGGAGGATCCAAGTCACTGTAATTTAGATTTCTAAAAGTCTTTCAGGCCAAGTGAGGTGGTTCACGCCTGTAATCCCAGCACTTTGGGAGACCAAGGCGGGCAGATCACCTGAGGTAAGGAGTTCAAGACCAGCCTGGCCAACATGGTAAAACCATGTCTCTACTAAAAATACAAAAATTAGCCGGGCATGGTGGTGGGCACCTGTAATCTCAGCTACTTGGGAGGCTGAGGCAGGAGAATCGCTTGAACCCAAGAGGAGGAGGTTGCAGTGAGCTGAGATCACACCACTGCACTCCAGCCTGGGTGACAGAGCAAGGCTCTGTCTCAAAAAACCAAACCAAACCAAACAAAACAAAACAAAAGTCTTTCATGAGGCTACAAATGAAGATGAACCATCAAGGATAAAAACTTGGATTCTCATTTGACTTTGCCCTTGAATATAAACCTAAGAGCTTTAAATCCATTACCTAGCACCTAGCACAGTGTATAGAACATAATAGTCACTCAATAAATATTTGTTGGATGACATTTAATTCTCACAACAATTCTCTGAGGCTACCTATGATTATTATCACTATTTTAGAAGTGAAAAAACTGATGGTTTAGAACAGTTAAATTTTCTCTACTAAGAACTGATGCCAACACTTTCTCAGCCCCTCTTACTAACCTACACCCTGAGCACTTTGATCTTAGCCTGTCTTGACCTGTTTCCCAAATTATTCCTGATCTCCTTGGCTCCTAAACCCAAGCTTTCCCTCCTTTTAATGGTCTTGTACCTGGTCTTCCAAACTGACCTTTGTTTACTGTTCCTCCAGTGCTGAATCACCCTGGCCAGTCTGATTCCTGGGACACCAACCCTGGTTAGGTCCTTCAGGGTCA
The DNA here is from genome assembly GCF_001698545.2 of Rhinopithecus bieti. Classification (NCBI taxonomy): domain Eukaryota; kingdom Metazoa; phylum Chordata; class Mammalia; order Primates; family Cercopithecidae; genus Rhinopithecus; species Rhinopithecus bieti. The sequence continues at coordinate 1,611,668 of NW_016803631.1, read as the reverse complement.
ACATTCTTGTCTAATCCCCTTATATTAATTCTTTCAAACAATATTTATTGAACCTCTCTGTGTGCTGCATTTTATGCTCGATGCTGGAGGTGAACATGACATTGTCTCTTCCCTCAGGGAATCCATTACAGAAGATCCTGGAAATGTGAAAACCTCATGATAGAAAAACAAGGAAGTGGATCAGTGCAAATAACTTTGGAAGAGAAACGTAAATAGAAATGTTCTCTCAGGAATAAGTCCTGGCACAGGGCCTATTTAACATTCTTATATATGGAAAATAAGAGATATAAGCAATGAAATCATCTGGTTTGCAGACAGCTCCAATATCTTTGCAAGAAGTGAAATGTAAGTTGATGGAGATGAACTGTAGAAAGAGCTAGCAAGCTGTCCAAAAGGGTTGAGCAGGGGAATGTGCACTGCAATGCTGGAACACACCACTGATTGAATTTAGAGAAATGCAATCTAGTTTATTTACAGAATGATAGGATCTGAACTGTTAGGGAGTAAATTCAACAAATACTTGCGATTCTATTTGGAAGAAGCCATGTACTGGATACTGCAGATCAGATGAAGATGATAGAGCCATAGAACCTTAAATACTCTGAGAAATTGAAAGGGCGTAATGAAGAAAGTATTACTTAAAATGAATCATAAATCATGAGTGGGATTTAGATGGGTGAATATTTGTGAAGAAAGAACAGGAAATCCCAGGTAGATAAAAGAGCATCCAGCATGAAGGCAGGAGAACTTAGGGAGTTGTCCTGGAATGACGATGGTTTAGTGTGACTGATAGGTAGGGGACATGGAAGGGAGTGGAGAGTCTGAAAGTCTGTGACAGTGAATCAGAGCTCTTGATCTCTTATCTTGGAAGCCTGCACTGGATTGGCTGGGCAGTGGAGGGGGTGGGTGGTAGTTAGATTTAAAGATTTTTGAGATGATACTTTAGCATGCTGATTCTGGCAGCACAGTGTGGGATAGGCAGGGGAACACATATGAATCGGGTAGAAGGTCATTATAATAGTCTAGATAAGAAGAAATGAGGTCTGAACCAGGTGGAGGTAGGAAAAGAAAAAAGGAACCAGAGAGATCCTGAAAGCACACTCTACAGCAGAATTTCATAAAGTGTGGTCCAGCACCAACCTGCATGGGAATCATCTGGGGAGACTCCTGAGTACCACTTCAGACCTACTGAACTAGGATCTCTGAGGAGCAAGACTGAGGAATCTACATTTTCAACAAGTCCCCTGGTAACTCTTATGTATACTCAGGCATCACCATTCTGTGGACTTGGCACCTGATTCAGTGTAGTGAGCTAGCAAAATCCTCTATTGCTAAAGGAGTTCCTCCTGTTAGTACGTCCCACTTGGTTATTTCTTATCAACAACAACTATCCCTTCATCTCTAAGGCAAAGAGAATCCAAAAGAATGGGAATCCTTAGTTGATATTTGGAGGGGAAAAAGAAGCAGAAGGAGAGAATTATGGGCTAGATTGTGCTCCTCCTCCAAATTCATATGTTGAAGTCCTAACCCCCTGTATTTCAGAATGTGACTTTATTTGGAGATGGAGTCTTTACAGGAATAATTAAATCAAAATGAGGTCACTAGAGTGGACCCTAATCTGATATGATTGCTGTCCTTGTAAGAAGAGGAAATTTGGCTATAGACACAGAAGGAAGATGATGGGAGGAGCAAAGGAGAAGATACAAGCCAATGAGAGAGGCCTCGGAAGAAAGCAACCCTGCTGATACCTCAATCTTGGAATCCAGAACGGTTAGAAAATAAATCTCTTTTGCTTAAGCCACTCAGTATCTTTTTGTTATGATAGCTCTAGTAGACAAATACAGAGGGGAAGGGAAAGGTTGGGCTGATGAGAAAGAGAAGAAAAGCGGAGGATAAGAAAGACAGTAAGGAAGAGGAGGAGAAGCGAGAGAGTAAGTACTTCCGCTTCTCTCAGAGGGGAGATGATGACAAGGGGGAGGTGAGAGTTGTATTAGTCCATTTTCACCCTGCTGATAAAGACATTCCCGAGACGGAGTAATTTATAAAGGAAAGAGGTTTAATTGGACTTACAGTTCCAATTAAGTGGCTGGGGAAGCCTCACAATCATGGCAGAAGGCAAGGAGGAGAAAGTCATGTCTCACATGGATGGCAGCAGGCAAAGAGAGAGCTTGTGCAGATAGACTACCTCCCACCAGGTCCCTACCATAACACGTGAGAATTCAAGATGAGATTTGGGTGGGAACACAGTCAAACTATACCAAGAGTCTAGTTCAAGACCTTGAAGGCCACTTATTTTGCAGGTTTAGGAATCATGCAATGTCATGGAACCCAGGGAAAAAAAGAGATTCAGGAAGAAAAGAAGGAGGTCAGTTGTTCCAGGCTGGGATGTTGAGGAGAAAAGGATTATATTTAGCGTGGATTTACTACATAATTGCAAAAATGGAAAAAATTCAAATATCTCACAATATAGGAATTGTTTTATAAACATTTATTGGATTTTAATATAATATCAAAATTATCTACACTCAAGAAGTTTAAAAGACATGGAAGAAGGTGCAAAATATGATATTTAAATAAAAACAATTTAAAACTGCTTTACACCATGAGCTTAATTATAGTAAATATATATATAACTGATATTGTTTTAAAAAAGCACTATTATAAGTGTATTCACAGCCTCTTCCTCTTCCCTTCCCTGATCTCTACAGGAAATTCAGATTTGCCTATTCTCACTGGAGTCCCTTGAACTCTAATATTGCCATGGAGGTCAGTGTTATGTGTGTGTGTGTCTCCCAGCCAAAGGGGATAGGAGATCTATAGTGCAGGTATCATTTTCTTGAGGCAGAATGTACAGGGAGGAAGACAGAAGTCAACAATCAATGCTAACAAGGCATGAAGAGTTTGGGGAAGGTGAGAGGTGAGGTGAGAGAAGACAGATGTGAGAGGGTTGGGGTCTGGGAAAACTGGAAAAGGGGATTTTAAAAGTGTTGCTGTGGGTCATATATTGGATACTCTTTAATGTTTTCAGGAAAAGCAAGTAAAGATTTCCCTCCCCTCCCCTCCCCCTCCCGTCCCCTCCCCCTGCCGCCCCCTCCCCTCCCCTCCCCTCCCCCTCCCTCCCCTGCCCCTTCCCTTCCTTTCTTCTTTCTTTCTCATACAGTTTCACACTGTTGCCCAGGCTGGAGTGCATTGGCATGAACAGGGCTCACCACAGCCCTGACCTCCCAGGCTCCAGCAGTCCTCCCACCTCAGCCTCCTGAGTGTCTGGGACTACCGGTGCTTGCCACCATGCTCATCTACTTTTTTTCACTTTTTTGTAGAGCCAGGGTCTTGCTATGTTGCCAGGGCTGGTCTCAAACTCCTGGACTCAAGAGAACCTCTCATCTTGGCCTCCCAAAGTGTTGGGATTACCGGCATGAGTCACTGTGCCTGGCCAGATATTATTTTAAATTACTTTTGGTTACTGGCTACAAGGGACCCTAGGACTTATTTATTTACATATATGTACAAAAAGAAAAGGCTTGAAAGAACCCAAAACATTAGAAGTTGTTAACTCTGTGTTAGTGGAATTACTGGGCATTGACACTTTTATGTAAGTTTTAAATAAAAATATGTATTAATTAGAGAGTGATGCACTATTGTGTAAAGAGGGTATAAATATTTTCAATACAGTCATCTGGGCAGGCTGAATTGCATAGGGTTAAAGAGTGAATGGAAGTGATACGTGGGTTTAGATTATTTCTCAAGGAGTCAGGCTGGGAATAGGAGAGACTTGGGCAAGAGAGGCAGGAAAATCCAAGACATTCATGGAGGTAAGGGGATTTCAGGATGGCAAAACCTGGAAAGTTTGACAAATTAGACAGCAAATACCCTGTAAGGGTGTATTGTTTTGAAACATTTTTTTATAATTTGCATGTAATGGAGATGGAAGGCATTTTATGATATGTTCTTTAGTTAGCTTTGAGGTATTTCTACTTAGTCCAAATTATACTGGTTAAGAACCAAGAGGTAATTTTCTCAGCTGAGTCTCAACTGAGTCAATAATCTTGATTTTTCAACAGTCAAGAGGTTAGAGATCAAATAAAGAAAAGTAAATTTTAAAGGACCCTTAAAGAGAAATGCTAATTCAGGAATTCCATCTGAAATCTGTAAAATCATGGTTAAAATGGATGTAGATTAGTTCATTAAATTCTGAGACGTCAGAAATTAGAGGCAGACACATAAACTTAGGTATACTTCCTATGTGAGACAGTAATGAATTGAATTTATGTCCTCAGGCTGAATTTAAATACACTCAAAAAGAGGCTACATAAATTCTGGGATAACTGATTAAATATACGCTAAAGAAAATGAAGGCTTTAGGGGGAGCAGCCCCCAGTCTTCCTGAGAGGTTATCAAGGATGACAGTGATGACAGCATATCGCATGATGCTGTCTTTGGGACTAAACGTTACACACGAGGAAACATCAGGCAATTCTCAGGTCTTCAAATTCCCAGAGATGACTAATGTGGATATTTGGTGAAGCTGATGCAATATTGGATTTGGTCTATGACAGCTGAAGACATGCCTATCACACAGGCTTCAGCTGGGAAGGACTGTCAGAGGGGTACCTAAATATAATTTTCTCAGCCTTTCTTGCTGAAAGTCTGGAGTACATATTTGGAGGAGGTTATGAGGGAGAAAGTGATGAATGCAAAATGCTGTGGTTAAATAATGAAGTATAAAATCGAAAAGAGATATTAATGTGTAAAGAAGATAAATGAAAAGACAAAAGGGGAGATTTTGCAAGAACAGCCAGGGTTTATCAGGGAAAGAGAAGTAGTTGGCAGGTGACAGAGGTACAAGTCGGAAAGATCATAAACGGCTACCTGGATGGAGCCAGTGTTCACAGAGACACCGAGACACTATTGAATTCTGAGGCACATCTCTCCCAGTGTGTGTGAAGACAAGATCTCAAAGCAACAGGGAAGATATTGGAGAAGAAATTCATTGGGTGGCTACCATACAGAAAGTGTTCAGGGAATTCAAAACAGGAGAAAGGCAACAAGCTCAAGGACAAAAGCAAAGCCATTCTAACCATAGGTTAGGATGAGAAACATGGGAAGCGGGGAGAAGGGGAAAAAATATGGGCTGAGGGTCTACTAGAAAACAAGCAGAAACTTCTAATACAGCTATTATTATTATTGTTATTATTATTTTGAGACGGAGTTTTGCTCTTATTGCCCAGGCTGGAGTCCAATGGCGCAATCTGGGCTCCCCACAACCTCCGCCTCCTGGGTTCAAGTGATTCTCCTGCCTCAGCCTCCTGAGCAGTTGGGATTTCTGGCATGTGCCACCACGCCTGGCTAATTTTGTATTTTTAGTAGAGGTGGGGTTTCTCCAAGTTGGTCAGGCTGGTCTCGAACTCCTGATCTCAGGTGAGACTGGTCTCAAACTCCCAATCTCAGGTGATCCACCTGCCTCGGCCTCCCAAAGTGCTGGGATTACAGGCATGAGCCACCATGCCTGCCCTGATACAGCTATTTTGATGCCTCTGTGTTAATTCAAGCTTTTTAATCCAGTTGCTTCAGACTTCTTGTCAAAACGTGTGTCAACTATTTATGAAATAATGAATTGACATGTACAACTTATATACGTGACTCTCACTTATCATGGGAGACTTCCAGTAATATTTCATTAATTTCTCCAATATTTTTGAGTTTTTATAAGTATATGTTACTGATATAACCAGACAAAGCTAAGCTGGGAGCAGTTGTTCATACCTGTAATTCCAGCACGTTGGGAGGCTCAGGCAGGCAGATCGCTTGAGTCCAGGAGTTCGAGACCAGCCTGAGCAACATGGTGAAACCCTGTCTCTACCAAAAATACAAAAAATTAGCCGGCCATTGTGGTGCACACCTGTACTCCCAGCTACTCGGGAGGCTGAGGTAGGAGGATCATCTGAGCCTGGGAAGTCAAGGCTGTAGTGAGCTGTGATCACACCATTATACTCCAGCCTGAGCAACAGAGTGAGACTCTTGTCTCAAAAAAAAAAAAAAAAAAAAAAAAAAAAAAAAAAAGACAAAGCTAGAAAAATTCTCTTAGAACAAGGTTATCTTCCCTGGATATGTCACCCAAACTCCAAAATAATTCCTATGAAAGGGTATATTCATGTTAAATAAAATGTGGCAATGATAGTCAAGGAAATAATAATATATAATAAAGGTATATAACTGAGCATATTACACATCACATTCAAAGCAGAGTCACATTACACATTTTCCTTAAAGGTTAGGTTTAAAACCTAATCCCCCACCCAAATGAAACTATATAAAAGAAGTGTGGCTCCACTGTTGTCCACACAACTACAAACAAGTCTATGAAGATTTATTAAGGTTGAGAGGCTTAGACAATTGTTGTGATCGACGTGAGCAGGCAGGAGCCCTGGAACTCCCTAGCCTACCCTGTTAACTACTAGTGATTTGATTGCTATCTTGAAGCAAAATAATAATAAATACTTATTTATTATTATAAATAAACAATAATTTAAATTCTCCAAATCTGCCCATGGACTTTTCTTATAATCCCTCATTCAGTTAACTTCATATACATAATTACTATACCCATATTACTTGAACCCACATGAGACTCAAGAATGAGGTGAAGTCAGGGTCCCCAGGTTGGCTGTGCAAGCTGTGCCCTGCACAAGGGCCTTGTCCGACTGAAGGGGAAAGGGAGGAGCTGAATGCCTAGCCTGTGTCCCTTTGTGTGGGGAACTGAGTGTGAGGGATTGGGGGTTAGAATAGGGGCTGCATTTTGCAATGTGCTTGTAGGCAATATATAGGCCAGCTAGGGACCAGGGAGGATGTCTGCTTTATGCATTAAACTTCATGCAAGTTTAAGGGTCAATTATTTAGACTAAATACCTTAGTTTCAAAGTGGCTATGAGGTAGACAATATTTTAAATACCAATTCACATTTTTCCACCCTAAATGCCTCCCTCCCTTCCTGTCCCTGGTAGAGAGGGGTGGTAGCATTCAAGCAGATGCTTACTTTGCTGAGATTTCCATAATTAAGACGAGAGAGAACTGGGCAGGAAACCAAAGGTGTCTATAAATTATTTTGACTTTTGTCTTATAAAAAGTCTAAGCACTTAGGGGAGGGATATTTGCAGGTATAGACAAAATGTCTTGGTAAACAAAGGAGAAGCAGGAGATTTCCTTGGGCTGTGGAAAGTGGGGGTAGGGAGAGAGGGAGGGAGAGAGAGAGAGAGAGAGAGTAGGAGGGAGGGAAAGAGGGCAGAAGAAGTCTTCAGAGTAAAACATAATATAAAATGAAGAAATAAATTTACCTGAATAATGTAAATTCAGGTAAATATAAACAGCTGTATCAGAATCATGGTTCTTGCCTGTCACATGCCAGGCATTGTACAAAGCAGGTTCACACCTATTCTCTCATAATCTTCACAACAGCACTGCAAGGTAGATGTTATCATCCCATTTTACAGTTGAAACATCATAGCTTAAGACACAGCTAGTAAGTAGAGGGGCAGGGATGCAAACCCACATCTGTTTTTTTTCCTGCCCTACATACCTATTATCAGCGACATGTACCTAAACTCAGGGACAAAGGCAATACGCTGGGGTTCTCAGAAGGTTAAAAAAAAAGAGAGCTCAGTCCATTATAGCACTGGGTCTATCTCATTGCTATAGTACTGGTTCTGTCTCATTCTATCTTATATACACTGCAAGCAGAGAAAAAGCCCACTATTACTAGACCAAAAAGAGGAAACACCTAGAAAAAGAATGGAAGTCCTAGGTCTGAAGAGACTGTGATAGTGATCTGTGACCACAATAGACTTACATATTTCAGCCCAGACAGCAAGACTCTCACCCCTATGCCAGATTTCAAAGGCCTCTCTTCAAAGATATCAGTATTGAATGTGTTTTCTGTATTTCGTGGTAAGTTTAGATTAACAAAAAAAAACCTATGAGCATGTAGGTATTTTGACCAACCTATATAATTTCCACTCATCCAATTCACCTGAGCAGTTCTACTAAGTCCGAGTTACTCCTGTGCCCATCTATATGCCATTAGGATAGAAAGTTACAAGCTTATGTGTGCACGTGCACACATGCACATGCACACACACACACACACACACACACGCGCAGACTGTTAATCAAATTTATCCTAAATCTGCCTCCTTACATATTTTAAGTTCTGCCTAAAGGATTCTCCATGCGTAGTGAACCATAACCTAATTGGATGTGTAACCTACTCTTATGCCAATCATTGTGACACACTGTTAAAGCTGTGTTCAAGAAAGTCATATGCTGAGCTGCAGCCAATCTGGCTATTTCTGTACCTCATTTCTGTTTTCCGTATATCACTTTCCTTTTTCTGTTCATAAATCGTCTTCTACTAGTATCTGTGCTGGAGTCTCTCAGAACCTATCCTGGCTCAGGTAGAACAATTTGTGAATTGGCCTTTACCCAATTAAATTCTGTTAAATTAGATTTGTCTAAGGTTTTTCTTTTAACAATATGTATATACATAATCAATCAATCAGTTCCAAAATTCCCACCTCATATGGTTTGGCTGTGTCCCTACCCAAATCTCATCTTGAATTATAGTTCCCATAATCCTCACATTTTGTGGGAGGGAACTTCGTGGTGGGAGGTAGTTGAATCATGGGGATGGTTACCCTCATGCTGTTCTCACGCTAGTGAGTTCTCACAAGATATGATGGTTTTATAAGGGATTTTTCCCCTTTTGCTTAACACGTCGCTCTCCTGCTGCCATGTGAAGAAGAATGTGTCTGCTTCTCCTTCTGCCGTGATTGTAAGTTTCTTGAGGCCTCCCCAGCCATGCAGAACTGTGAGTCAATTAAAAATATTTCCTTTATAAATTACCCAGTCTTGGTTACTTCTCCATAGCAGCATGAGAATAGACTAATACACCATCCAAGTTTAAGCAGAAAACAGACACACTTTAGCATTTATTAAAATAATGCTTTAAAAAGCTACCTATTTTTTTCAATGATCATGGTATTCTATTTAGGTATTTCTAGTCAAGGCTTTGGGTACATGATATGCTTCAATTCACAGGACCAGGTTACCTGGTTAGGATCAGGATCAACTTCATCCCAGTTGTGAGTGACATGGCCTTCGTCAATGGATTCAAAGGGCTTGTGAGAAACTGAAGGTAGAATCCTATACAGCCAGCTAGAGGGAAAAACATAGAAGATATACAAGCCTTAGAGTAATGTTTTAAGTGATACACAGAATGACTCAGGCAGTACCATCAGGAAGACACGCAAGTCAACAACGACCTGTGGACTCTAATGTGTGAAGCAGTGAAGCAATTTTTTAATGGCATTACTTTTTAATGGCCATCTGCTGCCCACAGCCCTGGCCTCTTCTCACCTTTTCACTCCACCCATCATGTTTCAAATTGACTTTGACTCATGCTTATTTCCATGCTGCCAAAAAATGAAGAATTGTCTTTTCTAAAAACGTAAGGAAGCGGGGAAGTACCTTGACGGGTATCTGTGTAGGAAAATCCATAGAGAAACATTAGCTTATGTGTCTCATAGGATGCTAGTCCTTGCTCTGGAAGGCAAGAACAATGAGTTCTATGTAGCTTGAGAGAATATGGGTGGTATCGTTGTTATTTTTGAAATAATAAATCAATTTTCTCCTTTAAAATAATAAAAGTAATACATGCCAATGGTAAAAATAATTCAAGTAATTTAAAAAGTCCTGAAAGGTAAATGGCTCCTTCCTCCTTCAATTTCTTCAGGGCTATTCCTCAGAGGCATCAGAGTTTAATGATTTTCTTATACATTTCTTACATATTCTTTCAGATACATCCAATGCATTTCTAAGCAAAATTGTCAGATCATTTTAACACTTTATTATCATACTAACAATGTGTGAGTGCCTGGTCACCCACATCTTCACAAATCTGGAGTATTGCTAAAATTTTAGTGTTTTAGGTGAAAACAGTATCTTATTTTATTTTGTATTTCCTTTATTAGGAGTTAGAAAATACAAAATATATCCAAAAAACAAGTCTATTCATTTGTTATTGGCTCTCTATAGATTTTCTATGAATTACTTGTAAAAGTCCTTTATCATTTTCTATTGGGTTTGTCTTTTTGATACTAATTTATAAGAGAAACATGCTGGAGAGGCTGTGGAGAGATAAGAATGCTTTTACACTGTTGGTGGGAATGTAAATTAGTTCAACCATTGTGGAAGGCAGTGTGGTGATTCCTCAAAGACCTACAATGAGAAATACCATTTGACCCAGCAATCCCATTATTGGGTATATACCCAAAGGAATATAAAACATGCTGTTATGAAGATACATGCACACATATGTTTATTGCAGCACTATTCACAATGGCAAAGACATAGAATCAACCCAAATGCCCATCAATGATAGACTGGATAAAGAAAATGTGGTACATATACACCATGGAATACTATGCAGCCATAAAAAGGAATGAGATCATGTCCTTTGCAGGGACATGAATGGAACTGGAAGCCAATATTCTCAGCGAACTAAAGCAGGAACAGAAAACCAAATGCCATATGCTCTCACTCATAATTGGGAGCTGAACAATGAGAACACATGGACACAGGGAGGGAAATAACACACACTGGGGCAGGAGTTGGGGGAGGGAGAGCATAAAAAAATGGCTAATGTATGCTGGGCTTAATACTTAGGTGATGGGTTGATAGGTGCAGCAAACCACCGTGGCACATACTTACCTATGTAACCAACCTGTGCATCCTGCACCTATATCCCAGAACTTATAATAAAATAAAAATAAATTAACGCCTCTGTACTCCAAAATTATAAGACTGTATGTCCATGTTTTATTGTAGTACATTTATGCCTTTATTTGTTTTTCTTTCTTTTCTTTTTAAAGTGTGTCTTCTCTACCAGGACCAGATCTCAGGCTTCAGGAAGGGAAGAAGACTCTGTAAAGGAATCCTAAAGGACACCAGGATGAGAACCTTCCAGAAGTTGGAAGGGACATTGAAACTCACTAAGAGGGACCCAAGTCCTTTCAGAGGCTACTACACTGACAAAATACAGAAGGACAATGGAAGACCAGACCTGAATCAACAGGCTCTGGCCCTTTTAAACCCAAGGATAGTCTATCTCAGTGGGTTGAGTTGGCCTGGCCCAACATTGAGCCATCTGGGGGAAAATGGGCTACATCTGTTTAGTTTCCATTTGATTCCTCCATCTCTTCATGATGTGACCTCAGACCTCGGTCTTACTAAGCCTCTCTAGATCCCAGTATATGGAGTTCAGAGCATGTGTGTATGTCTTGGAACCATCTGTGTGATCCTGGGAGAGTTACTAAACTTCCTGAACCTTATGTTCTTCATCCTTGTCTCCTAAGATTGTTGTGAGAACTCAAAGAGTTTGTGTACTAAAAATGCCTGGTAAACAGTAGGTGCTGGCTTACTAGACATTTGTTAAATTGCCTTTCTTCTCTTAATCTTCTGAATTTTTATCACGGTCCACATTTTCCAAATCCTCTCTCCTTACTCTTGCCTTTTCGAGACCCAGGGATCAATCAGCTAGCTAATCTGATAAAAATTAATCCTTGATAGGTAGGTAGGTAGGTAGGTAGGTAGGTAGGTAGGTAGGTAGGTAGACAGACTCTTTAATAGTTTAGTGGTGGATCTGCATGCTGTGGTTCAGATGAGTAGTAACTAAGAATTTCAGGCTGGCCTACTTTTGGATGGGACTGGTCCCATCTTCCCACTGGAGATTTTGAGTGGAAAGCATTTCTACACAATTCTAGTGGATATCTTTGAAGAGTTCTTCTAAATAGATGGGTGAGCCATACCTAGTGTCCCTTATTTTTTAGCTGAGTTTATAAAACTCCCCAGGCAGCACTACATTGCCCTGAACAGAGATTTAATTCTGATTCAGGGAACAGTGCCAGCTTCTTAATGAAACGCCAATAGCTCCTTTTCAGCCTCCTGGAACAAAGCTCAGCTCCTGCTGGCTGAAGATATTGCTGAATAATGGGGACAGGCAGCAGAATCTGGAGACCAGGTGGCCTGTTAGGGAATGGGCCACAAAGTCAAGAACATAGTCATAGAGGCCAGGTTGTCATAAATTAGAATGGACAGAATTATCTGTGTGCTTACCTTACCCTGTCTATTTGGGCTTACAGAGAGAGAGAGAGAGAGAGAGAGAGAGAGAGAGAGAGAATTAAATAGTGATGGAATTGTCCCCTGATTTTTGACATGTATAGAAAACTTTCTCTATCTCTTCCTCTTTCCACTCACATATCTACTGAGAGAAAAGCACTGTTGATACTGACATTGTAACATAGCACCTGCCATATATCATGCCCAGTTCTCTTGACAGCCTCCTAGAGATACTCGGGAAATGAGGCAGAAATTCTGCTATGATGGCAATACTTAATGATAGTTATTATGACAATAACCAGCATTAACTGAACACTAACCATGTACCTGGCAATCTGCTAAGCTAAGATAATGTGCTTTACACACATCCTTTCTTTTAATCCTCACCACAGCTATGAAATAGGTACTATAATTATCTTTGTTTTACAAATGAAGAACTAGAGGATCCAAGGGGGCAGATGATTTACCTAAGGCCACACAGCTGGAAAAGGAGCCAGGATTTATACTCAGGGGGCCTGCCTCCAGAGTGGCCATGATTAAACCGTGCAATCTTTATCATTTGTGTGGTCCATTATAGTTTTGTACTTACTATCTCATTTGCTTCTCAGAAGGACCTGTGGAGATAAACCCAGGCTGCCCTGCTAAGCAGTACAAGACCACAAGCCCTTCTCCCCAAGTCTCTGGTATCAGCAGCATTCCTCTTCACAAATGCCTTAGCCTAAAATTTCTATAATTAGACACCATTTGTTTAAATCACAACACTCACTGCCTCCCAAAACTATAACACATACTGCATCCAACCTGCCCTATATGAGTTAATCAAGGGATATGTTCATTGACCTGGATATAGCATTAGAGCAAACATGGAACATGGCATACTATGTTAATGAATATGCTGGTTTCTAGCAAAGGCAAATTCCAGAGTAAAAACCTTATTAATTCAAACCACAGTGGGCCATAATACATGACTTTTTAACTATCCAAGCTTGGATTACCCAACATTTTCTTGCAAACACCATACCTCTAGTCAGCTAAGAGAGATATTGCTCTGAATCTTTCATAATTGTGACTTTGTCATTATGAAACAAAACAAAAACAAAACAAAACAGGTAAACCCCAAGCCAAAACTCAACAGGACGGTCTTTAGAAGAAGGCCAAAATGCTAGGAATATTTTCTTCTGAGTATAGGAGATAATTTGTAAATGGAACTGGACATGTGTATTTTCCTGGCTCTGTGCAGTTTTCCTTCACCTTCTTCCACCAGTCACTTGGTGCTAGCTGGCAGGAAGTCCATTCTCTTCTGACTATGACCCAGACCATAGCCTATAAGAAGCAGGATCTTGGGCAGCTCTGGGAGGCTGTGGCCCAGGGGAAGGAGGCAGCACAAAGTCCCTGTCATAGTTCCCACAGTCTACAGGTCAGAATTCATCTAATCCTTGTACCTTCTCTTATTGGTGCTCCGCGGACAAGTGAAAGCCGATCCTGAGAGCTGCTCAGCATAGAGATTGTAGGGGCAGACCTGAGGATTATTCTGAAATAAAGGATGCAATAAACAATATTACTCCCATCTGAAAAGCATCCCACCTTCCCAGCAACCAACTCAGTATGGGGATGGGGATGCTCTGAGCCACTGCACAAGACCATGTCCAACCCAATATGTTTCTTGTAACAACTTTTGATGTGACTTGCCCCTCCGATTATAAAAGTAATATATACTTATTGTAGAAAATGTATAAACTATATGATATCACCCATTATCTCACAATCAGAAATAACCGAGTGTTAACATGTTGGTATTTTTCCTTGCATTCTTATCTTCCAAAATTGTGACCCTATGATACCTATAATCCTGTAATAATCACGCATTTTTTTTTCTTTTTTTTTTTTAAGAAAACATTATACCATGAGGATTTTTTATGCCATGATACAACCTTCAAAAAGTTTTGAAAATACTTTGTTTACTGTGTTGTTGCTTTTCTAACCAGCACTAGTATGAACATCTTTGTGCACACATGTTAAAGCATCTTGTTATTTTCTCATAATTGTCACATCCATGGTGTTCAAGGGGAATACGAGGAATTCCCCTTAACCCTGGATTTTGGGAATCCTACTGGAAACCCTACAGTTAATTTTACTAGTTTGGATTGGCTGCTGTGCCACCAATCCAATTTTAATCTTTGTATGGTCATTGCTCTGTATCTTCATTGCCCCTATGACTTGGGAAACCCCTAGACAGTTCACAGGCTAGATTGGAAGAGCCACAGTGGGTGGAGGCACTTTGGCCTGAAAGCTAGTGATCCAGGAATAGGATTCAGAGCTCTTCTAAGCACGTTATTTGCTTGTACCTGTCCTTCTGGCAGGGAACCTGGGCAGCGAGGATCCTCTGAAGCACACTCATTCCCAAATCCAGAAATGTACTGTATGTGACAAAGACATAAATGCCACCATTAGTAGGATTTAAAGAGCATTTCACAAAGTTGGCAGTCCACAAAGTAAGAATTTCTATATAGACATACGTTTGTATATGACGTTCCATGTATAATATCTTCACTGTGTCTTGACATATGAATTATTTAGGGAAGACAATATGCTTTCTGTGAATTTTAAAGACTTCCAATTAATCAGAAGAGTGCTGGATATTGCATAGACTTCTCCTTTAGCTGTACTTAGCTGATTTATGGGTCTACACTGTAACCTCCCTGAACTTGAGACTCCATTTCCCTTTCAAACTCTGGAAAAAAAAGAAAAACCATCTAGGAAGAGATGTGTGGATCCAATCCCTGACAGCAAAACCCTCTCCAAACTAGCCTTGCTGCAGGCAGAAACCTCTGCTATCTGCCTCATCTATGGAACACATCTATATTTGTGTGAATGCATGAAAATAAAGTTTAAAGATATGGGTGGCCTTCAGGAGACATGCCAGCCCAGAATCTTTTCACAATGACACAATGAAACCTACTCTGATTGCCATCTGTTCACTTTACACCCAGAGGAAACAAAAGTTAAAAGGTTTCTCAGCAAGGTAAGTCACGGGGAGCCCCTGAAACTTACTCTTATAACACTCAACACACTTGAGAGTTCTTGTGCACTGTCTGGCTCTTTTGCTAGCCTAGAAGCTGGATGAAGGTGGGACTATGGCAGTCTTGGCTCATAGAAGGTAATCAGTGGAAATCTATTGATTGATTGAGTTTTTCACTTAAACCCAATTCTAATGTAAGTGTATGTGTGCTGCTGTAAATAGGGTTAGAAGCCTCTTTGCTCTAACTTAAATATCAATTGATTTTAGCCCAGGATAATGAAAGTGCAGTCTTGCTCAGCGAGTGAAATGCCACCATCTGAACATATCTCCTTAAGAGATACAAGAAGGTTGGAAGCAGGTGAAGGGTAGGCCCTCCAGAGTTCTCAGCGGCAATGGAGATGTAACAAGCCTGGATGTGTGAGTGATGGATGATCAGGCCAACAACAGTCTATATTTGGAAGAAATATCAGATGTGAATGTTATGACCTGGGAAGCAATGGAAGTGAAATGATTCTTTTTGCCTTCAGACTCAATATTTTGCATACTTGAAAATTTGTCATCACAAAAAATACTAAGCTATATACTGATTTGTTAAAAGCAGCAGCATGCAGTTAGGATGACATCTTTGGGGAAATGGCAGAGGCCATCCAGCATTCTGATTCTCCGCTGCATCCAATTTTCTTCTCTCAAAATGAACCCCATGCTCACCATCAACGGGATTGAATTTGAGCTGCTGAGAATTGGTAATAACCCCAAATTATCTTCAATTCTGTGAAATGGAATTTTAGACTAGCCTATGACTAAAGCCACTGGGCATTACAGTGCCTTCGCTTTGTTCAACTGCTGCATTGTTTCTCTCTGCAAGAGAGGAAGGAAGGCTGGAGTACAGCTGAGCTTTCTGGCAGGCACCGGTGGATTTACTCATTAACCTTTCCCATTCTTTGTAACTGCTTGCCTCAGAAGAGAGTTCAGGGTTATGTGTTTGCAACAAGAGCTAGTATATATGTTTCTGAAGCCCTTGATTCAGACCATGCTTTAAAAAATAGAAAAGAAAGTAGAAAGAACAGCTGGTGGTTTGGAAGGGAGCCACCAAGCACCAAGAGGTGTGAGTTCTGAATCCGTTTCTCAATCTTAGCTGCAGTGCATTGGCTAAAGAGGAAGGTGAAAACTGCTGAGTCACTATCAAATCGATTGGTTTTTCTGATTCCCTGAGAGAAAAATTACAGATGAGTTTATTACAGCTTTAAAATGCCATGTCCCTCACTGCCAAAGTCATCTGAATTAAGGAAGCAGTATTCGCAGCTGCTTTCTCCAGACATTGAGCTCAAGGACAGAATCTGAACTCTGCTTTTATCAGTTGCGAAAATCCGAGCATTCATTTCCAGCTGGTTCAGTGCCTATGTAAAAGTGTATTATGTACAAAATAAGACTAAAAGCTAACATTAAGCAAGTGTGTTTGTATGTTTTCTATAGTTCAGATTTCTGAATAATTTGATCCGACAGAAAAATATGATTTCATTTCTTTTCAAGAGAATTATATGCATACTTTCTAAATGCAAGAATAAATTTCTGAGCTCCATGTGACTTTAGTACCATCAGTTCTTTGGCAGCTTACCAGTATACAGCTTTTTAATTCTCACCTGGTCCCCAGGATATGGTTTACTTGTCAGAGCAGTTTTATGAGGTGCTTTCTCCTGACTCTGACTCTAGGTAACACCTGATGAGATGAACAGATGGTGTACCTCACTTCCTCTTACTGGGCATGAAGGAAAGAGAGAGAAGTCAGGGGAGAGATGAAACTACTGCTACATTTTTTTTTTCTGTGGAAAAAGAGTCTAATATTTCTAGTTAACCTTGATGGGAACATAGAACATAGATTGCAAAGAAAACTTGCAGATTATTGCAGTAGGCTGAATAATGGCTCGCTCTGACAGATATGTATGGCTTAACCCCTGAAACCTGTGAATATTACCTTTTCCAGCCAAACAGACTTTTGCATGTAAGATTAAGGAGTTTGGATGGGGAGATATCCTAATTATTTGGGTGTATCCTAAATGTCATCACGAGTGTCATTATAAGAGGGAGGCAAAGGGAGATTTGACTTATAAGAGGAGAAAAGGTGACGTGATTACAAAAGCAGAGAGATACATTTTTTTGAAGACAGAGGAAGAGGCTACAAACCAAGGAATGTGGGTAGACTCTAGAAGAGGAAACAGAATCCACGGAAAAGGCAAGGAAACACAATCTCTCATAGAGTCTCCAGAAGAAACCAGCCACATTGACACCTCGACTTTACCCCAGTGAAACTGATTTCAGACTTGTGACCTCCACAACTTCAAGATAATAAATTTGTG
The DNA here is from genome assembly GCF_001698545.2 of Rhinopithecus bieti. NCBI lineage: Eukaryota > Metazoa > Chordata > Mammalia > Primates > Cercopithecidae > Rhinopithecus > Rhinopithecus bieti. The sequence goes on along the minus strand of NW_016803631.1, from coordinate 1,594,127 downwards.
CTGTTTTAAGCCAATAAATTTGTGGTAATTTTTTATAGCAGCAACAGGAAATCAGTTGTGTAGAATAGCAGGCCCCGTCTCTGGCTGATCATTAGAATCACTCCAGAAGCTTGTTACATACAAACCCAGAGCCAGCGAATCAAGGATTTGGTGGTGGGGCCCAGAGCCTGAATGTTAAGCAAGCTCTTCGTTTCAGAAATGAGGAAACCAAGGTTGGGAGAAGCTAAGCAACTTACTCAGATACACAGGGTATTTCATTTTAAATTTAATTTTATTATTGTATCTTTTGAATTTTCTTCCCCTAGTTGTACTTTTGTGTAAATGTGATTTCATTTATGGCTTTGTGTTGACATATTCATTAAAATGAAGAAATAAAAGATGAGAAACAGTTTAAAAATTATGTAATGTTTACTGAGTAGAATGAATATGATGCAATCTGGTTTTCTGTGCTCGGATTCCTGACCTCTGGAGTTAACCTTTCCTTGTAAAGATTAGACAGCAGGCAGGGAAGAATGCCATTGAAACTGAGAGCAAAGACTGGCATGCAATTTACATTGATGTCCTGGTGCTGTGCATAATAAGTTGCTTAAACATGACAGCAGGATAGGATTTTATATATAATTTATTTATAAAGGTAAAGATGTTTCCTACCCCTGCTGAACTTCCTCATAGAATGTTCATCAGAAAACAAAGTTTCTATCTACTCTTTCTTCCAAGACTTCAACTCCTACCATTGACATCACGACCCTCAGTTCTATTCCCCTTGCCCTGCCCACTCCCCTGAAATCCAACCACCACCTAGGTATCTCAATTTGGCTGTCCTTCCATCAACTCAAATTTGGCTGACACAGTTTTGGATTCTAGAGCATGCAGGCATTCTGTATGTGCTGTGCCTTTGCACTCACTCTTCCCTCCAGACCCCATCCTTCTTCACTTGGCCAGTTCCTACTTCTCTCTTAAGATTCAGTTTAGGTACAGGCTCCTTTAGGAAGTTTCTTTTCACTCTTCCTAGCCCGGACTCAGTTCCTCTACTATATTAATCTGCAGTATCATGCACTAGCACAAAATATTTGCTGAATGAAAGAATGAGAGTTAACTTTTAGTCAGGCATAAAGATAAAAAACCAAAGTCTCTTACTCTGGTGTTGAGTGTTTTCAGGATTCCTACCAAATAGGAAGGTGTTTGATTCTTCAAACTCAGAAATATCTCCCTTTAACTGATGGATTATTCAAACTCAGCAACAGTTAGAGGGCATTAGGGCACTTCTCAAACCCTGCATTCTGGGAAGATGTCTGTTGTGGGGTGGTCTGGCCCACTAGGCCTGAGCCAAGGTTCTGGGCAGTTCTGTTCAGTTACACATGCATGTGTTGAGCATTGATGTAAGCCTGGGCTGGGCACTAGGCATGGCTTCAGATATTAGGTACATATTCTGTTTTCCTTGCCTTAAGATAACCAGTCTAGTAGGAGCCACAGAGGCCCCTTTTTGAGCCTGGACTTTGCATTCAAACATACCCTGGTTCTAATCCAGTCATCTACTGGCAGTGACCTTGGGCAAATCATAGTCTCTCCAAGCATTACTTTTCTAATTGAAACAAGAACCTCTCTCTACACCCCAGATTTATTTTGAGGATTATGAGTTAATTCATAGTTAAAATGCCTAGCGTCTAACAGCATGTAACCCACACATGCTTTTCAATTGTGCATTACTAAAAAGAAGGAATGATTTCCTACAGGAGGTGCTAGGGCTTCTCTACTGGCCAAGGGCTGATGGCTGATTCAGAGCCTCAATTAACTAGATTAAGCATATCTAATTGGTCACCGGAAGTGGTCCATGAAGCTGCAGCAATGGGAAGGTGTCAGAGCAGGTGGTGGGAAAGAGACATAGTGATAAACGTGTGTCCGTAGTGGAGGGGAGCTCTTAGGATGTCTACAGATTTCCAAGACAATAATTGAAACAAACAAAGGCAAGGGATGACCACTAAGAGCTTCATTTCTTTCCTTTGTTACCTTTTCCTTGTTCTTCAGCCCCAGCCGTGCCCAGACACCACAGTGAAGCCTCTGAACACAGGGGTTTGAACCAGGGCCTCTCCCAGTCTTTTCCAACTCTGATACCCTGGAGTTCTCAGAAGCTTCCATAAATTTTGGCTGAAGAAGGCACAGTAAACTTGCCGGCTGGTTTCTTACCTTTAACTCAGCCATTTTCTCTGTCTTCTATGTGTGATGACTTCAGGAAACCCAGGCCCAGAGGATATAAAGCCACAATGCTTCTTTCTCTTTCAAACCACTCTTTGGATATTCTGGTTCCCACTGCTTCACTGCGCTTCACTGGTCAGCGTGTCACTCAAACTAGCTGAAAGAATTGCCTAACTCATACATACGGACAAAGTCCAGCAAGCTTATTTAATAGGTTACACAATTGCTTTCAGTTTTTACAGTTTGTTCCTAAGTGTTTGCAGAGGCTTCACTCCTCTTCACCTGAGGTAGAGATTGGCCAATTATTTGTTCCAGTTAAAAATAGGCTTATTTCAAAAGGCAGAGAATTTGAAGCTATCAGGGAAAGGAACTGTGGCAGATAGTGCCTGCTGTGATGGAGGATTCTCTGCTTAGTCCTGACTCAGGTTAGGAAGGAACAGGGCAGTGCTGAGTCTCCTGGAGAGCAGTGAGAAAACCGCCAGACATTTACCAGCTGCAGATGTTTACATTGGGGTAAGATGTTTACACAGCCACCCGAAGACAGGGACCGGGACCAGAATCAGTCAGTTTTTGGCAGGTGCTTCCCAGGAATGGGCTCAGGTTCTTGGTTGAACCATTCAGAGCCTGAAACATTTCACTTAGAGCAAACTGAGATGTTTCCTACTGCTCCTTTTAATTTCTTAAAGTGCATTTAGTTTTCTTATAAATTCTTTAAGAGTTTTGTTTCCTAATGCCTTTATACTTCTAAAACAGACCAAGGGATTATTTTCCAGCCACCTCTTCTATGACTCCCTTGCTCTTCATCTTGGCCACTCTCCTTGGTCATTGGCAGGTAGCAGCTTCATTACTAGTGGTGTTCAGAAAGGGGAAAACATATACTGAGTGCCTGCTTTTGTCAGATTTTTCCACATCGAATTCCACAAGAACAATCTTGTAAATTAGGCATTATCACAACTCAAATGCCAACAGACGAGGAAGTGTAAATGAATAAAGTAGGCTAGCTGATTTTTCAAGATAAGATGAAGCTCCAATTTTTAAACATTGGCAATCAGAATAAGAGAGAGAGAGAGAGACAGAGAGACAGAGAGAGAGAGAGAGAGAGAGAGAAAAAAACACCCTGTGGTTGATGGCAAAAATGCCCAAATTCCTCCTGTACACTATTGAAATGAGGACTGTACACTATCGAAATGAGGACTCAGAAACTCTGATTACGGGAGCAATTAGGAGCTCTTCGCCTCAGTCTGATGTCCCTGCACATCAGTTCCATGAAGTCCATTTTCAGAATGAACAGAAAAACAACAGTGTCAGGGCACCTGGATTATATCATCAATGCCTCAAGTTTGAGGAATTCTAAGAACCCGAGCTAAAGCTAATATGGATCAATTCTTTTGGGAATAGCTTTTCTTAGAGCACTGTAGGGAAGAAGAGCTTTCTTTCTTCATACATCACTAGGTTCACAAATGAGGCACCTATAAGAAAAGACAGATTATTGAGAAAAGCACACAAATTTATTTACCGTAAGTTTTACATGACAGGAATCTTCAGAAATGAAGACACAAAAGAAACAGGAAAACTTGTGTATTTTTATGTATAGTCTCATGCAGAAGTATAATCAGAGGACAAAAGGACATAATCTAATGGTAATAAACTGGAGAACTTAGCAAGTCCTATTTGTCCAGATTCTTCTTGGTGTCTCTGTATCTGTGAGGATACAGGGTACCTATGGAATGAAGGTTTTATGATCTACTTCAGGGGACAGTCACTTAGGTTTTATGGCCTGCTTCAGGGGAGAAGGGGTAAGAAGAAGGTATGAGAAATCTTGCTTCTGCAGTTTTCTCAAATATCAGGGTGCAATATTTTGGGGTTATGTGTCCTGAATCCCATCAACATTAAGATGGAGAGACCAGCCCAAATCTTTAGTTGGATTCCAACTAAGTCTTATCCACCCAAGGGACAGAGGAGTAGTCATAGATATGCCTTCACATCTGGTCACCTTCATTGGTTAGACACTGAAATCACAACAGAAAAAAAAAAAAAATTATTGCTACTAACTTGTCCCATCAAGAGAGTAAGATATACATATGTAAAGAGATGGAGTCCTACTCTATCATCAGGCTGCTGGAAAGCAGTGGTGCAGTCATGAATCACTGCAGCCTCAAATTCCTTGGCTCAAGTGATCCTTCGGCCTCGGTCTCCTAGAGTGCTGGGATTATAGGCGTGAGCCAGCACCCGTCCAATTATACTTTTTAAAAAATATTTTGACATTTATATTTGTTTATTATCTAAAAGCATTTTTTACCAATAGTTCTCAAGAAGTCCTAGCAAAAATTATGCTTCATGCTTTTTTGAAGAACTCTAGCTAATAACATTCATTTGTGCAAAAGCCTTATTATGCTGCTGCTAATAATTGAAACAAATTTACCTTAGATTATTAAAAACTATTTTTTCTTAGAAAACTGTAATTCAAGGAATCAAGCTTGGCTGCAGAAAGAAATGGAGTTAAGGAATACTGTTAATTTTTCCAGATTGACCCTGGAGTCATCAGCAATGGTTTACTTTATTTATTTATTTATTTAAGATGGAGTCTCACTGTGTTACCCAGACTGGAGTGCAGTAGCATGATCTTGACTCACTGCAACCTCCACCTCCTGGCTTCAAGTGATTCTCCTGCCTCAGCCTCCCGAGTAGCTGGGATTACAGGTGTGTGCCACTAGGCCTGGCTAATTTTTGTATTTTTAGTAGAGACAGTGTTTTGCCATGTTGGCCAGGCTGGTCTCAAACTCCTGATCTCAAGTGATCCATCTGCCTCGGCCTCCCAAAGTGTTGGGATTACAGGTGTGAGAAACCGCACCTGGCCTATTTTATTTTCAAATAAGATAGAAAATAAAATCAGGATGAATTTTTTTTTTTAAATTAAAAGAA
>NW_016803631.1:1543951-1588865 GCF_001698545.2 Rhinopithecus bieti | reverse complement strand
TCTTACATGAGAAATACAAAGAGCTTTAGTTGGGTTAGGTCTCTGTGTAGCATTTGGTTTCCACTTTCCAACTCTATAGCCTATGCCACAACACACTTGTGACCAATTCTACATATAGATCATGATTTGCATAGCTTTCCTTTGTGTCAAAAAGAAACCAGGGCTATGTCCTTTCAAAGAGGAAGTAAAGAAAGGCTGGAGAACAGTCTAGCTGATGAAAGCTGCTTTAAAAATCCTTTTCCAAATTCCCAAGACTGCCTTTCTAAAAGGACTCTCTAACATTCTTATTTTAATATCCTCTTGCAGCATACTTTGATTTCCAAGGTACTTCTGAAACCTAATTAAAATGGAATAGAAAGTGAATTTGGTGTTTTCCACCTAGGTTTTAAATGAGAAATGAAAACTGTATATTTATTATTATTATTATTTAAAAGTATGGAGCAAAATCAGGAGTGCAGAGACCTGCAGCAGAGCCAGAGAGAGAATATGGGTGATAAAGTGTTGAATAAATTGTTTTTAGAAATCAAATTCACATACTAAGGAAGAATTGGGGCAGAGAAGATTAAGCAAGCAAAAAGATAGGTTAAAAAAATGATGAACAATTATGGACACACACACACACACACACACACCCCACCCCCAAAAAGCTTTGGAGTGATTATGAAATCCAAGAATCCTAGTTCATAATTCATGTAAATGTGTTGCTGTGGAACTTATTTTTACTTCTCTCCATAAATACATTGTTGACACAAGAATAATATTCTTAGTTTTCTGACTATAGCTAAGGGACATCTCAGGAGCTGACTTTTCCTTAAAAAAAATGGAGAGGAGGCTGTACATCTCTCTCATTGCCCTTGTGCAGGTATTAGATTTTGCCCTACCTATTTCCAAACAGAAAGCCTAGACTGCATACAGCAACAACCTTAAGAGTGAGGGAGTTGCCAATTTTTCACATCATTTTACCAGAATTCTTTTTTTCTGGTATTGCTGTTCTCTATGTATTATTAATTTGTATTTATATTTAACTCTGGCTATCAGTCCGCCTCTTCCAGTCACTGAGCCATTTGCAAAGGAGAGAAGAGGGAGACAAGGATTGCTATTATTAGGCACTCCTGTGTGTGACGAGGGTGGAGACAATTAAATAACACGATCTTGCATCTTTGAAAATGACAAAGATTGTTTGGGGTGGACAACTCAGGGCTGGTTAACAAGACCTTTTCCCTCAAGAAGGTAAAACAATGGAGATCCATTTTTGAAGTACTTAATTAAGCCTTCAGCAATGTGTGGGGAAAATTACAGACCCGTAAAACCCTCCCGTTGTAGGCAAGAGTAAATTTTCTCTGCAGTACACTGTCATTGCTCATTTACTGCATCATTTTGACATCATCTCATATTTCCACAAGGCTTTTACATAATCTATACACAGGGACAGAAAGGTAAGGAACACAGAGAACAGGGACAAAGTTTGGACCTCCTGTGTTGTCACTTCCTTTCATTTTTCCATTAAAGGGTGAGGCTGAAGGGTAGCATTTAAGATGATTTCGTTAAAAGGCTGTGATGGTAATAATTGAACACAGCAAGAGGAAAGCTGTGAAAAAATGCCACTGCTTGCTCACTCTTCCAAAGGATGAGCGTAACTCAGTCATAATGAAGGCTCTTTAATGTTCCTGCCCCAAATCTTTTCCGATCAGGAAAGCCTGGAATCTGTAGGCAAGAAAGATAATTATATTAAGTCTCAAGCAATAAAAGTTCAAATACTAATAGTAATTTTTCTCTTCTTTTCCACTTCTGTATGTCAGTGTGTTGTTCCTTAAAAAAAAAAACAGCTTTCTGAGGTTTTACTCAGAAAGCCACAGATTAAATAATAAAAATAAATTTTACCAAAATGGAAAACATTTGCCAACAAATTGGTGACAGTGTCATCTAAATCAGAAAGAATGAAGGTAAATCTCATAATACCTACTAGACTTTTATATAAATTATTTGTATTGTGACGGACCCTGAATGTATACTCTTGGAGTCCCAAGCAAATTATTTTCTTCTTCTATTTTATAACATAATCTTATTTCTAGATTATTCTTGTTTTCTAGATCCTTATTTTCCCTTTGTTCTGATTTTCCCCTTTTGTATTTAATAGGATAGAAGGAAATCAGTCGCTTGTGCCTACAAAGGGCTTTTCCCAACTTTTTAAAACTACTTCTGAACTTAAATTTGGAAATCACCTATCTAAATTTAAGAATCTATTTTATCAAGAAAAGATAGATACCAACCTGATTACCTTCTCTTAAAAAGTATCTCTTCTCTATGACCTGTGAAAAACAAAGATTTTAAAAGCTTAGCACACATACCTGCAAAAAGTGGCTAACTGAAACGACCACTAATGGTACTAAAAGGAATATATCCAAACTAAGAATCTTTTCCATAGCAGTAGACATGTAGTAGAGTGAGCTAAAAATCTGGTGTTAATTACATCAGAATTGTGGGAGTATTTCCATAAAAGCCTGCCTCATTCCAAAACGCATTAATGATAGATCAAAAAATAAATGAATAACAAAAACTAAATAATGACAGAATGACATAAGAACCCATGCAATTCTTAGAGGATGGCAGCAAATCTGACTCTAAGTTTCCTAGCAGTCAGTCCCAAAAGGTGCTAACCAGAATCCATAAGATAAAAAAAGCACTTGCCTGCTACAATAGTCTTGTCTATTTCTTAAAGAGGGGACTGTTTAACATAGCAAACCACCACATCCCTATAGTAAGTGGTGACAAATTCTATATGTCCTCAATATAGACAGATGACACAACACCAAAAGCAGTCTAATGACTGTTGTATTGTCTTTCTTAAAAAACTAACTGCACCCCTACTTCAGTAGTTTCAGAATTATCTGCATTTGATAAGTAGAAAAAACAAGTTCAAGCAGTAGATGTACCTGCACAAATCCATCACCATTATTGAAAAGAAACCCTCAAAATATATGTTCAAATGTAATGAGTTTAAGAGCACCATGTTTTCATTTTTTCCCCCAAACTGCTGTAAACACTAAAGAGCACCACGTTTTCAGATGATGAAAAACATTTTCAAGAATAATAAATTCTGTTCTGACACTTCAGAAACTGCAGTGGTTACAGAGGAAGTATTATAAATGTCTCTGATTTAGGATGGCTTGACTACGATTTTTTGACTTTATGGTGGTGTGAAAGCAACATGCACTCAGTAGAAACTGTACTTTGAGTGCCCATACAATAGGCACTTTTTTCACTGTCAGTATAGTATTCAATAAATTACATGAGCCATTCACAACTTTTTAATAAAATAGGCTTGTGTTAGATGATTCTGCCCCAACTGTAGGCTAACATAAGTGTTCTGAGCATGTTTAAGGAAGGCTAGGCTAAGCTCTGATGCTTGGTAAGTTAGGTGTAATCACTGCATTTTTGACTAACAATGTTTCCAATTTACATGGGGTTTACTGAAATATAACCCTATCACAAGTTGAGGAGTATCTGTATTTCCTTTACATAGACCTGCTGTGATAAGAAAAGTTAATCGGCTAATGATACAGATCAGCTGGAGATGAACTCTAAGACATTCAAATCTGAAATTATGCAGCTAAGAGTTCCTCTGAATTAGAACAGAGCATGTTCTTCTAAGGCCAAGGCCAGCTTGCTCTCTCTGGTATGACAGCAATTCATTCAGATTCTTGCTGTCTTAAAGACTATAGCTGGATTATTTTTAGCCACAAGACACCAGGGCAAAGTTGCATTCACTTACCCCAGAGGTAGAAAAGTTGGTTTATCATTAGTATACATCTTAAAACAATCCCACAAAAACCAAGGAGGAGAGTGATTCCCTTTTCTGTCTATGGCAGGACAGGAAAATCTGATTATTCTGGAGTGTGAGGAGTTACTACTAGAAGGAGTTAGACTTCCTTTTGGAGAAGAAATCTTTTTTTTTTTTTTTTTTTTTTTTTTTTTGAGATGGAGTCTTGCTCTGTCACCTAGGCTGCTGGAGGGCAGTAGCACGAACTTGGCTCACTGCAAGCTCTGCCTCCCGGGTTCATGCCATTCTCCTGCCTCAGCCTCCTGAGTAGCTGGTACTACAGGTGCCCACCACCGCGCCCGCCTAATTTTTTGTGTTTTTAGTAGAGATGGGGTTTCACTGTGCTAGCCAGGATGGTCTCGATCTCCTGACCTTGTGATCCACCCGCCTCGGCCTCCCAAAGTGTTGGAATTACAGGTGTGAGGCACTGTGCCTAGAAGGAGAAGAAATCTTTATGCTAAATTCTGGAAGAACTGATGTATAGAAACTGGGTGAAATTTGGTTGTCAGCTCCTTTGATTTCAGGCAACCACCTCAGTCTGGAGGTCTGGCCAACCTCCTAACCCACATACATTTTGTTGTGATTCAGGCAATAAAAAGAGAAGTTACCTTTTTGGTTTTGGTCATAATTCTTTACTCCTGACTTGCAGCGTGTACTCCTGATTTTTTAAAAAATAAAGCCTTGCCTGACAACTTGGATTATACCAGTCAATAATCCAGTTTCTCCAGGATGTAATTTAGGATATCTTATTTTTTAATTTTAGAACTAATAAAAATTTAAATTTAAACAACATACTGTGGGATCTTTCCAGGTCAGGGCAGATCTGTAAGATGTTGCTCATGGGGGACAAAATTTTGTATTGATGTGGCCACGGATCTAAACCAAATGGAAATTCTTACATTTTAAGTTTGAAAGCAAAGTGGAGAGAAAATCTGGCTCCTTGCAGTGCTGCACAACATTTTTCATGTCATGGCACACGTAGAAAATGCTAATATTTGCACAGCACACTGGGGAAAATGGAAGAGGCTGCCAATCATCCAACCCCCCACCCTGAGGGCTCTGGCTGCTCTGAGAATTGAGGGAAATTCGTATCTAGGCACATTTGTACCCTATTTGCCACATACCAGTTAAGAAGTTTTGCAGTGAGGCAAAATTTTCCTAGTGGCCTAATATTAATCGAGGAGGGTGCTGGAGCTTATTTAATGCTGACAAAAAGGCCGAATATTAAATCTCAAATTATCTAAACCTGGGGCTTATCTAATGCTGAACAAAAGGGCCAAATATTAAATCCCTAAACAGTTAAAAGAAAAAAATGATTGCTAAAGAAGAACTATGGGGAAGATGATTTTCTTAGGAGATGTCACTTAAAAAGAAATATAACACAGGAGTTAACCTTTTTCAATAATACAGGCAGAAAGATCCTATTTTACCTTACTATGCAATGTCAGCATTGGGCAAACAACTTAAACTTGGTCAATACTATGTGCAATGCAGTTGTATGGCCTTGTGAAGGAAAGACAAACAGTGCTCTAATTTACCAGTATGCTGAGTCATTCTACATTTTCCTTCCAGTTGAGGACAATAAAATGATGTTAGCAGAGAGTCAAAAATTGGAATGCAAATATTTCTGAGAGGGAAACACTAGGAAATCTAGAAGACGACATTACCTTAAAAGGTAACAGTAACATTTATGTGGAGAATATTAACAGCTGGGAGAGCAAAAAGAACTGAGGGCTTTAAGCAGAATCTCCTCAGTTCAGTGCCTTTATGTGGGCGGGAGGGTGAATAAGTGAAAAAGAGAGCTAGAAAATGGGTAAATAGAAATTATTTTAAGGAGAGGAATTAGATATCTTTTTAAAACCCCCATTTAAATCCAGTAGCTTTTACCCTTTACTTAGAGAACACTGGTGATGGAATAAATATGTCAGCAGGCCTTGGGCAATTATACTAACAGATAAGAGAGATCAAAACAAGTATTATTCAGGCTGTGAAATTTTGGATAAAAAAAATAAAGGGTCACAGGATTCTACAAAAAAATTTTAAACTCTCATAATATACAAATTAAGTTTAAAAATAACTTAATTGAAGCCATTACCTTATCAAAAAACCTACTGAGTTTGACAGCATTGGAAGAACCTGCAGCTAAGTACCGTGGATTTGTGCAGTCCTAGAAGATAAAACATAAGATCCACAAGTGAAAGTTAGGAAACCCAAGCTCTTTGCTATTCATAACTCGTCCTGTTGCACATTTCTATAGGCATAATACTGTTAGGTATAATACTCTCATAAAATATTCAAATAATTTTCAAATTATGGTGCACAAAGCAAGGAGGAAAGTACTAAAGGAAAATACGGTCACTTAATCTTTGTCATTTAAACAATTTTAGAGTATACCAAATCAATGTATTCATCATCAAATAATTCACAGAGGAAGACAAGATTACTAATATTTTACTAATAACAAAACCAAGGTACTAATGGAGTGACCTACCTACATTTACCCTGAAAACCAGAGAGACAGCCATGAAAAACAGTAAGCGTTTCACTTTTGTACTCGTTATTCACCAGTGCTCAACTAATTCAGTACCATGCAGTTCATATGAATTGGAGAAAGCATGAAAATAAGGATTTAGAGGCACAAAGAACAAACAGAACAATTGCCAAGGATTTCTCTTTGGATGCAAGGTACTATATCTTTTGGTAGGCCACAAAGATATATTATTTTTGGTAATAAACATCTACTACTATTGTTTGATAATAAAGATATATTACTACTCTTGGATGGAAGTTTTTTATAGGAAAAAAAAAATGGGCCCAGAAGGGACAAAACGATCTGGAACATTAATCATTACAATAACTTTAAAACCTTAAAAGGCCTACTATTCGATGGAATCCCAGTGTAGCTGTTTTGTTTTTTTGCTTGTCACCATTGACTCGTCACCTTGTGAGATACAGTACTTTGATTTTTACCTGAAATGTACCTAAGACCAAACTATAAGGGCTACTATGTAAGCTCCTCTGCAAGCATGAAATTTTATCTTTTAGCTATACACCCTCTATGCCCCTAGAAATTACTAAAATTACTGTTGTCACATTTATTCTGTTTTTGTAATCTCCAGGCCCACAGGATTCCTTTCTAATGAAGCCTCCTATTTTATTCATATGCAACATTCCAAGGCTCACATTTTAAATTTTGGCCAGAAATTATAATATTCTCCAAAACTACAAAAAAGAGAGGCTACAACAAAGTTGTCAAAGATCACAGAGTACTAGAAATCAGGGGTCTTCAAAGCCAGCAAGTTCTAAATCGGAATACCCATTCCAACATTTCTACTCTGTGTAACATTGGTTAGGTAACTAAACCTTTAAATTTGGGCTTACTGATTTGTGGAATGGGGATAACAATATTTTATCTCATGGGATTTTTGTGAAAAATTAAATAATCCATACCTGGACACAGTGGGTAGTAAAACATTAGTCCTTCTCTCTTCAATCTAAGAAAATGCTAGCAGAGTGAATTTTCAAGCACAAGCACTTACTATAATAAAGATAATTCCACATATGGATTACATAGACTGAAACATCATTGCACAAACTATGGTATTTGAAATAGTGTTTGAACACATTTCTACAGCAATTGGGGCATATAAGAGACAAACCTTAGACCTGTGGTAGAAATGTTTTATAAAATAGATATTGATTAGCTAGTCATCAGAATGTCAAAAGTTTGAGACAATTCTAAATAGAGCTGAAGTACTAAATACAAAAACTAAAGCAAACAAAAACACCCCAAAACCTTAATTCTATGGTACCATAATTTCAGGTTGAGCAGCCTAGAGAAACACTATGATTTTTGGGATGAGAAATTTAGAGCTGAAAGAGTCATCTACCATTTATCATGGCTGAGGGAAAAGTCTGAAAATTAATAGCTCCAAATAGCTTGTCTGAGCTTGAGAAAGGACTATTAACCAGGGAAGATACTTCAATACGATCACTTCAAAGTAAATACATAACAGAGAAAAATTTTTATGGGGTACAATAAGCCTAACAGGATTTTAGAAAATAAGTAATTGTTCACCTATTTATAATTTAAACAATTTGCATTTATTCAGGCAGTTATTCATTAACTTTGCTTCCACCTTTGATGTATACATTTGTTAATTCTTACTTTTCTACAGTTTCAAGTAAATTGATACAGTAACTGATGTTAGCACTAATACTGTTACATTAGTTTTTATTTGAGGCTTTATATTTAATTGCTGAATCTTTTTGATTGCTATTTCTTTTTGAAACTCTCGTATTCAATCTTCCTCCTCATTTTTTCTTCCCTTCATTCTCCGAACCTCTCCTAGTGTTATTTGTGCTGTGTTCTTGAAGCTGTACACTGATAAAGACCAAAAACATGTTATATTTGAACTCTTTGGGGACTGTGTGTGCTCAAGTCTCACTAACTGAGTACCTTTACATGACTTACAGTTAAAAGATGGCCTTGGCTTTGTAAGGCAAGTAGGAATAACACACACACACAGACACACAGGCAATTATCACAGAAACCCACAGGCACTAGAAACAGATACATTCTAAAATATATTAAAAGTAAGCGCTGGAACAAATTGTTTTCAATGGTAAATTTCCCTTTGGAAATAATGTTCAAAGCAATCTCAGCACTTCTTCAACAAGAATATTGTATATTTACATAGCAAGAATCCTTTGGAATATCATGGTTCAGTGCTGACTACCTGGGGTATGCACATCAATATTCCATTGTGGCAGCTGAGAAAAATAAGCGGCTCTCCACTGCAAAGCAGAATGTAAAAAACAATGGAATGGCAGGCAGGAGCTGGGGGTAGAGGTGGGGCTGAACCAAGCAGTGTTCACAAACGTTGATTCACAGAATAAGGGCATCAGAATCACCTGAGTTATTTGTTAAAACTACAGATTCCTGGTCCTCCTGCCAGGCTTTATGAATAAAAAGCTCCAGCTGTGGGGCAGTTATTCAAAATTTTCCATAGGTACTATTGGTAATATAAATATACAATCCGATTTGGGTAACTGTTGGTCTAGATGATTTCTACGAGATTTTTCAGCCGCCAAATTCTCAAGGTGAGTTGAAGGATTAATTAGGTGGAAAAGAGGCTTAACTGTAGAGTACAGGCTCTGAATCTGAATACCCCATTTGACCTGGGTAACCTTCCCTGGTCTTGTTACCTCTCTCCTTCTTGTCTTCATCATTAAGAAGAGGACAGTAATAGTACCTGTCTTATAGAGTTGATTGTGAAGATGATGCATGTGAGATCATATATGTAAATAACTAAAACAGTTTTCAACCCCTAAGTGCTCAATAAATGTTGGTCACTAGTACTATTATACCACCACCACTGCATTTCTGGAATGCCAGTGCACAGTTGCAGAAATCCTATTTGTGAACAACAACATGACCATGACTGAAGTTGCTGGCCAGGATCTTTTTCTGGGATCCTAACAGGCTTACATGACAACCATTTCTCAGCTTTTTTAAGCACTCAGTTCTAATTGAGCTAGTCATCTCACCAAGGGACTCAATCCTCTATACATGCATAAGTGTACATAAATTAGTCCTTATGAAGCACTCCTAGTTTAAAGTTTGTAATTTTTTCATGTATCTGTTAGGTTGCCCTTTAAGGTAAAATTTGTAGTTTAAGAAGCTAAGAGGCTTTTTACAAGCAATAATAATAAACTTATAATGCCACTTTAATAAATTTATTTTAATTTTGGTGTCATTTTTAAAAACTTTCTCAAGAAAAAGTCCATGGGCCAGGTGCAGTGGCTCACGCCTGTAATCCCAGCACTTTGGGAAGTCAAGGCGGGCAAATCCCTCACAGTCAGGAGTTCAAGACTAGCCTGGGCAACATGGCAAAACCCCATCACTATTAAAAATATTTTAAAAATTAGCTGGACATGGTGGTATATGCCTGTAATCCCAGCTACTTGGGTGGCCTAGGCATGATAATTGCTTGAACTCAGGAGGTAGAGTTTGCAGTGAGCTGAGATCACGCCACTGCACTCCAGTCTCGGTGACAGAGTGAGACTGTCTCAAAAAAAGAAGCCCATGATTTAAATTATTCATAGAATAAAGTTGGAATATTTCAACAGATGAACATAAAAGGCTGAAGTGACTGTGCACATCTCTCAGTCTAGATATGTTGATTTCAATCTTGACTACATTTTGGACCAGAATCCAAAAAGCCTGATTTCAAGTATAAAGTTTCTTTCACTAGAACATATAATTTGAACATGTCTTTAGTTTTGTCTTTACGTGATAATAATACAAGCATGCATTAGTGAAAATACACACCAAATTAATTTCTTCTGGATTGAAATCCTCAGCCAGGAAAGCAGTCCTAGTTAAAACTTCATGGCGCTTTGTTTCATGAATCTGGTCCAGTTTAGTCCCTATTACCAACAGCGGTATTTGGTTATCAGCAAACTGTTCTCGATCATAATCCCTGTGACAAATAATAATGAAGAGGTGAACAGAATTTACCTTTCTGATGTAGATGTGTAATATTTAAATGCAACTAACTTAAACTATTTTACTGAAAATTAACTGATTTTTGCTGCCTTCACCTATAAATCCACTTTCCTTCCAATTTCTTCCATCTACTTGTTTTTTTATCAGTCCATCCTCATCATCTATCAAATTCCAGCTATTCATCTAACTTCTCAAAATTTGGTCCCATGTTTTTATTGAATGTTGAATAATACTGAATAATTGAACAACTAAGTGTCCATCAAGTATATTATAGTCAGTGGACTTGACCTCCAATGTAGCTCTGTCTTCTAAGGCTAACAATTCAGGAATGTTTCAGAGTAGAAGCAGAGAGTGGATTTAAG
Organism: Rhinopithecus bieti; assembly: GCF_001698545.2. Lineage (NCBI taxonomy): Eukaryota > Metazoa > Chordata > Mammalia > Primates > Cercopithecidae > Rhinopithecus > Rhinopithecus bieti. The sequence goes on along the minus strand of NW_016803631.1, from coordinate 1,578,172 downwards.
TCTCTGTGTAGCAAAAACCCAAAAGCCTAGCATGATGTGCTAGAAGACAAAATGGCAAGCTTCTTGGGTACATTTTGGGGTATGCATTAACTCTGTATCTACAATACACATTTCTGTCTGAATAGTAAAGAAATAAGAATAAGAAAATAGAAATAAGGAAGCTGAAACCTAGAATAAATCAAACATAGGTGATACTATAGCCTGGGAAAGGTGGGTTAAACACATGGAAATGGAAGGAAACAGCTGAAATGCAAAATGAATAGTAAAAGGAAAGAACTTAGTACCAAGTAGTTGTTTCCTGAAATGAAAGCCATGGGAGATAGAGGACAGGCAATAAGAATCACTTAGGGTTAGTGGCCTTGGATCACTGGCTATTACAATCCTTATTTTTTTAAAAAAATTATTTATCCAAAGAACAGAGTGGTGATGTAAATTAAACTTCTCATTACTAAAAAGAACACAGAGGCCATTGCTGTTGAATTAATTTAAATTCTACTCACATATTAGAAATAAAGCAGATTTGGATTTCTGACACGTCATAAGCTCAATTTACAACAGTCAGCAAAATCTGGTTGTGCACAATTTATGACAGTAAATCAATATTGCATAATCCAATCACTACAACGAGCAAAGCTTTTTTTCTTCCTTTAACATTACTTTTCTTTCTGATAGAGAAATTCTAAATTGGGGTAGGGGGCAAAGTTACTAAATATTTATGCCCTTCACAATAATCTTACAAAGCCTCAACAAACTGTTCAGCCTCAGAACACAACTGTTTTAAATATATAACCTCCCATCTCACAAAAATATTACCATTCTTTTTATTGCATCAAAGTCAATAATAGCATGATCAAGACCTTTGATTATTCATACCAAAGCAACCCTAATTAAAGAGACATGGTTCAAAGCTGCAATTCGCTTTCTCAGGGAATAAAGTTTTGAGAGTGTCTTTTGTTTAGGACTGTTTCCTTCTGTCTCACATACAAATTTTTGCATATCTTCTATCAAATATCATCTTTGATGTACATACATCTCTCACATAGTCTTGCACAACTCCTTGCACACTGACACATATAAAGCATACATATATAGTTTGCTCTCTTATTTCTCTTTTAGGTTTCCTTTTATCTTTTCATAAAATCTTGCAGTATCCAATTTAAAATTTAATCTTGAAATCTTTTCTGGTAAACTTCTGAAGAACTTTATCATGGATGGATAAGGCTGATAACTCCTTAACATCACAAAGAGACACACAGCCAGGTATCATATTATATGCGTAATACTGAGTGGAAAAATAAAGACAAAAAACTTGCATCTTTCAGATCACTATATTTAATTATCACTTTAGAGAAGATTTAGAATTCAGAGAAACAAGTTTAAAACACAATGCAGGGAGATAATCAGCAAATCCAGAATACAGGAAACTGTACAAGACAAACAGCCACCTTCTTCTACAAATAAACTGCTAGGAGGTTGGAAAAAAAACAACTAAGAAGGGAGAACCTAGGATTTGACTCTTAAGAAACCAAATACAATCAGAGGACCTTATTTAGATACTGTTTCAAAAAAATCAACTATAACATTTATGAGACAATTGGGGAAATTAAAATAATATTTGGTTACTAAAGAATTATTATTAAAGTTTTGGCTGTGATAATTATATAGTGTCATGTTAAAAAAAAAAGCCCTTATGTTTTAAAGTACGTATGGATGAAATGATATGATGTTTTAACATTTGGTTCAAAATAATCCAGTTGAGAGTGGGAGAAGACAGAAAGTAGGTAGAGATATGGATGAAACAAGACTGGCCATATGCTGATAATTATTGAAACTAGGCAACAAATATATGGGAGTTCATTTTCCATTCTTTGTATTTACATATGTTTAAAATTTTCTATAATAAAAAATTAAAATTTATTGTGGTAAAAATCACATAATATAACATTTACCTAAATTGTTTAAATATGGCTAAAAACTCAATCTGATATAAAAGATATATATGCTAAGCAGTTTTGCTCCTACCACTGCACCCATCCACCCATTTCCCCTGGCCCCCTATAGGTTACCATTTTTGTTAGTTTCTTATTTATCTTTTCACTGATTCTTTATCTAAATATAAACACATATCCTTATTTCTTTCCTTTCTTACACAATAGAAGGTATATGATATATATTCTCTGCATTTTGATTTGTTAAACCTAATACTGTACCCTTTTGTAGATCTTTCTAATTTAGTTCATAGAGATCTTTCTGATTCTTTTTCAAATGTTTAATACTACTCCAGTATGTGGATATGTCATTATTTAGTCTATGAATCTTTTGTTGCTCGGACACTAGGGTTGTTTCCAAATCTTTTGATGCTATAAAATAATGCACCAACAAAGCACACCAACGTATTAAGGTTGTTTTATACATTCGCAGGTTTATCTATAGGATCAAAATGAAGCTGTACTGTCAAAATGCAAATGAATACAGAATTTTTACTGAATTCCCTGACACAAATGCAGATTTCTTTCTGATATGAATATGCTGTCTCCTAATCCTAAATTTAAAGATCAGTTTCTTAAGTAGAAATTTTAGTAGAAAATAGAGAACAAGCTAGGTTAATGAAGACATCAGTGATGAAAGGAATTGAGATAGGAAACAAGAAATATCAACTAGGCTTTGAAATATAGGTTTTAAATTAGTTGTGCTTATTCTTTATTAGGTATTGCAGGAATCTACATATATATACTCAAACTTACACTACATTTAGGTTTCACATAACAATTAGACTTCCACACAGAAAACAAAGTCTTTGAAAGACTTGCTTCAATCAAAAAATAGAAAATGGGGTTCTGTTCTAGGTAAGACAGAATAAGCAAACTCTATTTTGTCTTTCCCAGTGAATGCAGCTATAAAACCTGGACAGGATGCATGAAGTGGCTATTTGAAGACTCTGAAAAATTCATAGTGAGCATCTTGAGGAAGACCACAATGTGAAGAACCATTGAATTAGCAGTTCCCTTCCATATCCCCTTGTCTGAATGCAACTCAGCTTAAAACTCAGAAGTGCGAACAGAAAACTCCAGAAGAAGGCCTGCAGTTCTGACTCATGAAACAAGAAAGGGGGCTCCCGAATACTTGGAGATAGCATAGAAATACAGTATTTTTCCTTCTGTTGTAAGCCAGCCTCTGAGCAATTTCATGATAGTTGTGGCAAAGGCGGTAACACAAGCAGAATGCTCAAAAGCAACAGTCCCCAACCTTGTTGGTACCAGGGACTGGTTTCATGGAAGACAATTTTTCCACGGACAGGTGTGTCAGGATGAAGCTGTTCCACCTCAGATCACCAGGTATTAGATTCTCATAAGGAGCCTGCAACCGAGATCCCTCACACGCACAGTTCACAATAGGATTCATGCTCCTATGAGAATCTAATGCCTCTGCTGATCTGACAGGAGGTGATAATGCTCACTAACCTGCCACTCACCTCCCACTGTGTGGCCTGGTTCCTAACAGGCCATGGACCAGGGGTTGGGAACCCCTGCTTATGAGTACAGAGGAAGGGAAATGTTTCTGATTGATAGAACTGTATCTCAAGATGGTGGGGCAAACTCCCATTGCTTTTATTCTTTGTCCTTCTACCATTTGGCCCTGGACATAGGTGCAGTTGTGCAAGTGCATGAGAGAATTTGGCTTGGGGACCAAAAAAGGGAGCCCCAGCAAATCACAAAGCATGGCAGAGACTGTAGAGAGGGTGAAGTGTGAGAAAACAACCCCATGAAGTAGTTCATGAATGCCTGAGCTCATTGTCAAAGCTGTGCATGCATGGATTTGATCTTCCTTAGCATACCAAAGACACTGAAAACTGAAACAACAGAGATAACACCCAAGTCACATACTGGGTGTTGCACAAATATAAAATAAGTGAAACTATATAAAGTATGCTCCTAGATCATAATAAAATTAAGCTAGAAGTCAATAGTAAAGAATAACTTGAAAGCCTCTAAATACATGGAAACTAAATAACACATTTCTAAACAGCCCATGGGAAAATCTCAAGGAGTATTAGAAAATATTGTGAGCTAAATGAAAATAAAAGTAAAACATTCAAATACTTGCAGGATGCAGCTAAAGCAGTGTTTAGAGGGAAATTTATAGCATTAAAATGCTTGTATTAGCAAAAATGCAAGGTATCCAATCAGTAATCTAAGAAGCTATAAAGAGAGAACAAAATAAAGCAAAAGCAAGCAGTGGGAAAGAAATAAGAGCAGAAATCGATTAAACTCTATACGGAAAAACAATAGAGAAAAATCAATGAAACCAAAAGTTGCTTCTTTGGAAAAAAACCCCAATACATTGATAAACCTCTACAAGTCTGACAAGAAAAAGAGAAACATAAAATACCAAAATCAGAATGAAAAAGGTCATATCACTACAAACTGTGCAACTATCAAAAGGCCAATAAACAAATACTATAAACAACTCTATTGATATAAATTCAAAAATTTAATGAAATAGATGAATTCCTTGAAAATCACAAACTACCAAAACTCATCCAAGATGAAACAGATAACTTGAACAATCCTAATTACTAAAGAAGTTGATTTTGTGGTTAAAAACCTTTCAAATAAGAAACCTCCAGGCCCAGATGGTCTCTTAGTAAATTCTACCAAACCTTCAAAGAAGAAATAACACCAAATATACACAATCTCTCCTAAAAAATAGAAGAGGAAGGAATACTTTCAATTCATTCTATGGGGTCAATATTATCCTCACACTAAAACCAGTCAAAGACATTATGAGAATAGAAAATTGCACACTAATGCCTGTCATGGATAAAAATCCTGAAGAAAATATTAGCAAATCAAATCCAGCAACATATAAAATAAAACATATAATATACCATGACCAAAGAATGGAAGGCTGGTTCAATATTTGAAAATCAGTGAATGTAATCCACCAATATTGAAAATCAGTGAACGTAATCCACCATACTAACAGCCGAAAGAAGCAGCCACATGTCCATATCAATTGATGCAGAAAAGGCTTTTGACAGAATTCAGTATCTGTTCACGATATTAATAAAACTATCAGCAAATTAGGGATAGAAGGAAATTTTCTCAACCTGATAAATGGTGTCAACAAAAAAACCTAAAGCTTACATTATACTTAATAGTGAAATGACTATTTTCCCCCTAAGATTGGGAGTAAGACATAGATATTCACTCTTATCACTCCTAGTTAGTACCCTTTTGGAAGTTGTTGCCAGTGTGATAAGGCAAGAAATAAGACAACAAGCACACAGATTGAAAAGGAAAAAATAAACCTGCCTATGTAGAGCATCCTAAGGATTTTACTAAAACCTCCGGTCACAGGATACAGGTCAGCACTTAAAATCAATTCTGCTTTTTTATACTAGCAACGGACAATTTGAAACTGAAGTTTAAAATTTATGGCCAAGTACGGTGGCTCATGCCTGTAACCCAGTACTTTCGGGTGGATCACCTGAGGTCAGGAGTTCAAGATCAGCCTGGCCAAGATGGTGAAACCCTGTCTCTGCCAAAAATACAAAAATCAGCCAGGTGTAGTGGCACATGCCTGTAATCTCAGCTACTTGGGAGGCTGAGGCGCAACTGCTTGAACCTGGGAGACAAAGGTTGCAGTGAACTGAGATTGTGCTACTGCACTCCAGCCTGGGCAACAGAGCAAGGCTCAGTCTCAAAACAAAACAAAACAAAAAACAATTTATAATAGCTTCAAAAATATTAAATAATTTGGTATAAATCTAATAAAACATGCACAGGATTTGTATGATGAAAGCTACAAAATGCTGATAAGAGAAATAAAAGAAGATCTAAATAAATTTAGAGATACATTGTGTTCATGAACTGGAAGATGCAACAGAATAAAGATATTAATTCTCTCCAATGTGATCAATAGGTTTAATGCACTTCTAATAAAATCTAACCAAAATTTTTGTCAATATAGACAAGCTGATTCTCAAAATTTATGTGGAAAACCAAACTATAATAGCTAAACAATTATGAAAAAGAATAAAGTAGAAGGAATCATACTGCTCAATTTTAAGACTATAATCGAGACAGTGTAGTACTGGTGAAGGGACAGACACATAGATCAATGGAACAGAACTAGAGTACAGAAATAGACTCATACTAATATGGTCAACTGATTTTTGGCAAAGGAGCAATAGCAATTCAATGGAGAAAGGATATCTTTCCAATAAATGGTGCTGGAATAATTAGACATTCATATGCAAACATTAACCTCAACCAAAACCTCACATCCTGTACAAAACTAACTTAAAACAGATCATGAATCTAAATGTAAACCTATAAAACTTAAAATGTTTTATATAAATGGTTTACTATAAAAATGTAAAACCATACAATCTGTAGAGGAAAACATAAGAGAAAACCTGCATCATCTAGGATTAGGCAAAGAGTTCTTAGACATGATATCAAAAGCACAATCCACAGAATAAAAAAAGAGTAATCAGACTTCATCAAAATTGAAACTATTGCTTTGTGAAAGATACTGTCAAAAGGAAAAGATAGTCTATACATTGAAAGAAAAATCTTTGCAAATCAAACAAAATATCTTACAAAGTGTTACGCAGGGGAGTACATTCCTGTGATTGCTGCAACCTTTCAAACCAATTGTGAAATAATTCTGGGCTTACCCATTTGTTACCAAGACTCCAGTGGGCACCAAATCCCTGTTGAGAGCTTCCAACGACCAACGACGCAAGTTTTGGGAGGACTTCTTATTTGTTAAGTCGTGTACGAAAATAATACCTAAAATAATCAGAGAAAAAAATGTCAGTCCCTTAACAATTCCTCTTCATTTCACAATTGGCCAAATGAAGCTTAGTAAACAGAAACATTAGGTTGCTTAATGAATCTAGCATTCTAGTATGACTAACAACTCAGACACAACTATTTTAAAATTTCCTCTACAAATATTTATAAATAATTAGCCATAAACTTTTCTCTGTCAGTTTTGTAACTCTTTATTTTACAAGGGCTGACGAAATGCCATTAAACTTTTAGCAGATCTTTACTTCATTCAACACTTCTTGAGTGCCTACTCCATGGCTGTGCCTACTTGTAGAACCACTTCATTAATCAAGAGAATCAAAACTACTTCAAGTACATATGAAATTATTCATCCAAAAAGCTATGTTGTTTCTTCACTGTACATAGTACTGCCATAGATACCAGTACATACGTGTATTACTTATACTCACTAAAAATAATACTAAGTAATGAAAATCTACTAAAATAGTACTGATTTGATACAACTGCTATTCTTTAGCTGACAAAATAGTGTCCTGTAGATCACCTGAGGCTAATCTACTCAAATGTCTAATTTTCTAGTTCTTTGAATAATGTTTAGTCATGTAAGCTTCCTACCTGTAAGAGATTTAGTTATGAGAGCAAAAGAAATATGCCACTACAAGAGAGTGGGTGGAGACATTAAATAGTAAAGAAGTATGAATAGTAGAAAGCACATGCACGGATTTCAATAGACTGAGAAAAATAACAAAATGTAATGAGGCCCAGAAATATAATCAAATACAACTGAAGAGAATCAATCAATATCCTAGATAGAAAGGTAAATCGGGGAATTAATTATTACAGCAAGATACAGACAAAAGAGGAAAATCTTTGATACCCACTAGAATTTAGGATATCATCTTATGGTCAAAACACTATAGGTTTCAAACTCCCAACCCTTTTCTATATTACCCAGATTGTGAATAGGACATGAAACCGATGATTCCTCCATCTTCAAGAGGTGGTATGTGTCAATTGGAAAAAGAAAAGCAGAAAAGGTAGAATTAGCTGGCTTCTACAGTTTTTATAGCCATCTGTGTAACTAAAGGGCTTGTACAAGCTACAGTTGACTTGTTCCAGGCAGCTTAGATAAACCTGCATCTCTTCTGGTGTCTGAAACTAATAGAGATCCAACACTTGCCCTAATATCCAATTGTATCCACTCTTCCTTCCTCAATGAGGGGTTTTAATCAGCATCAAAATTGAAACTATTGCTTTCATAGTTTTATATTTAAAAAAAGGAATAAGATTAGATTCCTTTAGATTAAATTTAATTTAAGATTAATTTAGATTAGATTAAGATTAATTTAGATTAAAAAAAAGGCATAGATTTAAAAAAAGGAATAAAGAACTACCATTAAAGACCACAGCTAATATTTATTCAGTACTTATGTACCAAATATTGTGCTTTACATGTGTTACCTAATTTAATTTTCAGAACAGTCCTATGAAGGGAGAATTATTATTATCTTTATACACAAGAGAAAACTGAAGTTCAGAGAAGTTGAGTAACTTGCCCTTGGGCACATGGTAAGTCAGAATTTGCACACAGGTAATCTGACAGTAAAGACATAAAGACTAGTGGTAAGCAGAATAAAATCTCATTTTAGGGCAAAAAACTGGCATATATTTTCTGCCTTTCCTTTTCCCCAGGTTATAAATATGGCAAAACTACAGGTGAGAATTTTGGACAGGGGAGTGAAAGGATTACAAAGGCCTAAGTTGGCTATTAGATGGACAGGGAAAACTTTATTGAGGATCTTTAGGTAAGACTTTTTAGCTTTTAAGGGCATTTGAGTACCCTTTTCCCCTATTCTTTCTCTTTCATTTGGGCTGAGAGGTCTTGCTTTGCAGAACATGTGCTAGAAGAATCAAGGCGGGGCTGAGATGAAAGGAGTAAGGGTGATGGCAAATGATAATATATCTTAATCTTAAGGGAGAGAAGTAAAGACACTTCATTATTTCCTTCCGAGATTACTAGCCTAGGTTATCAGAGAGGGAAGAATGTAGGGTATTAAGGGATGAAAGTTATTGCTAAGAATATGGACTGTGTATTTGGATAGAGTGATCCTTGCATTCAGTTTCTTAGGAAACTAAGGATGGTAGATGGAATAAAGAACTTTGAGTGCTTCTACCCGGAGGAATGTTCCAGAGCTAAGGTGAAAGTACACAGAAATAGGTTTTTCAATAAATGTGATTTTTTTTTTTACTTTTAAGAAATGGAAATATATCTCAGTCTTATCTGCAATATCAACATAGGATATATGCAATTCTTTCAATAATATGGAAGGAGACAAATCACTAATGAATAGTAGGTATAGAAGAGATAAACAAATATGGATTGGATGGATTTCTTCTTCAGCACTTACAAGTTTACAACTCAGAATTCCACAGCTTCCAGGATTTGAGTGGTATTTATCTCTATTATTTATTTATAATTTTTATTGTACCTCTGTCTCAAAAATACCTAAACATTGAAGGTGTTATATATTCAGACTTCTCTGTGCCAGATCAGATAGATATCTTACTTTGACAAGTAATTTTACTGATACAAGTATAAGTCTAAACTAAGTTTCACTTCCCTCTCTTTCTCTGAGAGGTCACCTCACACTATACTAGTCTTATTATTGTTTTTCTTATTTATATGCATTCTATTAATATATACCATTATATATACTTTTCTGCATGATGATGTCATATATTAAGGTCATCTTGTAACTGTATTTTGTCTCATTTATGAATGCTTTGTTTCTTTATTAAGACTGTGACATTTTCAGATAGAGTTCTGAGCTAAATAGGATATGGGTCTGAACTGACACATCTCATTCTATATTCTATAATATGTATCCAGTGAAAAGAACCTTCTCTACGTCTTTTTGTAGAATCTACAACACCTCATGATATGGGAAGACATCAAAAGAGGAATATAAGGAATTAATATACTGAATAAATGTAATGCTTACCTAATACTGAGTGAGATCTAAGCACAGCATAAATGAGGTCTATTAATGGCTATGCATTTACCAGGAGGGAAATGCCAACTCCTTTGGTATATTAATCAAACAGAAGTTGGAATTATGTTTCACAGTAAAAACAGGTTTTAAAAATGAACTTTTAAGAAGACTAAGAAAGAAACTCTATTGGCAAATCATAGGTATAAGCAGTTTAGTCTCTTGATATAGAGTAGGTACTCTACGAAAGGAAATTGTGTCCTATATTACACACCTCCATCTGGAAGTCTGCTCCAGGTATTTGAATATCTATAACTGGATAAAATTTCTGCACCCATAAAGACTCCCTTAAGCAGCTCTTCATAAGTAGTTAAGAAAGAGCCTTAGGGCTCTAAGGGGCAGATGAACGAAATCCCTCTGTCTCTGTGATATCTGGCTTAAGACTATGAGACTCCTATGGTCCTACTATACTTAGTCAACTCACTGGAGAGATAGCACCCCCAAAGGACAACATTTTAAGTTCCATGTTTTATGTCAAGTATCAAAAATATGATTTTATTTCTCAATATTTAGTTTATTACAATAATATAAATAGAAACACTTAAGACAAAGCACAGGTTCAATGTTCTGAATTAGATGGCTACAATGTAGAAACACAAACTGGAATGTACTATGCAGATTTAAATCAAGGGTTGTGAGTACATTACATTTTTCTCAAATTAAGATGAGTCTGGCATGCTACATGTGGCATCTCCACATCAGATGATCTATACTCTTAGACCATTAATAAAAGATAGAAATTAAAAAATGCTTTACCATTCACAGAGTTGTAGAATACTGCTCTTGTGCTTTTCACGCTGCTGGCACTGCCCACAGAGCCTCCAACATCCCATAATTCTATGTAGTAGGTCTTCTCTTCTGGGGTTCCTTCTTTGTAATCATGAACCTAACAAATCAATTAAAATAATATAGCCACTAAACAAACTAGTAAGTACTCTTATTCCAGTTTAAAGCATTTCAGCATCTTACTCTGACTTTCTGATCGCCACTTCTTATCTTTTAAGCTTACTCTCTTTAATACTTTAATAATTTTTACTCCAGAGGACCTTTTGATTAATTGATCTTAACATCTTTCACAGCTCTTTGTTCCACTTCCGAAGCCTCACCACCCTCTTAACTAAGCATAAATTCCATGATCCATCATTACAGTCACTCCTTTGCTCCTCTCTCATATTGCATTCATCTGACAAAATTCCACTCTGGGTTATATCCACCTTTTGCCCTCTTCCATGTCTACAACCCAGCAACCGAATGTGGAGCTCAGAAAAACACGCATTCAAGATGAATGGATTCTTTCTAAATTTAAGTGTACCTTTGGAGCTGTCTTTTAATCAATTCCACAGTTAATTTACCATTTTTTCTCTTCCAGATAACTATTTCATACTTATTATTCTTTTTAAAATTCCAGTATCTCTTCCCCATCCTCAATCACAACTAACTTTGCTTCCTACTGCAGAAGCAATTAGAAAAGAACTTCTACAACCTGTTCTTCCTGCATTTATCCACGTTCCTCCATCTGTGCCCACACAATCTGCTTTCCTTCTTGCTGTTTTCTTAGGCTGCCTGTGTCCCTAAGGCTAAATCCTCTCTCTATGCATGAGATCCCATGCCCAGTTTCTTGCTCAAAGATGTGTTTCTACCAGTTCTCCCCTCTCTCCCTTATATCATTAAATTTTCCTTCTCAGCTGGATAATCCTCACCACACAATTCAATTCTCAGCATACAAACATGGCATAATTTTCCTCATCTAAAAAAAATCCTTCTCTTGACCTCAAGTCCTCTTCCAGCTACCACGCCACTTTCCTTTTCCTTTTCACAGCAAAAGTCCTCCAAACAGTTGTCTATTCTTAGTGGTAATTCTTTTCTTCACATTCTCTTTTCAACTCATTCAAACTTATGCCCTAATGACCCCAATGAATTACTCCTTGTCAAGGTCACCAATGACCTCCACATTGCTAACTCCAATGGTCAATTAACAGTTTTCATTTTACTCCACCATTTGATCCACCTAGTCACTTCTTGTGTCTTGCAATATTTTTTCACCTGGCTTCTGGGATATCACACTCTTCTAGTTTTCTTCCTATCTCATTGGCTAGTGCTTTTCAGCTTCCATTTGGGTTCTTCTTATCTCTCTGATTTCTAATTGCTAATGTGTCTCAAGGTTTAGTTCTTCAGTCTCTTTTCTTTTCTATCAATACTTGTTCTTGTGGCAATTTCATCTAAAAGGCAGTTTTATTCTTCCAGTTACTTGGGCCAAAAACTTAAGACTAATCCTTGACTCCTTTCATATTGCATTATTGCATTTATCAACAAGTTCTGCTGCTTTGACTTTAAAAAAATACGGCAAAAATCTGTTCATTTCTCCCTATCTCCACTATTACCACCCAGGTCAAAGTCTGTATCTCCTTGCCTGAATTGATGTAATGGTCTCTAACTGATCTCCCTACTAGAGGCATCCCCCAACCTCCCTGTTTGTTTTCCATACAGTAGCTAGAGTGATCCTTTTAAAATGCAAGTTATATCATATGCCCTTTTACTCAAAATCCTCCAATGACTTTCTCACTCACAGTTATCTCCCAAAGACTCTCTTTTCCTTATGTCTAGGCTCTACAGGCATTTATTGCCTGTACTGTATAACTATTCAGAAACAAACTATGATATGTGGCAAGATTAAAGTATGCTGGTTCCTGAGTACACATCGGCATCTTCCAAGAATTAATTTTTTTTTTTTTTTAAGAAATATACATGCCAGTCTTACTGAATCAGGACCTTTGGGATTAACTACTAGGCATGTGTATTTTGAACAATTCTCCAAATGATTCTGCTGTAACCCCCTCATTAAGAACTGCTGCTTTTACAGAATGGGACTATTCTGGTATCAGGAGGCCTAGATTCTACTCCTTGATTGCCACTGATTATCCCTGGTATCTTGGAGCCTCAGTTCCTTTGCCTGTAAAATGAAAGAGTTGTATTATGTGATTTCTAAAGTATCTACTGGCTTTGACATCATAATTAAAAAAACAAAATCAGTAGTTAAAACAGATGTCATAAAATGCACTAAAACTCACATACTACATTCAACTTAATGCTTTGCACTTTTACTTACATGTTTTTCGTCCAAATCCTTTTGGCCAAGGAAAAATTTAAATAAATATGCTACTCTATAAACAGCCACATCAACATTAAGAAGACAATTATCAGATTGACATCAAAGACAGTATGACAGAAAAATGAAAACAGCACAGTCACAGCAGCTGAGGACCATTTGGGATAATGGAAATTAATTTTGTATACTACAATAGAAGGCATCACTATTTTGTTATATGGCAAAAATAACTTATAATATGTGATCATGCCAAGTCAGCAATAAAAAAGTTAAACCAAGCAGAAAAAACACACGTTTTAGCAAGATTTCTAAGCAAAACAATGAGAAAAAGCAGTATGAGGTCTTATAAGGAGTAAGTTATCTGTCATGAAAAAGCTCAGCCACTTCAGTTAAGTCTTTCCGATTCTACCTTCCTTCTGGGCCCAAATCAACCAGAGCAGGTTTTGCACTCCTCCTATTTGCTTCTATAGCATCCTACACACCCCTATCATTTCACTAAGCACACAGTGTTATTTATCTACTGATATCTCTTCTTCTGGACTCTGAGTGCAAGGGCAGGGACCATGTATTATTCATCCTTTAGCCCTAGAAAATAGCATAATATCTAGCATATATTAGATGCTTAGACAGGTTTGTTAAATACATGCATACATTTTGGATAACTCATCCTCCAGGTTTTTATTATATTCAGTTTATTATTTACCAAATTCCAGTGTTTCTCCAGTACAGTTCCGAAAGCAAACTAAATCAAAACCATAGGAAGTTTGTTTAAAAATACAGATTCCTGGACTGTCCTTGAAGCTTCTGGGATGGGGCTCAAAAGTCTGTATATTAATTTTTAAGTTCCCTAGGTGATTCTGATACATGATTAAGTTTGGCAACCACTGCAGCACACCATTTTTTTCTCTAAATTATTTCAAGTATTTAATGTTGCATCCTCTAAAAGACTGAGAATAGCCACCATCCAATATAAATTTCTAGGCAGCATACCCTCCTAGCCTTGCATTGTACCAAACCTGTTAGCCAGCACCTTTCAGGCTATGCATACTCCCAAGCCAGACTGACTCACTCATCTATACTCTTCTCTACCACAAATTACCTTTCCTAGTCAAATCCTTTCCTGTTTCCTTTTGAAATCAGAAGATAAGGTGTCCTCCTTCCTTTCCAACTTAATTAATACTGGCTAAGTTTAACCCAATTCACATGGAATGAATCCCAACGACTTTAAATCAGTAGCTTACAGCTTGTAGTTATGACATTAAATCTTTCATATGTGTGAGTAATCTCCAAGGGAAAGCCTGACATTATAACAAGTATTGCTCTCGACACAGTAAGTAGTACTTTGGTGCTATACTGAGAGCCCAACATGATGGGAGGTAACGCCAAACCATAAGAAGTATGCTTTATATTTAAAGCAGGTCATCGAGGATCTGATACTTAGAGTCATTGCAGACCTTACAGCTATACGATAAAGGATTTTCTTAACAGGAAGCAACAGTACAGCTGATCACCAAATGGAAAACAGAATACTCCTCAACAATGCTGCCACTTTGGACTTTCTCATTTATTCAGCTTTTGACTTTTTCTTGAAAACAAAATCAAGACCTATGTACATAAGGTTTTGTTTCATTTGAAGAGTTCATTCATTGTAACTTTTAAAACGCAGAAACCCATTTACAAAGAAAATGACACACATTAAGAAAGAACAGTGGATATTGTAGATGCTAATAAGTTTGGTTTAGTATTTGTACCTGCAGAATCATTATTAAAGAGAGGAAGGGAGGTAGGAGGTCTTAGGAGGGAGCTGGTAACAAAGAGAGAAGGGTGAAAAAGAGATACTAGGAGAATATACCACAGGAGCAGAAATTAATTTCTCTCATTCACTGCTATACTTCCAGTTCCTTGCACAGTGTCTGATACCAAGGAGGTATGCAACATATGTACTGAAGGAACGAATGAACAAACGAATAGTGTCAAGGTTACTGCTAACTGTCTCTTCCCTTCTGGTTACTGCTCTTTTGCCTTCAGTCAGGCTTAATGTTTTCTATTTTTAAAAAAGCCCTTCACTTTCCCTTCCATTCTGTAATCATTTGCTCCCTTATTTAATGTCTAAACTTTGTGAAAAATTGATTTAAACCTGTCTCTGTTTCCTCTCTGCCAGTCATATCATTTGGTTTCTGCCACAAATATTCCATTGCACTTTCAAAGGTCGGCAGAGACTTTATCATCACCATATCCGGTATTATTTTTCTCTCTCAGTCCTCATATTGCTACTGTTTCAGACTAAAAATCAATTCCTCTATGAAATTCTCCTCTCTTTGCTCTTGTAGTTCATTTTGGCTATCCTCTTATTTCTTTGATCAGTCTTTCTCTGACCCCTCTTTTCCCATCAACTCTCTAAATATACCCCAAGTTCTCCCCACCTTTTTCTAAATTGTCTCTTTTAGAAATTGCATCAGTTCTAGTGGTTCAGGATTATTTCTATAAATATGATCCCAACTCAGAATTGTCTTTTGAGCTTCAGCATTTCATTTCCAGGACAGCTCCAGTTGGCTAGCTCACAGACACCTCCTTTCACCATGTTTGGAACTGAACTTACTATTGTTTCCTTCTTTTTCACCTATAATATGGCCCTCTTCTTGGGCACAGTCCATCTAGCCACTTACTCAAGCCACCCATTCAATCATTAGTGTCTAGGATAATTTTACACTTACTTTCTTGAACTATTATAACACTTATTTTCTATATCAGTGCTGTCCCCACGGAATTTTCTACAGCCATAGAAATGTCCAATACAGGCTGGGTGTGGTGGCTCACGCCTATAATCCCAGCACATTGGGAGGCTGAGGCAGGCAGATCACTTGAGGCCAAGAGTTTGAGACCAGCCTGGTCAACATGGTGAAACCCTGCCTTTACTAAAAATACAAAAATTAGCTGGGCATGGTGGCACGTGCCTATAATCTCAGCTACTCGGGAGGCTGAGGCACAAGAATCTCTTGAGCCTGGGAGGCAGAAGTAGTGAATTGAGATGGTGCCACTGCACCCTAGCCTGGGCAACAGAACGAGACCCTGTTTCAAATAAATAAATAAATAAATAAATAAAATAAAATAAAAGAGTGAATGAAATGTCCAATACAGTAACCATTAGCAACATGTGACGACTTAGCAATTGAAATGTGGCTTGTTTAACTGAGGAGCTAAATTTTTAATTTTAGTCAATTTAAATTGCCACATGAGGCTATTGGCTACTATATTGAACAGTATGAGAATTTTTTTTTTTTCTTAATACTGTTCTGGAACAAGAGGCAGTATAGAGTAGTGATCAGGAACACAGGTTCTTGAAGCAGGTTGCCTGGGTTTGAATCCCAATTCCACAACTTACTAACTATATGATCCAGGACAAGTCATGTAGTGCCTCTGTGCTTCAACTGCTTCTATGTCAAATGAATAGGGGCACTAATAGTATCTGCCTCAGAGGGTTATGAGAATTAAATGAATTAGTATGAAAATGGATGCCTAGCCAAAGTAAGCAATAAAAAGTGTCCCACCTCATATGCTTAGTGAAGATAGAGACTATTCCTTTAACTTCTCCCCAGTGCCTGTATATTGATATGCTGTCCAAAGAGGAATTCAATAAATATCAATTGCATGAAATGTGTAGAGAGTTAAATTACCATTAAAGTGAACTAGAAATGACAAATCAATTTGCTTATTTATAATTTGTGAAAAGATTAAATTCATTAAGTCTTGTTTTCATAATTAAGAGTAGCCATGCATTTATATTACTCCCATTAGACTTGGGGCAGCAAAGTTAAAGACAGGAATGAATGAAGAATACCACAAAATAAAACTTTTCCTCCTTTTCTCTTCAGTTCAGTTGTGAACACCTCTGTACTAAATACTAAATCCAAAATTTTCATAATTACTGAGCACATACATTAAACTCATTAGCTTCACCTGGTACTTAAGATTAAACAATTACGTCATCACCACTATCATCTCTATTTTTAGTTGGCTTTTAATAGATTTGAAGTAAAAGAGGCAACTGTTTCTAAGAGTTTTGAAAAGTGTGTATTCATGAATCTACACTAATTCTGGAGATCCCTTCTCACAGGTTTCACTAAAACAAACACTATAACTGCAATATAAAAGCTGCTACAGGTAACAATGTTCTCCCAAGTTATTTAGGTAAAGCCTTTATAAGCTTCAGTTATTCTTTCTATAGAAAAGAACTGTTCACTTTATTATAACAACAGTCAAAGTGATTTACATGTCTATGACAACTTTCCTTAAGGTTATCATTTTAAAATGCCTTTTACTTATGTTGTCACTCAAGCAATGCATTCTTCTAAAAAATGGAAGACGTGGCCAGGCATGGTGGCTCACTCCTGTAATCCCAGCACGCTGGGAGGCCGAGGCGGGTGCATCACCTGGGGTCAGGAGTTTGAGATCAGCCTGGCTAACATTGTAAAACACTGTCTCTACTCAAAATACAAAAAAGTTAGCCAGGCGTGGTGGCGCATGCCTGTAATCCCAGTTACTTGGGAGGCTGAGGCAGGAGAATCGCTTGAACCTGGGAGGTGGAGGTTGTAGTGAGCCGAGATCACACCACTGCACTCCAGCCTGGGCAACAAGAACAAAACTCCATCTCAAAAAAAAAAAAAAAGACAGAAGTCAACTGGCTTAAGATACAATGAACAGTAAAGCAAGTCATTTTCAGCCCGTGTCCCATTCTTCCACAATAATATAATTCAGGTAAGACTGTCTTTAAAGGAATCAATTAGTGCCACACTCATTCCAGTAAACCCAGTCACATAATTATATGACATCTGACTTTTTGTTTTGTTTTTGAGACAGAGTCTTGCTCTGTTGCCCAGGCTGGAGTGCAGTGGCCTGATCTTGGCTCACTGCAACCTCCGCCTCCTGGATTCAAGCGATTCTTCTGCCTCAGCCTCCCAAGTAGCTAGGATTACAGGTGTGTGCCACCATGCCCAGCTAATTTTTGTATTTTTAGTAGAGACGAGATTTCACCATGTTGACCAGGCTGGTCTCGAACTCCTGACCTCAAGTGATCCAATGACCTTTGGCCTCCCAATGTGCTGGGATTACAGGTGTGACCCACCGCACCTGGCCCCAAAGCAGAAGTTTCTAAAGGGAATTACTGCTGTTACTTCTAAAACTTGGTCAGCATCTTGAGAACTAACTAGTAATCTCATGTTGGCCTGCTCTCTGGGACTTTGCACAAAAGTATTCCTTGCAGACAAAATCAAGTCTCCACTCTCATCACATACAGGGGACTGCTGAGATAAAGTTTCTTTTGGAAACTTTGCCACCAGCTATACTCAAGATATTTATATCCCAATTATCCTCTGTTACTATACATATTGGGTCCTTAATTGGTCTCTCATATTCTTATTCCCAGACTGCTTTTGCTTCCTCTACCCATCATTAAACTCCTAATTGTTTTCTTCTCCGAATATTTCCACTTTTCTCCTGGAATCTTACTCCACGGTTACAAAATTCCATTATATCCTATCCTCAGTCTCATTCTATTAACAAATCTCTGCTTCTGCCTTGAAAACACAACTTCTTATGTCCTTTCAGATAGATGCTGTTCACTTTTCAATATTCTAATTACCTTGGAGTTCAGAAAATAGGAAATGCCTTGCTTACTCTCCAAAGCTACTTCTAGTGTGTTATTCCTCTACTCTTATATTAAAAATCTGTCTTCTTTAGATGCTCTGGACCATCAGTTATATTCCCCTCCCTCCTTGTCTTATCGTTAATATGTACTAGCTTCCTATTAGCATCTTATTCTTAGTCTTGTCCCTCTGCTCTATAAGTCCTGTCATTAAACACTTCTATATCCACTTGGTGATCTGATTCCACACCTTACCCAGTATTTCTCAAGGCATTATTCACCTACAACAGAATCATCAAGATGCTTCTTAAAACGCAGATGCTTGGGCACCAATCATAACTCTGAGTCAGAATATCTGGGGGCAAGGCCCAAGAACCAAATAAAAATACTAAGACTGTCAGACTGGTCATCAAAACAAAATTGAGCTGGATCTTACTTATAAGAGATATCCCATAAATATTAGGACACAGAAAGTATGAAAGTTGAAATATGTAAATAAGGTAAACCACACAAACACTAACTAAAAATAAGTTGGCTTTAACTATTTTAATATCAGACAAAATAGTCTTCAAGGTACAATGTATTACCAGATATAGGGAGGGGCATATTAAAATAATAAAATGTTAAATCCTTTAGGAAGTTTAAACAATCATAAATTAGTTCTCATCTAGTAATATAATCTCAAAGTATATAAATGAAAAATGGACAGAATTAAAATGAGGA
Source organism: Rhinopithecus bieti (assembly GCF_001698545.2). Lineage (NCBI taxonomy): Eukaryota > Metazoa > Chordata > Mammalia > Primates > Cercopithecidae > Rhinopithecus > Rhinopithecus bieti. Next base: position 1,558,849 of record NW_016803631.1, on the reverse strand, counting down.
ATAGAAAATTCACACTTATAGGTGGAGATTATATTACTCATTCCTTAGCAATTGATGGAAAAAACAGACCAAAAAAACCCCCACCCAATAGAGATGGAGAAGATTTAAAAAATGATTAACACATATTTAGAACACTGCACCCAACGATTACATAATATACTTTGTTTTCAAGAGAATATGAAATTTTTTATCAAAATTGACCATAAAACTGGACATGGAGCAAATCTCAACAAACTTCAAAGGATGAAAGCATACAGCGTATGTTCTCTAAGCACAATGAAAGGTAACTGAAATCAATTATTAAAAGATAATAAACACTGTCAAATGTTTGGAAATTAAGAAGCATATTCTAAACAACCCATGAATCAAAGAAAAAATCACAATGAAAACTAGACAATAGTTTGAACTGAATAATAATGAACAAAATTTTAGGAATGCAGTTAACGCTGTGCTTAGACATAAATTTTAGAGCCTGAGAGCTCTAAAAAAAAGTCTGAAAAAAATTAAGCAATTACTCATTTCAACAAGTTAGAAAGAAGACGTAAATCAAACCCAAAGAAAGTATGTTCATAAAGATAAGAGCAGAAACCAACAAAGCACAAAACAAACATACGATAGAGAAAATCAACAAGGCAGAAACTGGTCTTTGATAGACCTTTGGTAAGACTGATCAAGAAAGCAAGAGAAAAGCCACAAATTATTCTACCAGAAATGAAAAAGGGAATATTGCTCAATTATCTTATTGAAAAACAGTAAGACGGAAACAAATTTTTTGTGTCAATTTACATAAAATTCTTTCAAAAACATAAACTACCAAAATCAACACAAGAAGGAATATAGTTATTTTATTATTTTCTTTAATGTTACTTAAAAACTTCCCACAAAGAAAAACTTAGGTCCAGATGGTTTCACCTGTGAATTCTTTCAAATATCTAAGAAAAAAACAATACCAACATTAAACAAAATCTTTCAGAGAATAGATACAGAGATTAATACTTCCCAACTTATTTTATGAGGCCAGCATAAGCCTGATAGAAAACCCACAAGGAGATTACAAGAAAAGAAAATGATGGGCCAATCTTTCTAATGAATTTAGATGCAAATGTCTAAGAAAAATATTAGCAAACTAAATCTAGTGATATATGAAAAGAGCAGCACAACAAGACAAAGTTAGAGTTATTACAGGATCGCAAGGTTGGTTTAACACTCAAAAAAGTTAATCAACATAATTTACCACAGTAATGGAATAAATCAGGAAAATCATGATCATCATGAAGAGGCGACTGGTAAATTCAATACCCATTCATGATACAAACTCTCATTGTAATAGGACTAGGAAGGACATTTCTTTAATCAAATATACCTATAAAAAACCCTCCAGCAAATACTTTACTAAATAGTGTTATACTGAAAATTTCCCATGAGATGGAAATGAAACAAAGATGCTTGTTGGTGCCACTTCTATTCAACATGGTACTGGAGTTTTAGCTAATTCAATAAGACAAGGGGAAAAAAACCAAGACAAAAGTGAACAACATGAATAGAATGCGTGCTGGGTGGGGATAGGAAAAAGGAGTAGGGCAGAAGGCAGGGAAGGGGCAGAAAATTGGACTAAAGTTCAATTACAACTTCACATTGTAAAGCACTAGACCGTAACTTCCCTCTTATTAAGCTTCTCTGATCTTTCCTACAAACCTGTAGACTCAATAAAGCACATATTATTGACCTCTATTTTCCAGATGATATAACTATGCCTCAAAGAGGTAAACTGATTAGTCTAAAGTCACTCTTACAGAAGTGAATGGCAATTGACTCAGGAGGTGAGGGTTTAAATCTAAGTTTCTTTTCAATATGTCATGCTCTTTCACAGAATGGGAGCTAGAAAAATCCAAAGGGAAAATTTGTCCAGAACTTGCTATTGGGTCTCCCAAACCTAAATAAAGTTGCCACTGAATTTAGGAATATGGTTGGCCAAAATGACACAAAATAGGTCAGCTCCTACTTCAAACTTAGAGAAATGCTATAAAAATATTTTGAGACAGAAAGACTAGAGAGAGGACAGACAGAGAAGACTAGCTCAAGAGAAAGGTAGGAGAAAGAAAGGAATATCCCCAAATGCTAGAAATGAAGAAAAAACTTAAAATCAGAGTGAGAAGTGGGAACTGACATAGATTCAGATATAGCTTCAGGGCTGGTGCCTGGAGTCTTAATGCCCATCCAGGAATAGCAGACCTGTTTTGCAGCATTCAAGGCAAAAGTATATGTGGATGAGTGATGAAGACTAGACTGTAGTTGCCTTTTTGAAATCTGGACCTTTGATGAGCTGCCCAGTCAGTCAAAAGAGAGGTGGAAAAACATTGTCCACAGGCTCAGGGAAACGGCAAAAACTTTCAGTCAGGGGCCTCAGACAGAAGGTAGAGATAAGATAAATGGTCCACAAGAAATGGAAACTACAGGTCTGTGCTGCAATCAGATGCTGGGGGAATTTCCATTACCTAGATTTACATTATCTGAGCTGAGAAATTGAAATCCTTAGGGTCTTGGCAATGACAGAAATGAAAAGGCACTGTATAGGGATACTTTCACAATATAGCATACAGCACTTCCAAAGGGAGAGGAAAAAAATCCCGTTGAAGATGTGATCATCTTAAAGAATTACAAGCCATACAAGGAGATACATTTCCATGAAGCAGAGTAGCATATATAGCAAGAAGCATAGCTACCTCTCCTCCAGAAAAAAATAACTATGTTAGAAATGATTAAAATAAAAAACAGACACCATAATGAAGGATCAGGACATTTTGGAAAATTTTTACATTTTAAAAAGAACTAAAAGGAACATCTAGAAATTAAAAGTATAGGTACTTGGGATGAAAACAGTGTAGATATATTAAAAAGCAGATTAGATATAATTGAAGAGATTCTTAGTTAACTGGAAGGCAGATATGAGTACACCATCCAGAAGGCAGCAAGGAGAAATATTAACAGTTATGAAGAACAAAAATTTCATAGAAAGCCAAGAGGAAGGGATAGAAGAAATGAGGAAAGACAGATAATGACTTAAAATTCTGAAAAATAAAGACATGAGAACCATGACTACATCTGAATAGGATGAATAAAAACGAACCTACACCTAGATACAGGTTAGCAAAACAACAAAATATCAAAGATTAAAAAAACACAAAAAATATTTTAAAAGCAACCAAAGAAGAAATCACCTTAAAAAGGAATAATAATTAGTCTGATGGAAGATTTCTAATCAGCAGCAATGTAAATCAGAGCTAGGGAACAATAGTTTCAAAGAACAGAAGGAAAATAACTATCAATCTAGCCAACTACGTTGCGTTCCCTATATGTTTCTTAACATAAAGGAGAGAGGTGTGCCAGCAGATGAGAGACTTGTCAGAACTAGCTGGCATTAGCAAAGACCAATGATATCTGGGAAGATATTTAATTTAATTAAAACTATACCTAATTCCTAAACACAAGATGGAACAAATGACCCAGACATGAAGCTCCAGGAGCTTTTGCCTTTGCATTATATTTCTAGCTGAAAGCTGGCAGTCTTAATAGCACAAGCTTAGGCAGAATTATTTACAGAGGATGCTATATGAACTCTAGATATATGGCATAGTGATTAAAACTGAAGTCTGTGGCATCAAACTGTTCAAATCCTGACTTTGCCTTAGTTTCTGCACCTACACATCTCAGTTTTAAAAAGGTGAAATAAGAAGAGACATGTAAAGCAACTGGCATAGTACCTGGCACATAGTATGAATGTAACAAATTCTAGCTATTACTATTAATCTTGACCATAGTACTGTAACTTGATCATGTAACCTGAAGCAGTTATCTTTAGTACAATTATTGAAAAGCTAAAATACAAAAGACACATACTCTGACATCCACTGAGCAGCCCACAGTCCATGATGGATTTCCCAGTACTTGATTTTGGCATAGAAGATGGACTAATGAAGATTTCCCAACACCTGTAAGAGATACAAGAACTCTAGTCATGCAAGAGACAATGCTGAAATCTGTTTTGGAAAGAGTAAGACTAATACTACACAGGAATAATGTTAAGTAAAGCATAGTTGTTAGAATGCCATACCAACAATATAAGCTTCACTGAATAAAGTGAAGATGGTAGAGGGCAGTGGTTCTCTCAAATTTAGTATCAGAATCACCCAGAGGGTGGGTTAAAACATGGAATGCTGGGCTCCACCCCCATACTTTCTGATTTAGAGGGTCTGTCTTGGGGCCCAAGATTTCTAACAAGTTTCCAAGTGATACTGATACTGGTCCAGGGGTCTCACTTTGAGAACCACTGGTCTAGGTCAATTTCATATTAATGAATCCCTTTCCTTTTGAATGATTTAATCAATTTAGCCTATTTTAGAATTGTAGAATCTCAACTGATCTTAGAAGTAATCCCTCTCTCCTTCACACCAACGCTGAGGTGCCCTCCATGGCATCCTGTTAGAGGGTCTTCGGTCTTCCAGACTGAGCTTGAATACTGTCAGTGAGAGGGATTCACCATTTCACAATTCTAAATTTAGACACTCCAGTTCTCCCACATGGTGATTTAAAAAAAGCAGCCAACCACTTAGCCCAGACTTACCTTTTGGAAAAAAGATCTACTCCCTCTTCTACATCATGTCCCTTTAAGTCACCATTTGATCTTCTTTTCGATTTCTTGGGCTTAGGGAAATCTAGTTATTAATGCTAAGGGTAGCATTCAGAGATTTGTATCAAGAGGAAAGGGAAGGAGCTCTTCCTCTACATCCATGTGTAGAGTCACTCACACATTCATTTAACACCATTTTGGGGTTCCATTATGACAAACTTGGTTGGTATTTTACAAATCACTAGTTTTATCAAAAATTTAGATAATCTCTTTGATCATACTGTGTATGAACCTATTGTTTATGTTAATTTTTATTATTAAAAGTTACATTTACAATCTAGAAAGTATGCACAAATGAAGGCCAGGCACGGTAGCTCACATCTGTACTCCCAGTGCTTTGGGAGGCTGAGGCAGAAGGATCACTTGAGCCCAGGAGTTTGCGACCAGCCTGGGCAACATAGCAAGACTGCATCTCTACAAAAAATAAATTTTAAAGAAATTAGCCAGGGATGGTGGCCTGCGTCTGTAGTCCTAGCTACTCAGCAGGCTGAGGCAGATGATCCCTTTGAGCTCAAGAGTTGGAGGTTGCAGTGAGCTATGATCACACTGATGTACTCCAGCCTGGGTGACAGAGTGAGACCCTGTCTCTAAAAAAAAAAAAATAATAAATCACCTTAAGACTACTGTCAACATGAAGGTTTATTTAATTCCACATGAAAAGTTTTTCTATGAGCAGGTGGTTATTGTGATTATATACACAGTATACTTAAAAACAATAAAACAACATAAGCCTCTGCTTCCATAGCTTGTTCTGTCTGGAATATCCTACCCATTCTCTCCTTTCCCTCCCCTCCCACATTGGCCTGGTGAATTTACCTTTGGAGACTCAGCATCATTCTAGTTATAAAGTATTTTCTGACCCCATACAGGGAGAACTAAGCATAACATCCACTATCCTCTGGGCCTCCACTGTACCCTGTGCATTTTCCTACAGAGCACTTAAAATACATTATCACATGTGTTTGTTTATAGGTTTTATCAACTCTATTTAATTTTAAGTTCCTTGAGGGTTCTCATGCATCTTTTTTTATCTTCAGTACTTAGATCAGAACCTTAATTAGAATTTATTGACTAAAAGTTTCCATATTATTCCAAAATCTTCATAAACATTTAAAGTATCTCCATAGTACTTCAAAGAGTAGGCATAAAAATTTACTTAACCATTCTTCCATTATTAGATATTTAGGGTGTTTTGAAATTTTGATATGCTAGCGAAAGGTTATTTCTATTTAAACCTCTGTTTAAAATTAAAATTACGTCCTTAGTATACCTTCCCAGAAGTAAACTCAGTACTTAAAAGGAAACATTTGAAGTTCTAGATATGTATTGACAAATAACTTCATGGGGTTATACTGCCACCAGCCACACACTTGAGCCTGCAGGTCTTGTTGCACCTCAACAGTATCATGTAGTTGGTTTTTCATCTTTGTTAACCTGATAAAGGAATAAAAGAGACATTTTGGCCAGGCGCTTTGGCTCACGCCTGTAATCCCAGCACTTTGGGAGGCCGAGGCAGGCAGATCATGAGGTCAGGAGCTCGAGATCAGCCTGGCCAACATGGTGAAGCCCGTCTCTACTAAAAATACAAAAATTAGCTGGGCGTGGTGATGGGCACCTGTAAGCCCAGCAACTTGGGAGGCTGAGGCAGGAGAACTGCTTTAACCCAGGAGGCAGAGGCTGTAGTGAGCTGAGACTGCGCCACTGCACTCCAGCCTGGGTGACAGAATAACACTCCGTCTCGGTGGGGCGGGGAGTGACATCTTGCTTTAGTCTGCATTTCTTTACTTTCTGATAAAGATCAAAGATTATCATTATGATTATCCTGGCAAATCAGTTGTTTTTCCTCTCATAAATTCTCTGTTGATCTGTTCTGTACGTTTATCTACCAGGTTTTAGTGTTATTAATTTATATGAGCTCTTTATCTATTAAATATATTAATCATTTTATGTATGTGTAATTGAATCAAACATTTTACCAGGTTTCCCTTTATTCTTTTAATTTTTTTACATAGAAACATTCAAGATTTTTAAATACTCAAAATTACATTTGTCATTGAGTTTACTGCATTGTATCTGATATCTGTAACTTTTAGGATATATCGTTGATTCTGTATTTGTAAATAGGTTTGTTTATGTTCAAGGAATGTAGCCACTTAATTGCTTGATGCAACACTTGAGGCCTAGTTTAGCTTAATTGTGTTAGGGTAAACATTTCTAGGCAGTAAAATCGTATAGCTCTCCATGAATTAACTGCTTTGGGTGATTAAGTATTAGCTAACACGGGATGAAACCCTAAACAGTAAGAACAGTTGAAGTACTAGGGAATAATGGCTAATTTCATTTCTTTAAGAATTTTGGGAGATTCTGATTCTATGCTTTCATCTTTAGAACTAAATTTGATCAAAAGAATGCACTTGACGTACTTGGGGGGAAGAAAGGCCCAATATAGATAAATGTCAGCTCCAAATACAGCTGTTTGGTAACATGTTAAACTAGTCCCTAATCTCTGAAAGAAAGAGAAAACCATATGGTAGTGAGACTTCCAGGGTTCCTTACCAAATTACCAAATATCTCAATAGGATAGAAAACAAATCTCCAAATATCAACTCATTTCTTTCTTTTTATTTTTATCTTTGAGATAGGGTCTCACTCTATCACCCAGACTAGAGTGTAGTGGCACGATCCTAGCTCACTGCAGCCTCAAATTCCCCGGCTCAAGTGATTTTCTCACCTCAGCCTCCTGAGTAGCTGGGACTACAGGCGTGCACCACCATGCCCGGCTAACTTTCTGTATTGTTTTTGGTCAAGAGAGGTCTTGCCATGTTGCCCAGGCTGGTCTTGAACTGAGCTCAAGCAATCTACCCAACTCAAACTCCCAAAGTGCTGGGATTATAGGCAAGAGCCACCTTGTCTGGCTAAGTCATTTCTTTATATATTTGTGAAACCCTCAAAATTTTATGAGGGAAATGGTCTTTGTTTAAAAATAAATTCTCAGGTTTGAAACAAAGGCAGAGGAAGTGTAAAAAGTGTATTCTAACCTGTCAGACTGTGTACGTTTAAATGACAGTTAAAAGGAGACTGACAAAATTACCTTTTAAAAAGATAAAAAGGCAATAACTAACTTTGCACATAAAGGTTAACATTAGTGAATGTGTGACAACATCAGTCACTTCCCTGGCCATCACAGCTGTGTCTTCCGCTTCACAAATAAACCATAAGTTGGGGGGGGGGGGGGAGGTAAGCTTATCAATTGCCTGATTACTTTTCCACATTTAATGTAGCAGCTAATTCTACCCTGTTATATGATGCATTAATTCCACAGTTATAACCCCAGAACCTAATACACTGCCTGCCGGAAAGAAAATAAATTGACTAGTTGCAGCAGTTTGTAATATGAAGGCATTGTTACATACAACAGAAAATGGAATTATAGAGGACAGAAAACACCCACTTAACATATCGTGAAGAAGTCTGTTAGTTCTGGATTCTAAATTCTACTCAGTGATACTCTTGCGAAGTCCCTTTAGGCCACCACTACTTTCTTTATCTGTAAAACTGAGTGATTTTATTACATTAACTTTGGCACCACTTCAAGCTACCTGATAGAAATGAAGTCGACATAAATTGTGATTATGTTCATTGAGTTTCAAAAGGCAACTTTCTTAGGGGAATATTAAATAATGCTCTCTGTAAAATATTTCATAATGCAAATAATACTCAGGGCAATGTGAAAACAGTCTTAACCTATCTTTGCCGGCCACAATTTTATTTAGTTTCTGTTAAGCTAGTTTTCAAGCCTCTCCACCTCCAAGCATCTAGCACAATGTCTCTGCTCACAACACATGCTCTTAGGTCAACTCCAGAAGAGCACATCCATAAAATGCAAGTTCAGCATTTATTGAAGTTCCTAAGGAGAGATGAACTGGGGATTATGGAAGAAAAGATAAGGGCAGTGAGGTGGGAGCTGGAAATCCAGACGTCAGCTGTAGTTCTCAAATGTCCCAGGGGTCAAAAGAATTTTTTTTTGCATCCATTGAGATTAAAAAAAATTTTTTTTAACACTAGGATTAAATTGGACGTTAAATCCTAGCTTCTTCAGAATAAAACTCTTACTTTAATTTCTCTATCGTACAGTCTAGAATATAATAGGTTTTCAACGAAGATCAAACGAGAACCAGGAAATCAAGAAGCTCAGTTAAGAATAAAACAGGACCACCACCCAATATGTCACTGCATATTTATAACTTAGCGTTTAAGTTTGTGGACTCTGCGTTCAAAAGGATTCTGCCATTCACATCTCTCTGCCTCACTACTCTCATCTGTAAAATGTGATAATAAGACTAATCTCAGAATTAAATGAGTTAATGTATGAGAAGCGCTTGCCAGTTCACGTTTGCCAGTGCACGTTTGACTTCCTTCATGAACAAAATCTCCTGAAGGCACAGTCCTATTAACTTCTGTACCCTTAACATAGAACTCCATACAATACTCAACGTCTGTTTTTTTTTTTTTTTTTTTTTTTTTTTAAATAAACGAATTGACAATACACTCTAGGCTGGAGTCGTCTGGGAAACCGATGTGGAAAGCCGCGAAGGAAAAAGACCCGGGCTCCGCGACCCCCACCCGCGCGACGCCGCCGCCGCCGCGTCGTCACACGGAGCAAAGTCCCCTGGGAAGTGTAGTCTTCAAGACTTCGGAGGGACTTCAGCCACGGGCCGAAGAGCCAGGAAGTTGAGGGAAGAAAGGTAAGGGGAGGGTTACTGGGTAACTCAAAAGTGTCTGGAGCCCCAGAGGTGGGGTAAGAGGCTCACCTGAGTCTCCCAACACCAGTACCTTCACCCGATCCAGGGACGCCATCTTGCCACTGCCTTCCCTGGATTAACGCCTGTTCCGGGATTGTAAGCCAATCAGAGTTGAGCATGGAGGGCAGAGCTTTCAATTTCATTGGCAGCTCGGAGCGTGACTGTCAGAATCGAAGGCTTCACTGAGCTGATTGGTTGGTCTGGTAGCGGGGTGTTTCCCTAGCTGGTCGCAGGAATAGTGCGTTTTCTTTGTCGCGCAAGGGGCGTGGCTCATTTAAGCCGGTAGTTGAAGAGCTGAGGGCGGCTGTAGTGGGAGTGTTCCAGGATTCGCTTTGGTAAACCTTGTTCCCTGTTCCTTGTTCGGAGTTCCCTGGCCGAGCATTGCATTTCATGACTTCTTCTTCCCTTCGCTCCCTCTTAACTATCCTCCCCTATTGAATTATCCTCTTGCCTTGGTCCTCTTGGTTCTCCAAAGAACCATTGACCCCGGAGCGGCCCGTGTGGGACCCCGGGTAGGGCGGGCTTGGGTGCGCCGAGTGTGGCCCTAGACCCAACTGGTAGAGTCCGAGGGAATTTGGGGTCTCGGGGTCTCGCAGTGGGGAGGAGTGCGCATCACCGAACGCGTCTCGTGGAGGGCAGCTGGGTCTGGAGGTTTCGCAATAGTTTGCCGCTATGTGGTCATTGAAGGCGTGGAAAGTGCCATGAAATGTGGTACCAGAACACCGCAGTTAGATGTGTAGAATCCCAAGTTCTAGAACTGGAGTAGTGGTATACTGAAGTAATCTAACTGGACTCTTTGCATCCAGCTTTTTTCTCCACTCTGCAGTCAGCACACACTTTTAACATCGTGAATTTGATCCACTCACCTCCCGCTTAAAACTGTTTTAAATTTAAGAAGAGAGTGCCTAGTAGCCTGTCCAGTTCTACCGTGGAAGCAAGAGTGGAGGAAGTGAAGCGGGGGGAAGCTGGCAAGATGAGCCATGTTGGAACAACACGTGTTTAGGAGACATATGGAAAGTTTTATGGAAGTACTTGTCTGGCTATGCTAGATGCTGGAAATTAATTGGTGAACAAGATGAAGTCTGGTCTCAGACATGGAGAAAGTACAAGAAGGGAGAAAGAGCCATGGAACATGTGAAAAGGGAGGATTGTACGCTACCTAATGGGGAGTCTGGGAAGGCCTCTATGAGGAAACGTCATTTGAGACTTGAAGGATGATTAGGAGAAGGGGGTTGGCTTAGTTGTAGGGGCAGAAGGAAGAGCATGTGCAAAGCTCTGGGAAGCACGGAAAGCACATGTGGCTCATGGAATTGAGAATATGCTAGTGTGGCTGGATATGAGGCTGACAGGTAGACAGAGGGCAGAGGGTGCATTCTTTTCAACTCTTGTTTCTCTAGCTCCGTGCCTGGTGCACAGTAGTCCTTAAATGTTTATATGATTAAAATACACGTGGGTCTGGACTGGGGTAGGGAAGTGAGGCTGGGATATGACTCATGGACTATGAAGATCAAAGGAAGAAACAAAGGTCCTAGGAGGTACCACGCTCAGAAGTCTCCAGAGACCAGCCATACCCCTTCCCTAATAATGCCAGCTGCCATTCGTCTTCAGCTTATTGTTTCCATGTGGGAACATGGGCTCACTTTTTCCTCAGATATTTCCAATTTTTCAGGAGGAGCTGAAAGTTGAAATGTATGTGAACTCTTACAATTTTTAAATGTTGACAACTAATTCAGAAAATTTTTGAAACATTTCTTTGGGTGAAACAATGCATGGGGGGGGCTGCCAGTTTGAGAATTCTTACCTAAGACCTCTAGAGATTGAGTAAGGAGATTCAGTGTGAGTGGGAAGTGGTGGAGGAGAGAAGTTAGTGGTCAGGAAGGAGGATTTTAGAATGCAGAGATTTTGAACAAGGTGGCACAGCTTCATTTCATTCCTAAGCTCTAGTTTCATTTTTTCAGCTACCTGCTGAGCACATTCAGAGGAATATCCTATGATATTTCCTCAAAGACACTTCTAAAAATGATTTCCTCATTTCTTCCATATCTGCTCCTCTTCAAGTGTCACCTATTTCTTATGGCAGTACTTTTCCTAGCTACACTGGCTCAAAACAGAGCTATTTAAGATTTTTCCTAGTCTCATATTTTGTTGGGTCCTTGTGATTTTTTTTTTTTTCTGTAATAACTTTCATTCATTCTGTTCTCTTCTTGCAATTTTTTGCCTTCTTCCTTAGTTTGATTTTATACCCCCAATACTTCCACACTGCCTCCACCTTCACCCACTTGAGTCCATTCTTCATATCGGTATAAGAGTCATTTTTCTAATTAGGGGATTTATTATGAATGCCAGTACTTAATTGAACTCTTATGCCAGCCCTGAAAGCAGAACACTTTGCATTAATTATCTCACTGAGTTCATACATTAACTGTGTGAGCTGGGGACCATTAATCACTCTTTATTTATTATTATTTTTTTTTGAGGGTCATGTCCTGTCACCTAGGCTAGAGTGCAGTGGCTCAATCATGGCTCATTGCAGCCTTGACCTCCTGGCTCAGTTGATCCACCTCAGCTGGTACTACAGGTGCAGGGCACCATACCTGGCTAAGTTTTAAAATTTTTGTAGAGGTGGGGTCTTACTGTGTTTCCTCGGCTGGTCTTCAACTTCTGGACTCTAACAGTCCCCCCATCTCGGCCTCCCAAAGTGTTACAATTACAGGTATTAGCCACTGCACCTGGCCTAATCACTTTTTATATATAAAGAAACTGAGTCTGAAAATTTTCTGGGGTCAGGGGGGTCTAAGAAATACTGGAACTGGGATTTAAACCCCAAAACTGTTGGATTGTAAAGTCTTCACATCACTCCCTGACTTTAGTCTTCACGGCTCCCTAGGGTGTTTTAGGCCAAGGAAACAGGCTGAGCGATAAGTGGCACAGGGACCTCTCCATGCAGGATGAGCATTGGCAGGATATATATTAGGTACTTTTGCTGCATAGTAGAGCCACCTAAAGAGCTTTAAAAATTTGTGTGATGCCAAATCTGGCTGCCCCGAACCAGCTGAGACAAAACCTTTAGGAATGGGGCCCATGGTCAGTATTCTTAAAACATTCCCTAGATGATTCTGCCTTAAAACCAGGCTTGAGAACTATTAGTCTGGGGCATGGCATGTATGGAGCAGGGAAGGAGAATACAGTAGTAGGAAATAATCCTGGAAACAGGTTATGTTGACATTTTTTTGCTGTTCTTTGTTGAATGTTTCAGAAGCCATATGTTGTGTACTGACAACTGTTGATGTAAAACAACAAAAAACCAAAACTGGGTTCAAGTAAAATGTATAGACCAAACTGAGAGGGAGAGCAAAGTGTGTCCAGTAGTATGGTGTGGTACTACTTTGGTGTGGAGCCCAGGCACTTGCCGGGCATCCTTAAGCCCTGGGGTAGCAGGAAGGCTCTAGATTCACAGATTTGGATCTAGGTGCTACTTTGTTATATCTTATAATATATAGTCATACCTGAGTATTTATAACCTAAAGTACATATTTTCTTTTGACTGACTTTTCCTTTATTACACGAAGGGCCTTATGTTTTCCCCCCAAAATATGTGCATAGATTGGTGTGTAGAGTTTCCTTATAGTATGGTACTATGGATATCAAAATATTTCTTATAAAAAGAGTATTAAATCTGTTGGGGTTGATAACCATTGATTTCAAATAAAAAGGTCAGTTGAAACTAGTATTAATAACAGAACATGATTCTCCATGAAATAGTTCAGTGGGATGTCTGTTAAAAATTATCCTGTGGAGCCTGGCCAAGATGGTGAAACCCTGTCTCTACTAAAAATTGAAAAATTAGACAGGTGTGGTGGTACACACCTATACTCCCAACAAATCTGGAGGCTGAAGCAGGAGGATCGCTTGAACCCGCGAGGCAGAAGTTGCAGTGAGCTGAGCTCGCGCCACTGCACTCCAGCCTAGGTGACAGACTGAGACCCTGTCTCAAAAAACAAACAAACAAACAAAAAAACATTATCCTGTGCTGGGTGTGGTGGCTCACATCTATAATCCCAGCACTTTAGGAAGCCCCCAACATGGGTGGATCCCTTGAGCCCAGAAGTTCGAGACCAGCCTGGGCAAAATGGTGAAACCCTGTCCCTACAAAAAATACAAAAATTAGTCAGTCATGGTGGTGTCCACCTGTAGTCTCAGCTACCGGGGAGTTTGAGGTGGGAGGATTGCTTGAGCCCAGGAGGTTGAGACTGCATTGAGCCAAGTCACACCACTGAACTCTAGTCTGGGCAACAGGGCACCTGTCTCTATTAAAAGAAAAAAAAATTCCCTGTGGGCTAGGGAAATTTAACTTGATTTAATCTATGTGGATAGTCTAGCCATTTTTAGTTTGGAACATATTAAGTTGATATGGAAGCTGTCCTTCCTAAGCACTTTAATTACATTCTTATTAATCACAACAACTCCATTGAGGTAGTTGATACTATCCTTATATATCTTAGAGAGTAAAATGTGGCTTGAAATTGTTTAAGGGATTTGCTCAGGATTACATAGTTACCAAAACACAGGCTGGTACTCTGAATTTCAAAGCCCAGGTGTTTTTTTTTTTTTTTTTTGGAGACTGAATTTCGCTTTTGTTGCCCAGGCTAGAGTGCAGTGGCGCAATCTTGGCTCACCGCAACCTCCACCTCCAGAAGCCCAGGTTTTTAAATTAAACCACATGCCAATATGGGCTTTGAGAAGACAGCTTTCTGGGTCATGGTATGGAAATGAAATACACTTAGTTTCTGCTTTGTTAAGGGATTCAGTATTTAAGAATATTTTGGGCTGTTCTCTCTCCCTTATTTTCTACCTTTTTCAGGACTGGATGGTCTTTCCTTGATTATCAGATTTAATTTTTCAAGGTTGGTAAAACTATCTGGATCTAAGTATTACTTTCTTTCAGTTTTACAACAGTTAATGATTTTGTCAAACACCCCAGGTGGTGATTACTTATGTGTTTATTGGTTTGTTGTGATTTTATTGTGAAAGCATGAGTATGTAAAATATCCTAGAATCTTGGTAGAAAAATTTTACTCAAGAAAGGAGACAAAGACACTTTTAGGAAATGCTAACTGCTAGTTTTCTCAGGGTTTCGAGCATTCCCAAAGAATAGTGAGCATTTCATGTAGCTTTTTGTGTGTTTCTCTTCTGAAGTAAAGTAGACTTGACATAATATATTGTTTTATAAATAATAAGTTACTTTTTAATCAAACATACTCTAGATCATAAAAGTAGCTATTTAAGAAATATGTAAAACTTTTTGGGTGTAATCTTTTGTGCACTCTAGAGTAAAATCTTGTTCTGCTCTGTTAAATGCTTAGGTTTTTTTTTGTTGTTTTTGTTTTTTTTTTTTTTTTTTTTTTTTTT
>NW_016803631.1:1473890-1542387 GCF_001698545.2 Rhinopithecus bieti | reverse complement strand
TAAAAACTTCATCTGAAAGTTTAAACTTTGACCCATGAAATATTTTGTCGTACAAAAGTACAGATTTCTGTGTATGTTTTATTTTCTGATTTTTATGTTATATATGGTACATTTTAAAAAATTTTAAAATTATTTTTTTAAGTGGGAAATAACCCCAATATAAATTAAGGTTATGACAAAAAGAGCCAGAAACAATCTGTGACCTTTTTTTTTCTTACTGTGAGGCAATGATTTTGGATGAATTTAAAGAATTCATAATTAAACATTTAATTTGTCTGAGCCTAGCTCTTTACCTTGAAAGGGCTCCACAAGGAGAGATCTTGATTATAAGAAAGGCTTAACCATCCTCAGTATGAGAATTGCTTGAGTGTTCTTTTTTTTTTTTTGAGACGGAGTCTCGCTCTGTTGCTCGGGCTAGAGTGCAGTGGCCGGATCTCAGCTCACTGCAAGCTCCGCCTCCCGGGTTTACGCCATTCTCCTGCCTCAGCCTCCGGAGTAGCTGGGACTACAGGCGCCCGCCACCTCGCCCGGCTAGTTTTTTGTATTTTTTTTTAGTAGAGACGGGGTTTCACAGTGTTAGCCAGGATGGTCTCGATCTCCTGACCTCGTGATCCGCCCATCTCGGCCTCCCAAAGTGCTGGGATTACAGGCTTGAGCCACCGCGCCCGGCCTGCTTGAGTGTTCTATAGAGAAAGGTTGTAGAATATATCTGGAGCTCTTCAAAATAGACTAGAAAAGTCTCACGATTCTTGCCATTCACTCTAACAGATTTCTTACAGGAAGTCTGGGTTTGGTTTTGTAATTATCTACAGATGTTGGTTTTAACAGTGGAGGCTTCATCACTCTTGACCACAGTAGAAGGTGTTATCCAGTCCATTAGAGCAATCTAAAATAACATGCTTCTACTACATTTATTTGTCATTTGAGTCATATTTAATTTAATGAAACTTACCAAAAGGAGATGATTTCCACTACTTATATATCAGTATTTAGGAAATTGATCATGATATTCTTGAATTTCACCTAGATTCTGAATGAAACTAGTTGAACTCAATAGATGGCCTGTGGAAGAGATGGCCTAACATTCTGGTACAGTCAAGGTGACTTGAATCAAGGAGTTAGGGTAGAGGGCATGAAAGTAGTTTATGAAATAAAGCTAAAACTGAAACAATTGAGTTGTGACCAGTGTGAACAAAGACTATTTTTAATGTGAGGGCTATGGTCAGCATGAAGATGAAAAGAAGGGGTACCTGAGAGCAAGAATAAGTCACTTAATCTTGATGTCACTCAGGGGAGGGTGCCCTCATCAGCCAACACTAATGCTTGACTTAATTGGCAGTTATGTCCTACAGTGAAGCCTGAGGTATTATGATTAAAAATTTATAATCATTAGGGACCCTCATTCTGAGAACATACTTGCCTTTTTATTGTAATGTGGCTTTTCATTTAGATGCTCTTTTAAGGGGAAAATGTGCTGGTTAGGCAATATTGGGCCCCAGTTGCTTGCCAGTTCTGATGTTGTGAGTTTTGTTTTGTTTTGTTTTGTTTTAAACTGTTAATACCCAACAACCTCCTTTGGTCTATACATTCCTTTTAGAAATCTTTGTATTTTTCTCTATTATTCTTTCTTGTTTTGCTCAGTATTCATCTCTCTCTTCTCTACTCCCACCGCATTATGAGGAAGATGGGCAATAAAAATTTGGTGTGTGCAGTAAGGTAGGAGGGAACTTTTTCTGCTGTGATAATTATACTTTGTCTAAATTGGTAGATTGCAGTTTTCTTTCTAAGCCCAGTCCTGTACAAATCCAGTTTCCTGGTTGCTAGAGGAGATTGATAATATTTCTCATCAAGTGATGGAAGTATTTAATGGTCTTCTACCTGCATTTCTTTTCAGTAGTTCTCAGATTGACTTGTGGTGTGCATGAGCAATTAGGGGATGCGCAGGAATTGGATTTGCAGCCTACTAGACTTTACTGTTTTCCCTGACAGAAAGTGCTTAACTCAAGTGTATGGGCAACTCTCTGCCACAGGACAAAGGGTAGTAACTCCTAGCTAGATGAGCTCCTGAGGACCACCTGCAAATTCTGGACTGAGGAAACAGCCCAGCAAGGATTGTTTACCATTGTTAATTCACACATAAGCCATCGATCTTCCTACTTCAGTTTACCACTTTTCCCTACTCCATCTCTACTTTTCCTAAAGATTGTAGATTTTCTCCATACTTTCCATTTAGATTTGCTTTTGGTATTTCTGGGTTGAACTCTCTTCAGATGTATAGATACATTATTTATTAAAATGGAATAACCTATTCTTTGCACACTAGTCCCTCAGAAGCTTAATCATTAAGGTAAAACCAGCTGTTTTAAGTTTCTAAAATATGGGAGGATTATGTAATCAAAACAAAAACATGACATGAAATCTCTCAATGAATCAGCAAAATAACATCTTGTGTTTCATAAATGCGTGTTTTAGATTTAGCAAGCTTCCTGACCGTTTAAATAGACTTAAGTATTTCTATTTTAGCAGTCTCAGCCATGGGTGATTGAGTTAATGGCACTTCTAAGTTAAGTTCAACAGCATGCTTCTCCTGAGGGGAGAGGGGATCTTATCTCTTTTAGATGTTAAGGTTAGATGATTTGGAAATAGCTTTATATTTTCCATTTTAGTTTAAAAATTATGCAACCATGCCAGAGACAAATTTGAAGAGAAAAAAATCACTCACAAAGCCACCAGCCTTTTACATATTACCTACAATTACAATCATAGCTTAGAATAGTTTATGATCTCTTGGTTTCTTAAGGTACTAAACTCTCCTGTTTCTATCTAGTGTTCAAAATCTGTTTTAATAGGTGTAATTTTTTCCCATTTTGCTTTCCCGTCCTTTTGGGCACTCTGGTGGTATCTATTTTTTGCTGGTATAGATAAGATGCTTTGAATACTTTCGTATATATAGCATGTTATTCCTGTTCACATTTTTCCTTATGAATTCTTGGCAGTGGGAATATTGGGCAAAAAAATACAATTTTAGAGCTTCTCTAAAAACATATATGGCATTGTAGTTTTACTGTGGGTGAGTGGAGTAGAATTGTTAGATGTTTGAATTGGAAATAATTTGGGAGCCCCTTTTACTGCATTCACCTAGAGACCTAGGAGTCACATTTTAAATTTTGACATGAGATAATTTAAATTTTTTTAAAAAGGAATCTTATAAATGTATATTTAATAAAATCTTAGAAATAGAAATTGAGAGATTATCTAGTTCAACTCATCAAATAATGTGTATGTGGGTGCAATGTACATGCCTGTGTTGTACTCTTGGATTTGGAAGATCTTATAATGTAATAACGAATAAATTTAGGGGTATATACATTGCTAGACTATTTTAGGTTTACTATTAAGGGAGAATATGACACTTCTCACAGAAATTCACCTTGTTTTGTTTGGCTCCATGGAAAAACTTAGCAACAGATTTTAGGATTAGCATAAAGAAGTCTTTGATAATTAAGTAAGTCTCTAATAAATAACTCTTAAAAACAGCCAACAATTGAATAGTTCTCTTCTAGTGATGAGCTCTGAGTCACTTGGAATAGTCAAGTAAACTTGGTATCTACTTAAGATGTTCATATGTGAGTTTGGAGTTAAATTATATGAGTCCCTTCTTGGCTTGTGTCTACAGATAAAGCTTTTTGATTTGGACAGATCCGTTTCCTGATGGCCTCATTCATTGGGATTCCTTTTCTGTTCCCTTACCCTAACATTTAAAAATTATTAGGATTCTGTATTTGTGAGACTCAATTAAAGAGTTTGGCTTCATAGGGCAGGCTACTTTTTCCTGTCTTCATCTCTTTCTACTTAGGATAGGAGATACCTTTAAAAATTTTTTTAATTAAAAGAAATTTTTTTGTGGCTAAGTAGGTGTTTATGTTTATGGGGTACATGAGATGTTTTGATACAGGCATGCAATGTATAATAATCACGTCATGGAGAATGGCGTATCCATCCTCTCAAACATTTATCTTTTGTGTTACAAACAATCCAATTATACTCTTAGTTATTTTTAAATGTATAATTATTGACTATAGTTACCTGGTTGTGCTATCAAATAGTAAGTCTTACTCATTCTTTCTGACTCTTTTTTTGTACTAGTTAGCCATCCCCCATCCCTACTACCCTTTCCAGCTTCTGGTAACCATCCTTTCACTCTCTGTGTCCCTGAATTCAATTGTTTTGATTTTTAGATCCCACAGATAAGTGAGAATGTACAATGTTGATCCTTCTGTGCCTGGCTTATTTCACTTAACATGATGATTTCCAGTTCCGTCCATGTTGCAAATGACTGAATCTCATTCTTTTTTGTGGCTGAATAGTACTCCATTGTGTATGTGTACCACAGTTTCTTTATCTAGTCATCTGTTGATGAACACTTAGGTTGCTTCCAAATCTTAGCTATTGTGAACAGTGCTGCCACAAACATGGGAGTGCAGATGTCTCTTTGATATACTGATTTCCTTTCTTTTGGGTATATACTTAGCAGTGAGATTACTGGATCATATGGTAGCTTTATTTTTAGTTTTTTGAGGAACCTCCAAACTGTTCTCCATAGTGGTTATACTAATTTACATTCCCGCCAGCAGTGTACGACAGTTCCCTTTCCTCCACAGGCTTGCCAGCATTTGTTACTGCCAGGACAGGAGGTGTCTTATAAGCAGTGTTTTCAATTCCTGAAGTGCTAAAAACACAAACAAGAAGAAATCTTTCCAAGGTTGTTTTGCTCAGTTGCTGAGTTCTCAGTCTTTGGAATCTTACCCAGCATGGGTTAATTAGACAATTATGCCACAAAGCTCAAAGGTATGGATTGGGGAGTGGGGGGAGCAAGAAAGGGAGGTGTTTATTAGAATAAGTTAAAATATATATAAAAAAAAGTTCTGGAAAGATAGGAACAAGTATCGTTGCTCTTCTACCCTTCCCCCCCAAAACCTTTAGGTCTGATTTTTAAAAATTCTGCTGCTTTTGATTTTGAGGATTTGAGAACTTTTTTAAAAAAACAACATTTTGGCTGGCTGCAGTGGCTCATGCCTGTAAACCCAGCACCTTGGGAAGCCAAGGTGGGCGGATCGTTTGAAGTCAGGAGTTCAAGACCATCCTGGCCGACATAGCAAAACCCTGTCTCTCCTAAAAATACAAAAATTAGCTGGGCATGGTGGCAGGCACCTGTAATCCCAGCTACTTGGGAGGCTGAGGCAGGAGAATCCGTTGAACCCAGGAGCCAGATGTTGCGGTGAGCTGAGATTGCACCACTGCACTCCAGTCTGGGCGACAGAGTGAAACTTCGTCTCAAAAAACAAAACAAAACAAAAAATCTTTTATCTTTTTTTCTATTTCAATGCCAATGACATAAGAGCTAATTTATTTGCTTATTTGTGAAGAGTTGCTTTCTGGTTTTGATGCTTTGGGTTTTGATGCAATATTCTATTCGTTATTGTCGTTCAGATAGTTGAGATGAGTTTGATTTGGGCCTAATTTAGAGAATTTATTTCAAGCTTTAATATTCATCCATGTACCATCCTTCAGTTTGTTGTTTTCTACCCTTCTTCCCCCACATTGTACCTTTTTTCCCCTTTATCATAAGTTCCAGAATCGAGGAATGATGCAGGATTAGAACAAATCCAGGTAAATTCTTATTGAAGGAAGGAGAAGCCAATTTTATTGATTAAATTGAATTTTGGAGGGTGAGGTTGTGTTGTGTAAATCATTGATACATTTGATTCTGAATTTCAAAACATTAAATCTGATTTTCTTTTGCATGCAGATGAATGAGTATTTTGCAGTGTTATGTGTTCTGTGGTGAATTTTAAAAGATAATTTTCGAATTTCTTTTATTATAGGTAAAATAATTAAATGTAATGTAAAACTATGTTCCTGTCATGTATACTACTGTTTGCTAATAGCAACTCCTTTTTCTATACATTTTCCCTTGCCCAGTTAAACTGAAGAAATTTGCTTTATGAAAATAAAGTTTAGGAATGAGACTAAAAGGTGACTTTTTGAGACTTCAAAATTATGTTTTAATAGATATTCCCCTGAAAATTATAAGTTATAAAAATTGCAAAAAAGGACTTGATAATGCTTTCAGAAAAGCCCAGGAATGACTGTATAGTTTCTGCATATTGATTAAGAGCAAGTTGAATGTTTTTGGAGAGTTCAATATGGCATTCGTTTTCTTTCTTTTAAAAGTACATAAGTAATATATGGCCGGGAGTGGTAGCTCAACGTGTGTAATCCCAGCACTTTGGGAGGCTGAGGTGGGCGCATCACCTGAGGTCAGGAGTTCAAGACCAGCCTGGCCTACAGGGTGAAACCCCGTCTCTACTAAATATACAAAAAGCTAGGCATGGTGGCACACACCTGTGGTTCCAGCTACTTGGGAGGCTGAGGCACGAGGATCGCTTGAACCTCGGAGGCAGAGGTTGCAGTGAGCCGAGATCATGCCACTGCCAGCCTGGGCAACAGAGCGAAACTCTATGTAGTAAAATAAAATAAGTAATTATGAATGAAAACTTGGTAAAGACACAAATAGTAGAGAGCTATGTAAACTAAAATGGCAAACTAGTTTTTCTTCTCTGTGACTTTTCCACTTACCCACCAATTTTCTCTGTCATAACAGAGAAACTATGAAGTTTTTGCTTGTCCTTCCAGTTCTGTTACCTTATATTCCTAACACCATCCTTCAGAAGCCCTTTAGAAATCTAACAATGCACAGTGATTCTTTTTTTATTTTCTTTTTAAAAAATTTTATTTATTTTTTTATTATACTTTAAGTTCTGGGGTACATGTGCACAACATGCAGATTTGTTACATAGATATACATGTGTCATGTTGGTTTGCTGCACCCAACAACCTGTCATTTACATTAGGTATTCCTCCTGCTAATCCCTCCCTGAGCCTCCCACTCCCTGACAGGCCCTGGTGTGTGATGTTCCCCGCCTTGTGTCCATGTGTTCTTATTCAACTCCCACCTGTGAGTGAGAACATGCGGTGTTTGATTTTCTGTCCTTGTGATAGGTTGCTGAGAATGATGGTGTCTGGCTTCATCCATGTCCCTGCAAAGGACATGAACTCGTCCTTCTTAATGGCTGCATACTATTCCATAGTATATATGTGCCACATTTTCTTAATCCAGTCTATCATTGATGGTCATTTGGGTTGGTTCCAAGTGTTTGCTATTGTGAATAGTGCCACAATAAACATATGTGTGCATGTGTCTTTATAGTAGCATGATTTATAATCCTTTGGGTATACCCCCAGTAATGGGATCCCTGTGTCAAATGGTATTTCTAGTTCTAGATCCTTGAGGAATCACCGCACTGTCTTGCACAATGGTTGAACTAATTTACACTCCCACCAGTAGTGTAAAAGCATTCCTGTTTCTCCACATCCTCTCCAGCATCTGTTGTTTCCTGACTTTTTAATGATTGTCATTCTAACTGGTGTGAGATGATATCTCATTGTGGTTTTCATTTGCATTTCTCTGATGACCGGTGATGATGAGCAGTTTTTCATACGTCATCTATGCTGTACATGCATATGTTGGTTGCATAAATGTCTTCTTTTGAGAAGTGTCTGTTCATATCCTTCACCCACTTTTTGATGGGGTCGTTTGTTTTTTTTTCTTGTAAATTTGTTTGAGTTCTTTGTAGATTCTGGTTATTCGCCCTGTGTCAGATGGGTGGATTGCAAAGATTTTCTCCCATTTTGTACGTTGCCTGTTCACTCTGATGATAGTTTCTTTTGCTCTGTAGAAGCTCTTTAGTATAATTAGATCCCATTTGTCTATTTTGGCTTTTGTTTCCATTGCTTTTGGTGTTTTAGTCATGAAATCCTTGCCCATGCCTATGTCCTGAATGGTATTGCCTAGGTTTTCTTCTAGGGTTTTTGTGGTGTTAGGTCTTACATTTAAGTCTTTAATCCATCTTGAGTTAATTTTTGTATAAGGTGTAAGGAAGGGATCCAATTTCAGCTTTCTCCATAGGGCTAGCCAGTTTTCCCAGCACCATTTATTAAGTAGGGAATCCTTTCCCCTTTTCTTTGTTTTTGTCAGGTTTGTCAAAGATCAGATGGTTGTAGATGTGTGGTGTTATTTCTGAGGCCTCTGTTCTATTCCATTGGTCTATATATTTGTTTTGGTACCAGTACCATGCTGTTTTGGTTACTGTAGCCTTGTAGTATAGTTTGAAGTCAGGTAGTGTGATGCCTCCAGCTTTGTTATTTTTGCTTAGGATTGTCTTGGCTATGTGGGCTCTTTTTTGCTTCCATACTAAATTTAAAGTAGTTTTTTCCAATTCTGTGAAGAAAGTCAGTGATAGCTTGATGGGGATAGCATTGAATTTATAAATTACCTTGGCCAGTATGGCCATTTTCATGATATTGATTCTTCCTATGCTTGAGCATGGAATGTTCTTCCATTTGTGTCCTCCTCTATTTCGTTGAGCAGTGGTTTGTAGTTCTCCTTGAAGAGGTCCTTCACATCTCTTGTAAGTTGGATTCGTATGTATTTTATTCTCTTTGTAGCAGTTGTGAATGGGAGTTCACTCATGATTTGGCTCTCTGTTTATTATTGGTGTGTAGGAATGCTTGTGATTTCTGCACATTGATTTTGTGTCCTGAGACTTTGCTGAAGTTGCTTATCAGCTTAAGGAGATTTTGGGCTGAACCCATGGAGTTTTTAAAATACATAATCATGTCATCTACAAACAGAGACAGTTTGACTTCCTGTTTTCCTAACCGAATACCCTTTATTTCTTTCTCTTGTCTGATTGCCCTAGCCAGAACCTCCACCACTATGTTGAATAGGCGTGGTGAGAGAGGGCATCCTTGTCTTGTGCTAGTTTTCAAAGGGAATGCTTCCGGTTTTTGACTATTCAGTATGATATTGGCTGTGGGTTTGTCATAAATAGCTCTTATTATTTTGAGATACATTCCATCAATGCCTAGTTTATTGAGAGTTTTTAGCATGAAGGGCTGTTGAATTTTGTCGAATGCCTTTTCTGCATCTATTGATATAATCATGTGGTTTTTGTCGTTGGTTCTGTTTATGTGATGGATTACGTTTATTGATCTGCATATGTTGAATGAGCCCTGCATCCCAGGGATGAAGCTGACTTGATCATGGTGGATAAGCTTTTTGATGTGCTGCTGGATTCAGTTTGCCAGTATTTTATTGAGGATTTTCACATTGATGTTCATCAGGGATGTTGGCTTGCAGTTCTCTTTTTTTGTTGTGTCTCTACCAGACTTTGGTATGAAGATGATGCTGGCCTCATAAAATGAGTTAGGGAGGATTCTCTCTTTTTCTATTGATTGAAATAATTTCGAAAGGAATGGTACCAGCTCCTCTTTGTACCTCTGGTAGAATTCAGCTGTGAATTCGTCTGGTCCTGGACTCTTTTTTTTTTTGGTTGGTAGGCTGTTAATTATTGCCTCAATTTCAGAGCCTGTTGTTGGTCTATTCAGAGATTCAGCTTCTTCCTGGTTTAGTCTTGGGAGGGTGTATGTGTCCAGGAATTTATCCATTCCTTCTAGATTTTCTAGTTGATTTGTGTAGAGGTGTTTATAGTATTCTCTGATGGTAGTTTGTATTTCTGTAGGACTGGTGGTGATATCCCCTTTATCATTTTTTATTGTGTCTATTTGATTCTTCTCTCTTTTCTTCTTTATTAGTCTGGCTAGCGGTCTATCTATTTTGTTGATCTTTTCAAAGAACCAGCTCCTGGATTCATTAGCGTGTTTTGTGTCTCTATCTCCTTCAGTTCTGCTCTGATCTTAGTTATTTCTTGCCTTCTGCTAACTTTTGAATTTGTTCTTGCTTCTTTAGTTCTTTTAATTGTGATGTTAGGGCCTCAATTTTAGATCTTTCCAGCTTTCTCTTGTGGGCATTTAGTGCTGTAAATTTCCCTCTAAACACTGCTTTAAATGTGTCCCAGAGATTCTGCTATGTTGTATCTTTGTTGTCATTGGTTTCAAAGAACATCTTTATTTCTGCCTTCATTTCATTATTTACCCAGTAGTCATTCAGGAGCAGGTTGTTCAGTTTCCATGTGGTTGTGCAGTTTTGAGTGAGTTTCTTATTCCTGAATTTTAATTTGAGTGCACTGTGGTCTGAGAGACAGTTAGTTTGTTGCGATTTCTGTTGCTGCAGAGTGTTTTACTACCAATTATGTGGTCAGTTTTAGAATAAGTGCGATTTAGTGCTGAGAAGGATGTATATTCTGTTGATTTTGGGTGGAGAGATCTGTAGATGTCTATTAGGTCCACTTGGTCTAGAGCTGAGTTCAAGTCCTGGGTATCCTTGTTAACCTTCTGTCTCATTGATCTGTCTAATATTGACAGTGGGGTGTTAAAGTCTCCCATTATTATTGTGTGGGAGTCTAAGTCTCTTTGTAGGTCTCTAAGGACTGCTTTATGAATCTAGGTGGTCCTTTACTGGGTGCATATACATTTAGGATAGTTAGCTCTTCTTGTTGAATTGATCTCTTTACCTTTATGTAGTAGCCTTCTCTGTCTCTTTTGATGCAAAGTGATTCTTAAATACTTTGTTAAAACAGCTTATGGTTAGTAATGCTTGGTCAACTTCTCATAATATTGTATGGTTTTATTTAGAACACTTATTATGTTGGGTCCTTTCGCATAATCAGTGTGTTCAGTGTTCATGTCATTTTCAGAAGTTTTTTGGGTTTTCTTTTCAGCAGTGGCTGTAAGACAGTAAAACAACAGGATATTAAGATTCCAGAGTCCTGGCTTTTAGTCTTAGTCATGTTAGTAACTGTTACCTTGGGCAAATCCTGTAACCATTCTTGGCCTTCTTTTAGCATGTGTAAAATGGTAAGTTCATCCTATTCTATACCATATATGGCTTCTCTCAACTCTAATTTTATACTTACTCTTTGATTTGGAACGTATTTGACATTCTAAAAGTATGGAGAAGCTTGGGGGTTTTATCACTGGTTTTAGAGGATTATGTTAGTCACTTTGGGTTAATTTAGAAGCCTTGGTTAGGAATTGGAACCCCCCAGTTATAGTATTCATATAGAAAATATGCTCTGTTTAATTATGTCATCTTGAGAAATACACAGGCATAATGGAGAATAATTATTTAAGCTGGCTTATTTTTCCAAGCTCCCCAATTCACTACCTTCCATATATATATATATATATATTCTATTGGCTATTGTCTTTTAGATAGTTGAGATGAGTTTGATTCTGCATGCTGAGATGAATTTGATTTGGGCCTAGTTTAGATAATTTATTGCAAGCTTTAATATTTATCCATGTACTATCCTTCAGTTTGTTGTTTTCTGCCCTTCCTCCTCAATATTGTACCTTTTTTTCCCTTCATAATGAGTTCCAGAATGGAGGAATGATGCATGATTAGACCAAATCCAGATAAATTCTCATTTAAGGAAGGACAAACTAAATTGAATTTTGGGGGGTGGTTTTATGTATTTCATAAAATATTCAGTGAGGGGGGGAAACAGTATCTAAATATGCTTCCTAAGCTATGTGGTGGTTGGATGTTTACAGTGCAGTAAAATTAATCATATATGTTAGTGTTATGTCTTGAAATTTTATAGTTTCCTCCTTATCTCACTAAAATCCTGGGAGTTCTGTTTCTAGCTACTTAATTTTAACATGGAACTCTGAAGTGTCTTTTGTTGTTTTCTTTTCCGGGAAGCTTTTTGAGTGAAGGGGAGTAAAAAACTTGGATTCAAAGTTTTTTCATAAGATTGTCCAGAAAAATTATGCATGCTATTGTCTCTTGCTTAGATTTTGCAAAGCTCTCTTAGGTAGTTCCCTTGCTTTCACTCTTGCTTGCCATGTAGACCGTTTGTCATAGCAACTAGTGCTCCTTCTAGCATATCAGGGCATGCCACTCTTCTGTTAAAAATCTTACAGAGGCTTCTTCTTTCCCTCAGAAAAGTCAAAGTCCTCAACAGAATTTATAAAGTCTTCTAGTTGCTTCTTCCCCAATTTCACCTTTTGGAGACTATTTCTATCACTCTTCCCATGTTCACAGCAGCCACCTTATTTGTGCTTTGTGTGACCAGGCATGCCTTTACTTTATATGCCTTTTTGCATGCTATTTTCCCTTGTCCAAACATTTGCATGATTTGCTCCCATCTTTAAGTCTCTGCTCATACGTTACTGTATCAGAGAGGCCTGCTCTGAGTTTCCTGTATAATAGAGCAACACCCCTTTCCCTTCACCTTCTTTCTTCCCTGCTTTTTTTCCCCCATAATACTTATATACTACTGATGTGATTTTTTTGTGTCTTAACTACCCCCAACTAGAATGTGAGGGCCATGAAAGTAGCTCAGAAGATGATTGGCTGAACTTAGGAAGGCTGAATGTCAGAAGCCCTGAGGATATCAAACCCACTGTTCTGGGGTGAGGGCTCTGCAGCAGCAGACATTTGATCCTCCCTGTTTCCTTGGTCAGCCTTGAGGACATGGGCTGCAATATGAGTCCCACTTGAGCACTGAAGCACCCTGTGCCATATCAAAGCATTTGAGCTTATTTTGATTTTTTAAAATTTGTGAGAAAATGGCTGAATATTTCAGTTGCAACTAATGCCTTTGCAAATATTTGTCAGTGAATTGTGGGCATTAGCTGATGGCTTATTCATTGTATATACTGGACTGAAGAGAGAAAAATATAATGCTAAGTAATGACTAATTGAGGGTTTGACTAATAATGTCTTCTGCCCATAGTATAATGGGTCTATGTCCTTTTTGTCAATTATGCATTTCCAGAGCACATACATGTCAAACTTAAGAGAAGAAACAAGTTTTTAGTGGGGTTTTCTTTTTTTTGCTTTGTTTTTTTTTTGTATTTATTTATTCTCTTGACTGAATACCCATATAATTACGGTGAGTAACATGTTTGTTAAAATGAGTAGTATGTTGGAAGCAGTTAAGTTGAAGGCCTTGGCTGGTATAAAATATACCACTTAAATTTTCTTCTATATTTAGCAAAGGAAAAATGTCAAGTTTCAAATTTTGCTGAACATTTCTGGTTTTTTTTTTTTTTTATTGTTGTTACCAATCCCTTCCCCCCACCCTCCCCACTGCCAATTCATTTTTGCTTTTACTTTTATTATTTTGGAGAAAGTTAAAATTAAAATGGTGTAGAACTCTTTCCCTTTCCCCCCCTCTTCTGCCACTGTCCCC
Source organism: Rhinopithecus bieti (assembly GCF_001698545.2). Taxonomy (NCBI): domain Eukaryota; kingdom Metazoa; phylum Chordata; class Mammalia; order Primates; family Cercopithecidae; genus Rhinopithecus; species Rhinopithecus bieti. Next base: position 1,529,164 of record NW_016803631.1, on the reverse strand, counting down.
TCATCTCCACAATTAGGTATCCATTTCTTTTCTCATTTGGAGTGATAACTTAGCTTCCGTAGAAGAATCCTGAGTCATAAAATTGGGACACTCCTATACTACTGAGTAGATAACCCTAAAATATAGCTTTGAAATACTATTTATAAAAGATATTTTTTCTTCCCACTTTCAATGCCTGTTGGTTATCTGCAGTTGGATTTATTTTTATTTGTTTGGCAAACCTGATAGGTTAAGAATCAGCCAAGTAAATGCGAGGTATGTGACAGGCACTTATGTTTGTTAAATAAATTATTTGTTATAAATCTTTTCTCCCATTCAATATTTTTTTAAAATAAAGTTAATGTATATACATGGGAAAAGTTTGCTAAATTGTAGCTGGCAGGGCTGATAGTAGGTTGGAAAAGGAATGTATAATTCAGGATTAGTGAATTTAGTCTTTTGAGACAGATTTGTATTTGAATCCAAGTTTAGTGATTTTTGTTTTCAAGCTATGACTTGGTAAACTTAACGCCTCTTAAGCGTTCATTTCCTTTTATGTCAGATCTGGATAGAATTATTGCATAGATTTGCTTCTGATGAATATATAGGAATATTTGTAAATAGCTTTCTTAGTTCTTTTTGTGGTTTCTGAGTATAGTTGATCAAACAAATGTGTTCTCATGGAACTCCTTTTTTCTTCCTAACCCCATCATTTGTCAAGCTGCCTAAAAAATCTTTGTAGCCTTCATTTTCTCTCTGTTGCCACATTCTTAGATCTAGCTTGCATGTTCCCCCTTGCATGCCTTGGATTCACCGTTTCCGGTTTTTGCCTTCTTGATCTTATATGTGAAAAGGGAAAAATTGTGCAGAGCTCTGAGTTTCAATTCCAGTTTCTTCTCTCATTCTTGAGTAGTATAGTCTATGCACACTACTTAGTGTAGAATGGTCTAGTTACAAGAAGAGTTGGGATGTTTATCATATTGCTTAATAGCAGCTCTCTACCAGGTGTAGGCATCAGAATTCCTCGTGTAACTTTAAAAATTCTCATTCCTGGGCCCAACTCTGGACCTCTGGGATCAGCATTTCTGGCATGGAGCCTGAGTATAAATTCCACAGGGGATTTTTATGCAGTCACTCAGTTAAGAACTGCCTTATTGGGAGGCCATCTCAAGCCACTCAGGCAGATCAATATATGTAAATATTAGTTTTCATGACCTCATGGTCTTTCCTAACACCCTTCTGTGGCTTTCCTACTACTAAAGAATGAAGTCAAAATGAAGCATATCATTCAAGATCCACTTATGGTCACCCCAGTTTATCTTGTTAATTCTGTTTTTTATCATTCTTTTTGGTATTTTCCTATCAGACTGAAATTGCAGTCTAGCATCATTTTTCAACCACCCTACTTCTCTTATGAGGATCTAGAATGTCCTGTTCCCTTACCCTTTCATCTTCTTCATCTTTTATTTTCTAAACTCTATCTCAAAAAGGTTTACCTTCTCGATAAGCTTTTCCTAGTGCCCTCAGCTAGAAGTCACATTCCTTCTTTGAACTCCAAAACATTTATGTACTTTATTTTTTGCACTGATCCCTGATTGTTTTATCTCCAGACATCTTTCTTCCCTGCTAAAGCTTCTTGATGACCGGTTCTGTCTGTGTATGCCACCACCACTCTCTCAGTTACGTGGGTGCTTCCTTGGTACATAGTACGTGCTGGGTTTCCGTGTCCTCCTGCCACCTTGCCACTTGCCCCTTCTGATTTCAGGAAAACTGATTTGCATTTTTATAATGCGTAGTGAAATGTATACAAAATACTGCTGGTGTATTAAGTCATTTTCCATAAAATGACCAGTCTTAAGTCATTTTCCATAAAATGTCAAATTTCTTACCTTTCTTGGATTTTTTAGGGTCCGAGAAGAAAAATAAGAAATTCTACATTTGGCTTTGACAGGCTTCTCATTTACAACTAATGTTTTTGTGATAAACATAGGGCTCAGAGATGTCGGGCTAGCTTTTCCTTTTGTAATATTTGCTAGACGTGGTAATTATTGGGAGACTATTCTCCATGGGTCTCTCACATATTATGCATGTCTTGCGAGCAGAGATACAGACTGATTGCATTTTTCCTGGACTATCATTTTCAAGGATGTTTATGTAGCGAGCTGCCTTGGAAGACAGATAGTATTTCTCTTCAGAGCAAAGAGCAGGTTTGCTTATGGTCCAGTATAAAAAGTGTCTCCTTCCAGAGCATGTTTACATAGAGTTTAGTGCAGTAAGGATAATGCCACCCTTCAGTGCAAAGAATGGGCATGCTTATGCCCATTTAAAATATTTGAGTTCCTTTTAAGCTCAGGCTTTCTTTCCTGTAACACAACCCATTGCATGTATAATTGTTACCTGGCCCTTCTGTCACACTCCATGGAAATTGGGGCATGGGGAACTGGCTTAAATATTGACGCTGGCTACTGCTATTGCCTTGAGTAGTAAATTTCTTTGTCTCTGACCTGGGGTCTTGTGTCTTCTGCCAGCACCCATGAAACTGGCAGAATAACTTGTTAGCTTACAAGTAGGGTAAAATCTCAGACCCGTCACAGTTCTTAATAATAGTTTTAAAGCTGCTTTTTTCATACCTGCAAAATCAGCCCTTCTGTAAGTAACTCTAGTTAAATTTAGCTGAGATTAGAATTCAGGTGCCTTATGGCTGTATACTTTGTTTATTTTTCCCTCTATTCTTTTTCATGAAAATAAATTACTCTAGTTAAAGGACTGTCCTTCTGAGATTGTCCTTCTATGAAATAATGGTATTAGTAGTGTTCTCTATCTTTCTCTCTTTTCCCCAAATAAAAGCACTGCTGTTTTACGATGATGAGCTACACTGACAAGCATGTTGATTTGTTTACTTAAAGCTGAAGTTTGGAGTACATATTGTCTTGAAATGAGAAATGGGGTTTTTGGGAGGACATTTTTTTAAAATTCAGGTATAACATGACTTTTTAATGATAAATTAGATAAGTAGTAAAACATGTTGGATAATGATAATGCTAAGGGAAAAGAAAATGAAAGAGGATAAGATTGTTTGAGTGAACAAGACAGTATTGAAATTTTAGATAATGTTGGCTATGGAAGGCCTTACTCATGGCTTCTGAGTAAAGAACTGAAGTAAGTTTGGAGATGAGCCATGTGATTTTCTGGAGCACAGCAGTGCAAAGGTTCTGCAGCAGAGTGTGCCTGATGGGAAGCATTGAGGAGGCCAGTTTGTGATGCTCTGAAAACAGATAATGAGAGGGTTGGAGTATTGACCTTTGTCTTAGCTGTGTTTCTTGACTTTACTCCAGAGCATTTGCTTTTCTGTTTATATATTAACCCCCTTTCCATTTGAGAAATGGGATTCCTTTCTTTAAAAACATATTTGAAAACTACAGAACTAGATAACTTGTCTTTCAAACTATTCTTAGTTCTCATTGATAGTCTCTGTAGGTGCTTATTTTTCAACAGTCACTTTAAGTCCCAGTCTCACATTGGTGTGTTTTTTAATTCAGCAGGTATTTGAGAGCTATATTCAACCCTACTTTATGTGGTTTATTTTTAAGGCCCCACATGATTATATTCCTTGCTTCTGTTGAAGAGAAGAGGCTGAGACAGCTTGGAACAGTTAGAGAATAATACAACATTCTACCTAAAACCTCTCTAGCCAAGATTGATTCTTACCCTTTGTTACCAAATATAAAGGCTAGTTTTCAACTCTTGTTGGCCTTGAAATATTAGAACTATACCATTTCCTTGAAACACCATCCTGTCACTCTGGTTGCACCATTTCTGTTTCTCAAGGATTCCTCATTCCTTGAGTTTATGCCTTAACTGCCTCTTCTCACTCTCTTTAATCTCTTCGGATGCTCCTATCTACTATATGGCTTCAGTTACCACCTATAGGTTGTTGATTCTCATATCTAAATTTGTAGTCTAAATCCCTCTCTTGAGCTGAGTGGTTAGCAGTTGTAATAAGTTGGCTTTCTACATATTCATTTTGATATTTAAAGCAATTTGATATCTTTTGCTTAAAAACAAAAACAAAACTTGTTCTTCCTGTCTTTACTTTGGTAAATAGTATTCTTGTCCATTTGATTAAGTTATAATCTTTATGTTGGTGACCGTTAGTCAAAGACTATCAGGTACACACCTGTAGTAAACAAAGTTAGGTTTATTGATGCTTTCCACAGCAAGGGAAGCCACATACCATGGGAAACCATGAAATGTCAGTAAGATGATGTTGGACAGACTTGAAGAATGTGGGCTTTTGTTGGGTAATTTTGGGGAGGATTCAGGGGAGCGATGAAGGTTTCCTTTGGATTGGATGCTGTGAAGAAATGGGGAAATTCTATGATTGGGTATCTTAATAAATCTTATCTAGGAGGTGACAAGAACAGGGTGACGCTAAAACTAATTGGTAAAGAAGCAGCAGTCACTTGTGCAAGATGGGATTTTTTGTGGTTTGCATGGAGTCCTTGCTTTTGTCTGTTCTCAGACGCAATTCCACAGTGGATTGGGTTTGCCTCACTTCCATCATAGTCTGATGTTGGTGATCTGTGAGATCCTGTTTGACAGAAAAATGCCAAAGTCTAGCTGTGAGTGCTGAGCCACCTCCTAGCTGTGAAGGGCTGCTTCTCTCTCTCTTTCTCAGTTATTTGGGATAGATGTAGATTAGGTGGCATTTAGACAATAGGAAGATGTATTTTAGGGTATTTGAACAAATAATTTACATGCTATTGGCTATGTGTGAGGGGCAGTAAAGAAAATTATTATACTGGTAATATATCAGTAGGCTCTAGTGTTATGTTGAAGTAGAGATCACTCAGTTGTTTATTCTTTATGTATCAATCATACATGGGGCCTTTTATAGCTAAATGTTTGAGTACTTAACTATTTGCCAGACACTAAGTACTTATATGTTCTCTTTTAATCTTTCAAGTAAGTTGACTCAGGAAGGATGCATATTCCTGTCTTTGAGAATAACCAAACTGGAAATCCAGGTGTGGCTAGTGGTGTAGACTATTAAGTAATGTTTAAGAATGTGAGTTTTAGCATAATAGATTGGATTGATTAGATACAAATGGTTAAAAAATTTTAAAAAATAGCCTGTGACAATGTTCAGGATGACAAGAAACTCTTGGTTTTAGGTATTTATTTGGCCTTCCGCATTATGTAGGCCCAAATGTGTAATGTGAAAAAAAAAGAAAAGAGAAAAACTGCCGAGAAAGAGTATAAGTTATGGTAAGCTGTAAAGAATTTGGCTTTAAGTTAAAATAAATATATGTTAGAAATATTGTGATTAAAAACTATGCTGAAGTTAGAGATGAAATTACTTTGAAATACATAAAAATTGATAGATGGATAGATATGTGATAAATAGCAAAATGCTAATTGTAGAATCTAAATGGTGTTCACATGGCTGTTCACTGTGAAATTCTTTCAACCTTTGTGTATATTTGAAAGTTTTAATAATAAGATATTGGGGGAGGGTGGAGGTATCAACTGTCTGCTAAAGTCTTCTCCCTGACCTGAAATACTTATTTTCTCTGTAGGAACTTTCCGCTGTACTTTTTGTCATACAGAGGTAGAAGAGGATGAATCAGCAATGCCCAAAAAAGATGCACGCACACTTTTGGCAAGGTTTAATGAACAAATTGAGCCCATTTATGCATTGCTTCGGGAGACAGAGGATGTGAACTTGGCCTATGAAATACTTGAGCCAGAACCCACAGAAATCCCAGCCCTGAAACAGAGGTGAGTGTAGGCCCTGTGCTCTTACTAAGAATACTTTTCAACCTGTTCTTGTTTTAACTACCTATACTTTGGAGAGCAAGAGTGGGTAATTTACTAGGAGACTCAAGACTGTAATGTTACACAGGTTCTCAGTTCTGCAACATTTGTCTTATTAACATGTGCCTGTAATGAAATTCGTTTGTTCTAAATGCAGAACACTGTAGACTTTAGGCAAAAATCTTTAAATATTTAGGTTTGACTTCAAGTACTCATTCTGCTTGGCCCTGCAGCAACTCAGCCAATTGTTAGCTAATCCTAAATTAGTTGTGCCACTTGGGTATATTTGAATTTTCCTAGCCAGCTTCTGAAGGCTGAAGTCCTTTAAGGAATTCAGCATTTTCTTTTTTGTTTTTGAAGCAATTTAACCACCTTTCTTTCTTAGTTGTAATTGCAACTTCCTTGAAAGTAAAGTATAGCTGGTGTTACCTGTGGGTTAATACTCCTAATAGTGGCTCCCTATTTTTATCAGTGTTCCCTAATGTTTGAATTGCAGAGGTAGGCTTAGTTTTGCCATGCCAGAAAAAGTGGTTTATATTTTCTTGAAAAGCGTAAATGAAAATGGGGGTCAGGGAGTGCTCTCCTACTCTACCCTTTTTTTTTCTCTCTGTCTTCCCAGCATCAAGTAAGGGATATCTTTATTTAGATATCCTTCACTCCATCCACTCCCTTCAAAAGAGCTCAACAATCAGTTTGTATCTATATAGTTTTTAGGAGCGTTCTTAGTATTTTATTTCCTGTGGAACTGATGTTACAGAATAGCCAGTCCTGAGTAAATATGGCTTCTTTTAGATGGTTAAAAGCAATCCAATTCTACAGAAAATTTTGTGTCTGTAAGAGTTATGAATTTTCTAATCCAGTACCATGTGTCAGTTAGGATGCCTTTGCCTGTGATAACAGAATACCTAACTCTAGTTGGAATTAGAATCCAGTCTAGAAGTAGATTGAACAGTAAGAAAATTTGTCTTGCATGACTGGAAGTCCTGAAGTAGTACAGTTCAAAACTGGTTAATTTCACAGCTCAATTATATCTTCAGGGATCTAGATTTGTTCCATCTTTATACGCTGCTGAACTCAGCCTGATGATTGTCCTCTTGGAACCATGAGGGGAGCTAGCCTAAGATGGCCATGTATTTCTAGGTATCACATGCAGATGAAAATGTTCAAATGCAGAAAAAGGGACCATCCCTTCCTTGTGTCCTATTTTAAAACTGAAGAAAGGTTTCCCAGAGGGCCCCTAGGATACTCTATTTATCCCCGATGTCTCACTGGCTACAGTTGCTTTATATGCATATTTCTAAACCAGCAGCTGGCAAAGGAAATGAGATCACATGACTGGTACTTAGACTAGTTAAGGTTTACCTTCTAGGACTGGGGAAGGTCCCAGAGCTCTTTGGAGCAAATTGCCATTGGTATTTTAATAAAGCCAATAAGCAAAGAAAGAAAGGAGCCACAGTTGATAGGAAACTAATAACATCCGTATCACAGATAGCTTTAACTTTTGGTACTGGTTATTTCTTTTTGTATAAGAAAAGGATTTCCTCTTTTGAAAAGGAATTTATTTCTTTTGTATCTTTTCAGTCCTTTTAAGTTATATTATAGCTCTAACATACAAGCTTATGAGGGAAATTGATTTTACAAAAATACAAAATTTTCTGAGCTTATGGGGGGGATTATTTCATGTTGAAGTATGCGTCAGTGTACTATCTGATTGCTTCCTACGCAATATACTATCTGAATTATTCTGATGTTTCCTCTCCTTCCTGTAGTTATTTGTCCTGTTTATCAAGATGCTTCTCCACTACAATAGCATTCAGTCACCCACCACCACTGACTTCCTGTCTCTAATGTTCTCCACCTACCACAGTCCAGCTCCCCTTCCAGGATCTTTATTTTGATATCCCCCACTCACTGCAGGCCTGAGACGAGTCTTAGTGGTACAGTGACACCAGAGGCCCAACAGCAGCTCTCTATATCAAGTCACCTTCTTCGCATCAGGAATGATGGTGACTCCAGGGATGAAGAAGAACCAGGAAGTAGAGGAAATAAACTGATCAGGAAAAAAGGATACCCAACAATCTGGCCATTAAGAAAAAAGGGAGGAAATGGAGGCAGACAAGAAAGACAGAATGGGGTTCCTAGAGCTGCCAGCCAGACCAAAGTAAAACTGTTTCCATGTGGTCAGGAAAAAAAAACATTAGGTTAGAAGATGTTACCGAGGTTATAATATCCCCACCAAAGCATTTGACAAATTCCACTGCTTGGATATAACATCCTGGAGGTGATATTGATTTGGCCTTTCTGTACTACAGGAGTATAAAGTTTTGAAATGGCCCATCCTGCCCCAAGGATGTAATAGTCCATCCTGCCTCAGTACAAGAGAAGAAGCATCAGTAGAGTGGTATGGGAGCTCAGAGATGACAGCTTTTTTTTTTTTTTTTTTAATAAGTGGCAATATTGTTAGTTTGATTACTGATCTGTAATCAGTTAAATTGTAGCTTGTCCCTAGATCAGAAACCAGGGGCTATCTCTGCAGAACTGTCAGTAGGCCTAACCCAAGAGTTGGTGGACAATGCTATCCTTTCAGCAAGTCAACCTATTGATGATATATAAAAATCTTCCTATCTTTCTAAAGTGGAATTCTTTGCTAGTAACTTTCCCCTTTTCATCATCTCTTAACACCTTAAAGATCTTTAAAAATTTAGTTTTGAAATAATCTTCCCCTCTCATCTCTGAATAGGAGTTATTTTTTAAAAGTTTTAAAATTTCTTAAATAATATAAAAGATTCAAACATGAATTGTCATTTTGTCATCTTCAATTAAAATTGTTCCAGATTTTAAAATTTGTTTGACTTGTGGTCAAATGTCTGCTGCCTCACACTGGAATAAAACCCATCTTGAATTTCTGTGACAGAATACTGAAAACAAAAGACTTTTAAAAAGTACTCTTGTGTTAACATTTATTTTAATTGTTCTGTTCTTGCTCTCTAGCTTTCTTGTTTTTCTCAAAGTACTCCTCATACCTTCATGATATAGTCTTTGTAGTCAATGCTAAAGATAGAGAATAGAGAAAAACTCTGTGTTCAGGATTATATATAAAGAGAAACAGTAACCTCAGAGTGAGTGAGTCATTTAAGTCTGGATCAAGGAAAGATAAGGATGTGTGGTTGGCCAGATCAGAGAAGTATGCCTATTCTGTCTCTCCCGGGTGGCTTAGCTAACTCGGGGAGATACATTTTGGGGTGGTGGATATATAGAGCAGACTCAGCACATCAAGATGGGGGTGTTGGCTGAGGATAGAAGAGGCATTGAAAGGAGTCAGAGAGACAAGTGGGTGCAGGAGGAGAGGCCAGAATGTAGAGTAAGCCCAGAAACATAAAAAACCAGATCAGACCAAGAGAGAAGAGAAAGAAAAGTGAATGCTGAAGGAGACAAAAGTTCAAAAAGCCAACCTATACAAAGTAAGCAGCATCATATTACAGTGACGGCAGCAACACAGTCTTTAAAAGACCACACAGAACAGATAGAAGAGGGAAAATGACTAGGGACAGTTAATGGTTAAATTGAGATGAACGAGAAATGATACACAAAGTAACATCAATGAATGCAGAAAGAAATAGCAGAGAGAAACCAGTTATTTGCATTTGCAATTATAGCATAAGACTTCAGAATATAGCAAAAAAAAAAAAAAAGATGATTTGGATATGTTTACAGAGAGATGCCTGATAGTCCTAGACTTAGAGAGCAAATAACTGGTAGAAAGTAGGAGCAGTGAGGAGGCAAAAGAAGTGATTGAGACATGGAACAGGTAGAACAGGCACCGGGAAGAAAAAGGCTGTGGGAGAAAGTGGTTTACAAAGTAGCCCTGGGAACAGAGGTGGAATAATGAAAAGAATGCAAAGGCAGTACCTGGAAGGCATGGATTAAATGACTGGATCAGTGTGGATTGGACAACTGGAAATAACATTATTTTTTTGTTGCACAAGTAGCAGTGGCCCTATAGATATCCAGAGGTAGGACAGGATAGGTGGGATAGCTAAGCCTAAGTTTACCTCCAGACGATGGTCAGAAACAGTGTAATTAGGGAAAGATATGATGGGCTAATCAGATACACGGACACAGACCTCAGCTAAGTATGAGTTAGAAAACCCCAGTAGATAAGAAGTGGACCCGGAAAGAAGTGAAGAGTAAGGGAGTAAGCAGAGATGAAGTAAGACAAAAGTGAAGGCCAAATAGTGAATGGCTTAGGAGGAAAGACTAATGAAGTATTTATTAGATTCAGAATGAGTCGGCGTTCCACACAGGAGATAATTCAGGATCCGTGGAAAAGAGTGAGAAAAATGGACGAAAAATAGAGGAGAGACGTGAGGCCAGGTCAGTCATGGACACTGAAAGAAACATCCAAAAGGTTTGGAGTCAGCAGGCAGTTCAAGAAACATGAAGATGGTTACAGGATAAAAAATAGCTGTCTGGACAGAGAGGGAGGTGGAGAAGCATACGTAGAAGTTGAGGTGGAAAGCATCAGTAGCAGGCAGAGAAAGGCATGAGCTCAGAGAATCAGGATATTCAAAAGAATTTGGAACAGACTGAGAGTGAAACAGGCAGATAAAATGGGGAACCATCAGAAATACTGAAAACTTGGCCTAACACAGAGGTGGGGGGGATCATAAATGTCTAGAAGATAAGGACGTGATCAGACTTGGAACAGGCTAACAGACAAAAAAGATCATGGGTGGTAAAAGTAAAAAGCAAAACAAAATAGACTGAGTGAAACAGACCATTGTTACTGCAGAGTAGAATCTGGTTGGGGATGGATACAGAGTATCAGCATAGATGTGGAGATAGAAAGATACAACTCCATAGAAAAGAAGCTAGTCTCTGCAGAGGATTATAGCTTATTCCATGGGTGGCCGGAGAAGAACACTACTTGAGGTCAGACTTTGTAGAATAGTTTTCTAGCTTTTTCCATGATCAGCACATAAAAGAAAGGAAAAAGCACATAGAATCACTTTGAATTATTCTGGGTTGAGCTGAGATAACATTTTAAAATACAGTGTGTTTTGTTTTTGTTTTTTAAACAAAATACTGGGAGAGATTTTTGCCAGACTAGTGGCTTTAAGTAGATGATGTCACCATATCACTCTCTCCTTCTCCAAGATTTATTGAAACATCTTAAATATATAAAACCTCAGTCATTTATATACACCAGAGGATCCTGTGTTTGAGGAACTTAAATATAAATATGATGTGTTTTTCTAACACATGCACCTTTTACCCTGAGGTTTAGAAGCCCTTTCTTGGCATTGTTGAAGCATGTGTGCATGATTGCTAAATAGCATTTACATGCAGTATTTCAGTAATTGCCTCCCCAGCTGCCCTTCTTTTCCAACATCAAGACATTAATTTTTCTTCCTCCTATACTCCTCTATTCTTTTTATATAGCAAGGACCATGCAGCAACTACTGCTGGAGCTGCTAGCCTGGCAGGTGGGCACCACCGGGAAGCATGGGCCACCAAAGGTCCTTCCTATGAGGACTTATACACTCAGAATGTTGTCATTAACATGGATGACCAAGAAGATCTTCATCGAGCCTCACTGGAAGGGAAATCTGCCAAAGAGAGGCCCATTTGGTTGAGAGAAAGCACTGTCCAAGGGGCATATAGTTCTGAAGATATGAAAGAAGGTAAGAGTAGAAGTCAGCAAAATGGATATGTCTTAGGTTCAGTAGAACATGAACTTGGTTTAGTGGGAAGCTGCCTGGGCGATTCTGGGTCTGTTCTACAGAACAATTAATTGCATTATATTAGGAAGTAAGAAATTGAGCAATAAAAACCAACTAGTATACTTGCATTGCCCTTCAACTTAGTGAAAATAACAAATAGCCTTTTAAATTTTCAATTTTAGATTTGAAAAATTGTCATCATTTTATCTTAATTTATTGGAAAAATGCTATCTATTTTTTCAAGGTAGCCATACTCACCTCTCCTTTAATGTTATATTACCCTGACTTATATGCATTTAATTTTTCTGAATTGGGAGCCAAAACTATACACTCCCCCACACTTTATGTTGTCTCTTCATAAATACCAAGGAGTGTGCGCTACCTGAAATATATACAAAGAGACCACATGAGTAAAGGATTGAGCATTCTCACAGTCCAAGACAGTTAGCAGAACTTTGTTCTAGAGGATTTTGGAAATTTCTGAGCCATAAAGGGTTAAGAATTGCATACTAATCTTCAGAAGTTAGAGAACTGCAAGATTTTACTTTTTAAGTTTTAGTCTAAGTTACTGGATTCAGGACTTTGAGTGATGATAGTTTACGAGTATGTAGAAAATGGGAGGCGAAAATGGATGATGATGACTCAAGCTGGAAAGTAGAGAGGAAAGGTGTCTCTATTTCTGGCTGGATTTTATCAGTGTTAACAATCTATGTGCCGCTACTCCCAAGTAATAGATCATTACTAACATATCACCAAACTCAGGTTACTAACATATCACCTGAGTTTGGTGATCTGTTAGTGCCAAAGAATAATCAGTAACTGAAAACCACTTGTTTTTTGACCTTTCTCCTAGCCTCTTTTCCCTTCAGTATTAGCATTTAGTATATGTATATACTAGAAACCGTGCAGGTAATGTGGAGTTTGGTAGTGATGGCAAAGCAGCTAATACCTCTACTGTGATTCTCTTTGATATATTAATTTTAATAAGAAAAAATTTTCCAAGGCAACCATACTTTACCTTCCTTCTTCCTCACTGATTAGCCTGCCACATTGGTTTTTTTGATGGAGTCACACTCTGTTGCCTAGGTTGGAGTGCAGTGGTGTGATCTCGGCTCGCTGAAACCTCTGCTTTCTGTGTTCAAGTGAGTCTCTTGCCTCAGTTTCCTGAGTAGCTGGGATTACAGGAGCAAGCCACCATGGCCAGCTAATTTTTGTATTTTTAGTAGAGATGGGGTTTCGCCATGTTGTCCAGGCTGGTCTCAAACTCCTGACCTCAACTGATCCGCCTGCCTCGGCCTCCCAAAGTGCTGGGATTACAGGCATGAGCCAGTGTGCCCAGCCTGTTGTGCTATTTAGATTCAAGTTGTTTTAGATTATACAGTAGTTAGGCTATACTACTATTTAATAAATTTGTTTTTTCCAACTTGGCTCTTGCCTGTTCTTAAAGCAGCCTTCTTTTCTTTGAACTTAGGAAGAAAACTGAATAAAATAAAACTATTATTAACCAACATTGTATATTAAGCTCATAAGTTTGACATTGTAGTTTACAGTTCCTAGAATGATAGAATATGAATCGTATGGGCCTTAAATAAGTTATCTGGTCTACTTAAGTTTTATAAATATTTATTTCAACATAAAATAGGATAGTATATTGTCATGTCTAAATTTGTCTTAAGTTTCTTGATAGTAGAGCAGACTCTATCCAATGAATGTATGAAGTGGGTCTTACACTTGATTTTCCTCAAACTTCAAGTCATGTTGATATCTTTCACAACTGTATTAACTTCAGTCATGTTCTCATTACCATACTGAAGAAAGTTCTAATTCCTTTTGATTATGTTTTCCTTAAACAGTTCTCTTTTCCACTGTTACCACCTCCTACCATTTTTGTTTATTTTTGTCTTTTTCTGGACCATCTCTAATTATAATATACTTTACTTGAGACATAGTGACCAGAATGATACATGTTGTTCATGCATGGATTCACCATTGATTTGAGTTTTATTTCCAGTATATCTTTCTGGTTTTTACTTGAGATTTTATTTGTTGCTTTGGTTCTGGAAGCATGTTAAGACCAAAAACTTTAGAAACACATAGAGGTACTTTTTAGGATCTTCTCTGCCTTGAATTCAATAGCTTGGATCATATCTTTCAGTATATTTTAGATTATTTTTCTGTAGGCAGATTTTCTTGCACTTGCTGAAATAGAAATAGATCTGCTACTTTTCTGCCCACGTATACAACCTTCAGCTCTTCCTATATTTTTTTGCTGCAAGTTGGCCTTTCAGTACCCACAATTGTTTAGCATCAATTCCGTGAATATAGTTTCCCAGTATACATCTTCTTTGTAATTTATAACTCTGTTGAAAAAGACTGTTCCTAGAACCATTGTTTCTACTTTACCATACAGAAATTTGCTCACTCATTTATCCTTGTTTTTTGTTTTCTGTCTTCATCTGTAACAGAATAATTCTTTTTTTTCTCCAAACCTCTCAAGACCCTTGTCAGAAATCTGTTACGTGTGACTTAATTTAATTTACAAAACTAATTTTCTTTGTCCCTAATTTTATATTTAAATATTAATCAAAATACTGTGTTGATATTATTAAACTATTTGGAACATTCTTTTAGGAGCAATTATTGTTTTAAAGGCTTGCATGCATTCCTTACCTTCTTTTCTTTCTGTTGTAATGCTGCATTGGCAGTAAGCTCTAGGGAGGAGGTTCAGCCTTTGACAATATTTTGAAGTAGTTAAATTTGATTTTAACTCTCATTTTGACAGTCATGTTACCAAAAGCCCCTTTTCTCTGACCTAAACTTTTAACTTATCTGTTTCTGTTTCCCTTTCTGTCTCTCACCTGCCCAGTATCTCATTTTAGGAGTTCTGTGCTTTCTAAAATATCCAGGGTTTTAGCTAATTCATTCTAATGTGTTAATGAAAAGATGTTTTCACTTTATCCATAGTCAGAATTGACCATTTCTGCACCTTCTTGTGATAGTGATGATGATGATGATGATGATAGGTAGGTAGATAGATAGACAACACTATTCTAAGTGCCAGGCTCATTCTAGACACTTCACAGGCATTCACTTAATCCCCACAGTAATCTAGTGAAGTAAATACTATTTTCGCCCTTTCTGTACTTGAGAAAATTGAAGTGGAGAGATGAAATAACTTGGCCAAAACATACAGCTAAATAGTGTTAGGATTTGAATTAGGGAGTCAGGTTCCAAACAATACTTTTAATCTTTTTATATATTTTAAATGGCAGTATGTTTGGTAGTAGTATCAGAATGCAGAATGCAGGTGGTTTTCTTAAATATTTCATCTGCAGTATATCAGGTAAGATATGTACACAAAATGATAGGAGGTGTGTGGTAAAAGAAGCTTCATTCCTAAAATTAGATTCTTTCTTTATAAAGAGTTTGAAGTATGCTTAGTTTGCTTCATGAAAATAAAACTCAAATTTATTTACTCATTTGTCAAATGTTTATTCAGTGCCTAACAGAGTGGCAGGTACTATCCAGGTAAATGGGATATATCCATGAATAAACAAGATAAATATCTGTTGTGGTGGAACCTACACCCTTGGAAAGGGGATGACAAAGACAATAGATGTAAGTTATTCATTATGTTAGGAAATAAGTGCTATGGGGGAAAAAGAGAGCATTGGGAATGTAGGGATGGGATACATTTAAAAGGTAACATTTGAATAAAGACATGAAAGATGGAAGGGAGCTAACTGTGTGAGTACCTAAAGGAAAAATATTCCAGGCAGAGGGAACAGGCAGTGCAAAGGCCCTGAGGTAGGAGTGTGTCTGATATGTACAAGGAATACCATGGAGGCTACTGTGACTAGACTAGAATGAGGAGGGGAAAGAAATAAGAGGTAGATGGTCAGGAAGGATTCCAGATGATGTGGGACCCTATAGGCCATTGCAAAGCTTTTGGCTTTTACCTTGAGTGAGATAAAAAGCCATGTTTTGATTTTCTATTATGCCAGCTACCGTAGTCGAGTCGATTCTTCATAGACATTATCATTTATGTTTTTATTCAGAATCTTAGAAAGTCGATGCTTTTCTTACCTCATTTTACAGAAAAAGGTATTGAAGTTTAGAGATTAAATAACTTGCCCAAGATACTTGTGTATAGAAGAACCAGGATTCAGCTCTATGCTATAATATTATTAAAGCCGATGTACTTGACCATTATACTACTTAAGCTCCAGTTTGTAAGAAATATTTTGAATATTTTATGGATAGCAGCTCAAAAATAGAACCAGTGAAGTCTGTTATTTTATGGTGTCATTTAAATATATGTTAAAATATTATCTATATGTTATAAAGAAATGCCATTTATATTTAAGGTTATTGACTTTCTGAGTTTTACTCCCCAGGGGGCATAGATATGGATGCATTTCAGGAGCGTGAGGAAGGCCGTGCTGGGCCTGATGATAATGAAGAGGTCATGCGAGCACTGCTCATTCATGAGAAAAAGACTTCCTCTGCCATGGCTGGTTCAGTGGGGGCAGCCGCTCCAGTGACCACTGCCAATGGCAGTGACTCGGAAAGCGAGACCAGTGAGTCAGATGATGATTCTCCACCCCGTCCGGCAGCTGTGGCTGCGCATAAACGAGAAGAGGATGAAGAGGAAGATGACGAGTTTGAAGAAGTAGCAGATGACCCCATTGTCATGGTGGCTGGCCGTCCGTTCTCCTACAGTGAAGTGAGCCAACGGCCAGAGCTAGTGGCCCAGATGACACCAGAAGAAAAGGAAGCATATATAGCCATGGGACAACGCATGTTTGAGGACCTCTTTGAGTGAGATTTCCCTACTTCTTTCTCCTTTCTCTAATGCTCAGTTCAAAAAGAAATGTCTCATCTTTGAAGAAGAGTATTTAAGTGGCTTTCTGCCCCTCTTGATGGTGATCCTTGCGCAAAGAATGATGGTAGAGAGTTTGACTTTTATGCCAGAAACTTTCCCAGCAAGGTGGGGTGCTGGGAATCCTACCCTTCCTTGCTGTCACTACAGTACTAATATTTTACTGTATTTTCTTTTCTTTTCTTTTTTTTTTGAGACAAAGTCTCACTCTTGTCTCCCAGGCTGGAGTGCAATGGTGCAATCTCGGCTCACTGCAACCTCTGCCTCCTGGGTTCAAGTGATTCTCCTGCCTCAGCCTCCCAAATAGCTGGGATGACGGGCACCCGCCATCACACCTGGCTACTTTTTTGTATTTTTAGTAGAGACAGGGTTTCACCGTGTTAGCCAGGATGATCTCGATCTCCTGACCTCGTGATCTGCCTGCCTCAGGCTCCCAAAGTGCTGTATTTTCTTACCTAATTTTTTTCTTGCCTTATTAAGATGTAATTTTCTCCCTTCTGAAATGAATGAGGGAAGTTCATAAGGTAAATCCTTCCCATCCATCTGTTTACTACAATAGGTTACAATAATTCACTGATCACATCCATTTTATCTGTTCTAGCCAGGCATTCCAAACAATTTCTTATACTGCTGCCCACCAAAGCAGCTTGCCAACAGTCAAATCATTGATTGGGGGGGAAAATCCTGAAACCTGCTTAGAATTTGAACATTTCCTCAAAATTGAGATAGGTCAATATGTAATGGGAGGTGGGAGTGTGTGTGGAAGGGGGATAGATATACTTGAGTCTCATGATTAATGTCTAAACCAGAATTTTGTGTCTTTAGAACTGACCAGACTGGTAGATTTAATTGTGTTGCTTAATGTCTTTTGGTTTGGGTTTGGGATGATAGAAAATAGAAAGTATAATTGGTAAACCCTTAGGAAGAAACTAGAAAAACACGGACACTGGACGAGAAGTCTGTGTAAAGGGTTGAAGAGTGACAAACATTGTGAACAGTGCCTTAGAACTGTATCAGTTAGTCTGATTTGCAAATCCTTTATATAAAGCTGAGACTGGTCCTGGTTTTGTTCCCTTTGGGTACAGACCTCTTGTCAGTGCTATAAATTGTTTAATGAGGCCATTCCAGAGAAATCAACATAGAATAATTGATTACTCTTCTCTGTCTCTGTCACTCTCCCTCTTTCTAAACATCATTGAAGGCTGTCTCTCTTTTGATTCTTGTCAGACATGGTATTTTAGGGTGCATCCAGTATACCATTGAGCATTGTAACCCCAAGAAACAGTTTATTTTGGGTTCTGATATGTAGCATGGTATTTTCCCTAAGGCAGAACTTTAAAGAACTTTCACACAAGGGTCTATAACAATTGTATATCTTAAAATATTTTTCCTTGCATTGTAATTTTTAAGTATTTATCATTTTATAGTACACGTGTAAAGAATATATGAGCCTTGTATGGAGTGATGTTTCATTTACCTGGGTTGTATTAATGACTGAATGTTGACAATAAATCTATTTTATACTGACTGAAATTTGTTCATTTTAAGCTCTGTAACATCTTGGAGCATATTAAAATGAATATTCTTCCCATTAAAAAATGTTAAAGACTTTTTTATTAGTCATATTTTAAATAATAGATGCATCATATGGGATGTAAACTTTTTGTGCAGTAAGATACCTTTGTACCTTGTATACGTATTCAACTTTTACACTTGATCTTAGCCAAAAGACCAGGAAGCAATGTTATTCAGCTTTTAAACATTGTTTTTTAAACTTTTATAGTTCTAGAAGTTAATTTAAATAAAATGGTAATCAGATGTTAATTTTTAAAATGTAGTTAATTTTTTAAACTGTTTTTTGTGAGTGTGTTCGTGTGTATGTAGAATTCATGTTTTGAAAAAATGTCACAAGCGAATATGGAGATAAGAATAAAGGTATTCATTGCAGCAGTATTTGAAATAGAATAAAAAGATAGATACACTCACTAAATCTGTATTTCATCCTAAGTACTCAGGACGCCAAGGCAGGAGGATTGTGTGAGCCAGGAGTTCAAGGCTAGCCTGGGTAACATAATGAGATCCCATCCCTCCCCCGAAAAGAATGTATTGAGAGGAAAAGATATCCATAATGTGTTAAATATTGGATTCAGTTTTTCTAGGGGAGTATTGCGTGTGTGTGTGTGTGTGTGTGTGTGTGAAGGAGAAAGTAGCTAACATATAGTGAACTATGTGCCAGACACTATTTTAAGTGCTTTATATATGTTAACTCATTCAATCTTTTATAATACATCTGTGAGGTAGGTATACATATATAAATATATATATGAATTAGGGATGAGAATTACAGTGATCTTAATATGTTGTTATGAAAAGATATTTTATTTTGAAAGAGAATCAAACACATTTAATGAAAGAAATAGTAGAGTGTCAAAAGCAAGGTCTTTTTAGGTTAATGCTAGGATTTTTAGGTGAGTAGGCCCTCAGTTAAGCAAAATGAAAAAATCCAGAGTTTATCATTTTTTTGGATAAACATCTCTAAATTACTCAAAATCAATGGGAAGATACAATTTAATAGGTAACTATTCCCCGTTCAGTGACATCTAATAAGACTCAAGAATTTATATTACTTTATCAGATAGGTTTGTCTCTTGAGTGGCAAATGATCTGGTGAGGAGAGACAGTCAGTGACAGAAGGACCAAAAATGGCAGCCCTACGGATTAGCCTCTGAAGCTCTAGTAAGGGTAGGCTCACATCCAAGGTTGGTAGATACATGTAGTCACTGTGTCTCTTGACCCTAGGAAAGCTAGAGTCATCACCACAAACAGCCCATAAGCGGATGATGGAGGAACTTGGTTTCCCTGAATGTGGTTGACTATATTCGTGTATCTCAAGTGTCAGCTGAACAAGTGTCCCAGCTTTCCCACTGTCCTTTAAGATTTAAATAGAACTTTTTATCCTAACATGTTGGACTACTTCTTCTAGTATCATTTCTTTGGGGAGATGACAGTTCTTTTTTGCAGGTAGTAGGGGACATGGGAGTGTAGGCAGGGAGCTTGTATCCTCTGGCTTTGCCTTTCTGCTTCCCTGGCTTTTCCATCTCCCCTCAACACCACCTGTCCTTGACCCCCCCTAGTACCATCAACACAAGTTTGTGTAGCAGATCTTCCCTGAAGCTTTTACAGTAGAGAGCAAAAGGAGTGGGGCAATGAGAGAGGGATTTTTGCTTCGGTGTTCCTTTTATTTTTAGCTGACACATAATAATTGTACATATTTGTGGGATGCAGAGTGATTATTTCTTCCAACTTTTAGGCTCAGGGGTATATGACATGCAGGTTTCTTATATAGGTAAATTGCATGTCATGGAGTTTGGTGTACAGATTATTTTGCCACCCAGGTAATAAGCACTGCATCTGATAAGTAGTTTTTCAGTCATCACCCTCCTCCCACCCTCCACTCTCAAGAAGGCCCTGGTGTCTGTTGTTCTCTTCTTTGTGTCCATGCGTACTCAGTGTTTAGTTCCCACTTATAAGTAAGAACATGGGGTGTTTGGTCTTGATTCTTGCATTAATTCACCTGGGATAATGACCTCCAGCTCCATCTATGTTGCTGCAAAAGACAGGATCTCATTCTTTTTTGTGGCTGCATAGTATTCCATGATGTGTATGTACCACATTTTCTTTATCCAGTCCACCAGTGATGGGCATGTGTTTTTATGGTAGAATGACTTATATTTCCTTGGGTATAAATATACCCAGTAATGGGATTGCTGAGTTAAATGGTAGCTCTATTTGTTTTTTTTTTTTTTTTTTTTTTTTTTTGAGACAGTGTCTCTCTTGCCCAGGCTGGAGTGCAGTGGCATGATCTCGGCTGGTGTGCCGCAGCCTCCTGAGTAGCTGGGATTACAAGTGTGTGCCACCACACCTGGCTACTTTCTTTGTGTTTTTTGTTTGTTTGTTTGTTTGAGACAGAATTTCGTTCTTGTCGCCCAGGCTGGAGTGCAATGGCACGATTTCAGCTCACTGCAACCTCCGGCTCCCAGGTTCAAAGGATTCTCCTGCCTCAGCCTCCCGAGTAGCTGGGATTACAGGTGTGCACCACCACGCCCAGCTAATTTTTATATTTTTAGTAGAGAAGGGGTTTCACCATGTTGGCCAGGCTGGTCTCGAACTGACTGCAGGTGCACCCGCCTTGGCCTCCCAAAGTGCTGGGATTACAGGTGTGAGCCACCATGCCTGGCCAATTTGTGTATTTTTAGTAGAGACAGGGTTTCACCTTGTTGGCCTGGCTGGTCTCTGACCTCGGGTGATCTGCCTGTCTCGGCCTCCCAAAGTGTGCTGGGATTACAGGTGTGAGCCACCATGCCCAGCCCAATAGCTCTGTTTTAAGCTTTTTGAGAAATTTCCAGACTGCGTTCCACAGTGGCTGAACTAGTTTACATTCCCACCAGCAATGTATAAGCCTTCCCTTTTCTCTGCAACCTTGCCAGCATCTATTTTTTGACTTTTTAATAATAGCCATTCTGACTAGTGTGAGATGTTGTCTCATTGTGGTTTTGATTTACATTTCTCTAATGATTAGTGATACTGAACATTTTTGTATATGCTTGTTGGCCACATGTATGCTGTTGAGTGATGTCTGTCTATTTTTTTTGCCCATTTTTAAAATGGAATTGTTCATTTTTTGCTTGTTGATTTAAGTTCCTTATCGATTCTGGATATTAGACCTTTGTTGAATGCATAGTTTGCAAATATTTTCTCCTATTCTGTAGGTTGTTTACTCTTTTGATAGTTTCGTTTGCCGTGTAGAAGTTCTTAAGTTTAACTGGGTCCCATTTGTCAGTTTTTGTTTTTATTGCAATTTTTTTTATTATTATTCTTTTAGGTTCTAGGGTACATGTGCACAATGTGCAGGTTTGTTACATATGTATACATGTGCCATCTTGGTGTGCTACACCCATTAACTCGTCATTTACATTAGGTATATTTCCTAATACTATCCCTCCCCCTTGAACAATGCATTTGTTTTTGACATCTTCATTGTAAAATTTTTGCCTGGGCCTATGTCCAGAATAGTATTAACTAGGTTTTCTTCTAGAGTTTTTGTAGTTTTAGGTTTTATATTTAAGTCTTTCATTCATCTTCAGTTGATTTTTGTATGTGATGAAAGGAAGGGGTCCAGTTTCAGTCTTCTGCATATGGCTAGCCAGTTATCCTAGCACCACTATATTGAATAGGGAGTCCTTTCCCCATTGCCTGTTTTTTTTTTTTGAGACGGAGTCTTGCTCTGTCGCCCAGGCTGGAGTGCAGTGGCCAGATCTCAGCTCACTGCAAGCTCCGCCTCCCGGATTTACGCCATTCTCCTGCCTCAGCCTCCTGAGTAGCTGGGACTATAGGCACCCGCCATCTCGCCCGGCTAGTTTTTTGTATTTTTTAGTAGAGATGGGGTTTTTGTTGACTTTGTCAAAGATTGGATGATTGTCGGCATGTGACTTTATTTGTGGGTTTCCTGTTTTCTGTTCCATTGGTCTATGTGTCTGTTTTTATACCAGTACCATGCTATTTTGGTTACTGTAGCATTGCAGTATAGTTTGAAGTCGGGTAGTGTGATGCCTCTGGCTTTGTTCTTTTTGCTTAGGATTGCTTTGGCTATTTGGGCTCTTTTTTGGTCTTCTCATATGCGATAATAATTCAAACCAGGAGAAGGATATTTTAATTAAGGGATTAATATAGGTGGCAGGTTTAGGATTGAGGTTGTAGCAAATCACAGCGAAAGCATGAGTTAATTTGGTTTCTCCTTCCTCATCTTGCCAAGTTACTTCATTTCTAGTCATCTGAATGCGTGAGGGAGAAATAATTGATTCATTTCATAACTTGTTGGTATTACCTGTGACAACTGGACACTGAATGGAAACAAGTTTGGGAAGAACAGTTCATTTTATTTTCTAGCAGTTGGCTTGATGGCTAGATTTCCAGCCAGGACCACAATTGAAAGACTTACATATGCACTTTCTTATTCTCTTTATTCTTGAGTTTAAAAGTAGAAAATAACAATCAAAAAACAAATATAAAAATCCTTAGAATTTAGAAATTGATGTAATTTCACCTTTGTTTTGTTTCCACTAAAGCTACTTTATGTCATCTCTAACAGAGCTGAGCTATCACTTTATTTTTTTTAATATCTAAAAATGAGGAAGATTTCCAGAAAAGAACTGACACTATAATAAATTTACTGTCAATTCTGTTGGTTCTTTCTGCTACAGAAGAAGCAAAATAAACAGTGAACAAGATAAGTACAGGTACTTTTAAAACATCTAATGCCAAAATGGGTTGGGAAGGGGAAAGAGTTATGAAATTTTACTTATTCCTTTGAAGAGCTAAAGGAATGAACCTATTTTGGCATGTCCTCGGGGCAGGAACAAGTACCTTAGCTTCTCTTCAGCAAGAGCTTCATGACCTTCTGAGTATCAGAGGTGGCCTTTCCTATTCTAGTTGCAAAGCAGGTAGGCCTAGTACACAATCCAGTTTCAACAGTCAACCCGTGTTTCCCATAATGCAGAAGTGCATAATCTCCTACCTAATGTAAATAAGTCTGAGAAATTGGTCTGGAAAGAAGGCTGGTGCCAGGTCTGAAAATCCCTTCAATCGTTGAGGCATACAGGATGGTTGTACAGTTTTTTGTTGTTATTAATGTTTTAATTATTTAAAAATTCATTCAATAGGAAATGTATATAGTAAAAAATGAAAACTCCCCAGCCCACCGCTGTCTTACTAGACTGAGGTAATCATTGTTGATAGTTTAATGTGTATCCTCCCAGACCTTTTCTAGGCCTTTAGAAACCACACATACATACTACAGTGCTGTTTACACAAACGGAATCATATCATAGACATTGCCATTTGATTTTGAAATATCTTGGAGAGCTTTCCATTCAGTATATTTAGATCTTAATTTTAAAAAATAAAATAGAATTTTATAGTTGTATAATGGTTTATGTAAAAATTCCTTTATTGACAGGCATTTAGATAGTGTCTAGTTTTCACTATTACATGCTGTAATCAATTACTCATTTTCATTTTCTTCGAGTATTTCTACAGAATAGAATCATAAAAAAGAAATAGCCAAAGGGCATGTCTATTTTAAACTCTGATATATACTGCTAAATAGCTCTTCAAAAAGATTGCTGGATAATTTTAAGCAGAGGAGTAATTTGTAGTATTGATACTGGATTGGTGTTTAAACCTAGAGATTATTAAGGCCATTTCAATAGTCTTGGTAAGTAATTTTATCAAAAGACCTGAGCAAGTCAGTGGGGATGAGAAAGTGGGGACAAATTTAAGAAACTCTGGGGAGGTAAAATTAATGAGATTTGGTGACTGTTTGGGTAGGGCAGTGTCTTGGATGATTTTCAGGTGTCGAGCTGGTTGGTAATTCCATTAACGCCATAACAAATACAGGAGGAGAAGCGGGTTTTCCTCCTGTTCCAGACTCAGTAAATGTCGCCACCATTTTACCTACAAGCTCAAGCCAAAAGTCTCAATAGTTGACTATCCTTTCTGTTTTTTATCCCACATCCAACTTACCAGCAAGTCCTGTTAAACTCAAAATATCATCTGATTTTGAAAGTAGAGGTGACAGGGCTTGCTAATAAATTGAAACTATACTCTAAATCTGACTTCATTGCTCCCACCATCTCCGCCCTACTCCCAGCCATGTGAACTCTCACCTTGACTACTACAGCAACCTCCCAGCTGGCCTCCCTGCTTCCTTGCTTATCCCCCTCTCACACATACATGCATTTTAACCAATTCCCACACACAAAGGGATCTTTTAAATGTAAATTAGATTATCTCACTCCCCTTAAAACCCTTAATTGATTTTTCTTAGAATAACATCCAAACTTACTCTATTCAGTAGGCTTTACATGGTCTGGCCCCTGGCTAACTACATCTACTAGTCTACTCTCTAACCATATTGACATTCTCTGTGTTTCTCAAATATGCCAGCCTTTTTCCTGCCTTAGATCTTTGCCCTAGCGGTATACTTCACTCTTGTCCCTGTTATTTCATTCTCAGCTTCAGTACCTCCTCACAGAAGTCAGTCTTCTTTCTCTAAAGGAATCTCTTCCATTCACTATCATATTTTTGTTTTATTTTCTTTATAGAAAAATTATTTGAAATGAACTTGTTTATTTCTTATTTGATTGTTCATGTCTATCAACCCCTCAAAAGTCTAAGCTCCTTGGGGGCATATAGAATTAATTCTGGCACGTAGTAGGGTCTCAATAAATGTTGAATGGATAGATGGACAGAATTGGCACTAGGGAGAACATAGCCTTTTCTCCACCAGGGCTTATCATTTTGTTCCTGCTTGAATGGCAAGTCAGTTAATTATGTTCATTTGTGGAACATGTTACCTAGGGCTGTGTCTCCAGGACCATCAGTAGGGGATGCTGGGATATAGCTTCTAGGGCATAGCCAATGAGATGTTTAGAGACTTTAGTACCCATTAGCTTTAATGTTTTTAGAAAAGGGAATTAAGTGAGTACTTTGTCTAGGGCTGTGGTGTTCAATAAGGTAGTTGCTAGCATGCACTTGAAACGTATCTAGTCCAAATTGAGGTAGGCTATAAATATATAATATATGCTGAATGTTGAAGACCCAGCATGAGAAGAAAGAATGTAATATATCTTAATTTTTTATATAGAATATGTATTGAAAAGAATAGCATAAATATGTTAAAGAAATACACTTAAAAATAATTTTACCTTTTTTTTTTTTTACTTATTTTAATATGACTGTTCAAACATGTAAGACTACATAAACGGCTCACATTTGTAGCTTAAATTCTATTTCTATTGGACAGCACTGTTCTAGGGCATCTTCTTCGGGTGCTAGAGTTACACAAATAACCTTATGTATTATACTTAATGATTATTTGCATTTTTCCTCACATACAAGTTTTTTACCTGAATCCTGTGCCCACCCTCCTCTCCTCCCCTACCCTCTACCTGAAAGGTAGGTTTTACTTTGTTTGTAGGCTCTTTGTTCTTGGGAACGAATGGATTTTGTTTCTGGTTTATTTTTTTCCCACTGAGGAGGTGGGTTGGGGTGGTTGGGGTAATGTGTTTTGTTTGTTGCTTTTTTCTTGAAGTGGAATAGAATGGAAGGAAACTGTAGTAATGGTGATAAGGAACTGAAATTTTTAATTACTGAGACCAATGGTGTGATATTAACAAAGCTGCTGACTTCTGGGTCACTGAGGAACCTGAGCACCCTGTGAAGCTATGCCAGAGATGGAGGAGCTAAGAGCCAGTCCTAAATCAGAGGAGAGTTGGAAGCCCAGTGTGTTAATCTAGACGCATGTATTAATAGATATTGTATGTTAAATTGCTCATGTGTTTATTATCTATCCTCCCCCGCCCCACTAGAATGTACGCTCCATGAGAGCAGAAGCTTTATCTTTCTTGCTCCCTATAGTATTCTGGCTCAATGCCTGGCACATAGTCATTAATAACTATTTGTTGAATGAATAAACAATTAAGTGGCAAATTCTTCAGGCCATGAGTAAACTATGGACCTTATATAAAGGGCTTCTATTTTCCGTTTCTGTCGTTATTTCTATACCTCATATCTGTGATGCTATTTTGTATTAATTTTTTTGGTCCAGAACTTCCTATTTGGAATGCTTACGGATAGTAAGTGCTGATCTGTGTAGCAAAGGGCATTTTCTCAGCATGTGGTGAAGCCACTTAACCAAAAATACCAAGACTTGCACATTAATTTGTTCACTTAGTCTACCTTAAGATCACTCTTTAAAGAGGACATTTGTAAAGAACAAAGATTGCGCTGTTTGTTTTGTTTTTAAATCTAGGAGTTTTATTTTTTTCATAAAAAATGGTGGTTCTGTGGTTGCCTTCATGATATCAAAGACCCGGGTTGCTTTTATCTTTATGCTTAGCCTGCTTTGGCAAATGCTTGTTGCTTCATAATACCTGATCCATCTTTACCTTCAGGTAGAAGGAAAGGAGGGTATTGGGGGATAAATGTGTATGCCAGCTGAGTCAGTATTCCCCCACTTTTTTGTGTGTGTGGTGAAATTCACTTAACATAAAATTAACCATTTTAAAGTGAACGATTCAGTGGCAATTAGTATATTCATGGTATTGTGTAACCCCCACCTCTATTCAGTTGCAAAACACTTTCATCACTACAAAAGAAAACCCTGTATCTGTAAAACATTTACTCCTCATTCTCCCTTTCCCCGAACCCTTGGCAACCACCAGTCTTCTTTCTGTCTCTGTGGATTTACTTATTATGAATATTCCATATAAATGGGATCATATGGTATGTGATCTTTTATGTCTGGCTTTTTCACTTAACATGTTTTTGAGGTTTTTACATGTTGCAACATGTATCAGTATTTTGTTCCTTTTTATGGCTGAGTGGGTATCCCATTATATTTATATACCACAATTTGTTTATCCATTCAGCTATTGATGAATTTAGGTTGTTTCCATATTTTGGCTATTGTGGATAGTGCCGTTATGAATGTTTTTGTAAGTATTTGTTTGAGTACCTGTTTTCAGTTTTGGGGAGTATGTACCTAGGAACTGTTGGGTCATATGTTCTATGTTTCTGTGCTATTTCATTTTAAAGTAATACTTCTTCCTGTACTCTGCAATAATTACTGTTATCCAATGGGAAGTAGTACAAGATGACTCTTGTGGATGTGGAAGTCAACACAGAATACCAGAACTCTAGGGTCTGTGACCAGAGAAGATTTCCTGGCAATAACTACAGAGAAGAGATTACTAGGAAATATGCATATGAGGTAAGAATTCAGGAATTCCAGGCCCCAACCCTCCACCCCCGGGAAGGAATTAGGTTCTCTAAGTCACCCTTTACATTTTTCCTGGGATTCAGTCTCTTAGTTAAACGATGGATTCATCCTAGACTTCTAGCACCTTAATCTGGAACTGTGACCTGTATGCTCCAATTCTCTGTCATAGTCAAGCCTTCAAGTACAGGATCAGTGGTGGGCTAATAGCTTCATTTGGTTAAGCATGGAGGTGAGGCCCTTCTATTTGAACGTGCTTGGAGCTGTACCAATATCAGGGGTAGTAGTGATGGCAGTTGTTAGCATCCAGAGGATGGATCCAGAGCAAAATTGCCTCTCACAGTATTTACGCAGTATGGAGTCAGCGTTAATCAGCCTTATTCTACCAGCTTCAAAAATTGGAGGCTGGCAGCTTTTCATTTCAGGGTAGTGACCTACCTGGGAGGTCTAAAGAATGGTTCTGACAATGTTCCAAGAGAATCTTTTCCTGCTGCTGTGTGCTTGTGTGCAGGTATTATGTGTATGTAGGAGGGTGGAAAAAAGGCAAGACAGGGTGGGCCTTTATGTTTAGTGTGTGGGTGGGGAGGACCTACCGTGTGGTGTATGTCAGTCACATTTCACATTTCTGACAGTCTGTAACTTCTAGTAAATTTAGTGATAATTTCTTTGCTGCTTTTTTCACTGAGACGCATTAAGCTATAAAATTATCACAATGTTATGGGCATCTCTGTCCATGTTTCCAGCATCATTTAGGCGTCTGGCTGCTTCCTACTGTTGCAGCCTTCTTACCTCTCTCACCTCCTCCCCTGCCCTACCAACAGTTGGGAACAAAACACTCCCCAAGCAGAGAACGAACTGAAAGAATGTGACAGTGGCTGCTTCTCCTTCCTTAGCTACTAGTTCTCAAGAAGCATTTTGGGCCACTCTGGAAATTCTTAACTATGTCCTTGCTGCCCTCCCCCTATTTGACTCATAGACGTCTTTCCACACCACCTCCCCATCCCCCAAAATGCACTTGGTAAGTCCGTTTCTAAACTTGCCTTTCTCCTTGAGTGATACTCTCCCTAGGCTACGCCTTGGATCCTCCCTTGATTTTCTTCCCTCCTCTGTCCTGCGTCTTCTTCTCCGCAGTCATCACTTCTGGAACAAGCCTCTTAAACCCACTTCCAATGGTGAGCATGAGTGGTTTTCATGTGCTTCCCTGCAGTTTTTATTCCTTCCCCACTCTCCATCCATGTGATTCAGCTGGGATTGACACCCATCATAGTGACTGGATATGGGCTCCAGGACAATCAAGTTACCTAAGGGTTTTTGTTGAAATGGAAAAAAAAAAAAAAAAAAAAAAAAAAGTCACTCTTTTTTTCTGCAAGGATTACTAAGACAGAGACTAGAGGTGGGGAGAGACAGATTTCCAATCATGACACTTGAACTCCTAAATTCTGCCACGCTTGTAGCCATTCTTACCCTTACAATGATTTCCTGTTGTGTGAATCAATACATTTTATTTTATTCTTGGGCCAATTTGAGATGGGTTTTTAATCCCTTGCAATTAAAAGAACTGACCAAGACAAGGCCTGTCAGCCTACTGTTATCTCCACTTCTGCAGTTCCCTCTGGGCCCGTATTCAATTGGATATAGCATCTTGCCCATATCCTTAACCTTCTCAACCCCTGCCACTGACTCACTTCAGCATTAAAATTCTGTACATACACTAGGGCTTTTTAGTCTATCAAGAGGCTTTCCTGTCTAATTCGATCTTTACATAAAGCTTTGAGGAAGATAGAGGAGGAATTTTTATCCCTTCTGCTAAGGAAACAAGTTGAAAGAAGTTTATGCCGATTTACCCGTTTCAAGCTATTCGTAGTCACTGCTGGGACTCAAACCTGATTTTCTTAACTGCAGATCTAGAGTTTCTCTTCTTTTCTTTCCCTTTCCTTTCTTTTTCTTCTCTCTCGTTTCTTTTTTGTTTATTTGAGATGGGGCCAGGTTGGCCTTGAACTCCTGGCCTCAGGCAATCCTCCACAGTGCTAGGATTATAGGCCTGAGCTATTGGACCTGGTCTTAGAGCCATTGTACCTGGTCTTCGAGTTCTTTCTTTTATAAATTGTGTTGCCTCCCCTGGGTAGAAACATGGCTCTAATGTAAACACACTGCCTTCTCCCATGGAAACCTTTTTTTAACACCTGTAAGGCCCTGTGGGACAGAAGGCCTTTGTTTCACTATCTTTCAGATTGCTGTCCTCCATTTTTCATTATTTGGATAACATTTCATCTTTGTGTACCATCTACCACAGTCTTTGTTTCTGTTACAGGTTCCTTCTCAAGGACTTATTCTAGTTTAAAAATATGACTTTTGCCCAAATTTGATTTGGGTCCTACTGCACATTGGAGAACCCCTTGACTTCTTCCATCCTTCAACAACCCAAGACCTCCCACAAAGCCCGTCAAATCATTCATCATTTCTACTCTTCCTGATCTGCTTATGATCCCACTCCTGGGCTGGGAAGTGCAACAGCAAAGAGACTAACGCATGCACTATTGGCCTTGCTGCCTATTTTCATCTGGGCCCTTTCTGCTGTGCAGATCTCTAGGTGGCTACATTCCTATAGTGGCTGCTTCTCAACCTTTGCCAGTCTATTCATGGTCTTGCTTTCTCTATTTGATGTCTGATACCAGTTTGCCTTCATAGAACTTCTATAATAAACATTATTGTTTGCCTGCTTAGCATCTATTGCTTCCTTCCTTATAATATCTGATTTTTACTAAGGGATCCCCTTATCAAGGAAGTACATGTGTTTTAAGAGAAGCTAACTCTATACTCATATCCACAGTTGGTCCTGATTGAACCAAGGATAATTACAGTAGTAATTGGGGCTGTTTATAAATATTCTGGTTCTCCTTGGGACATAGTAGAATTCTATTTCCCAGCTTGTTGAAGTTAGGAGTGACTATATGACTTGCTTTGGTCAGTAAAATGCGAATAGGAATGATACATGTCACTTCTAGGCAAATGCCTTTAAAAGCCAGCGTGTGATTCACCAGACCCCCTTCCCTCTGCTGCAACGATTGCTAAAGCCTGTGTCAAGGTGAAGCCTCCATTAGCCTCCGTCTTAGGGTGACTATTATGGTAGAGCGCCCCCTGCTGACACACACTGGCATGTAGTGAGAGCAATAAAATTTTAGCTGTATTAAATAGACACTGAGATTTGGGGGTTGACTGCCATTGCAGTTTAAGCCCTAACCAAAATAGTAATCACATCCTCTAACCTGTACCTGGGTCAGGAACCTAGCCTAAGCCAAGGAATAGGTTGAAAAAAAGCTTGTGACTCAGTTGGTACACTGACATGAGAAGGGAGATTTGCTGGGGCTTTGATGAAAGAAGTAAGTTACTTTTAAGAAAGCCATCAGAAGAGATGAATCCTCTCTTTCTCTGGATGTTGTGTGTAAACGTGAAGCCTGGAATTATTATAGTCATCTTGCTACCTGCCTAAGGATAAAGCCAATGCAGGGGGAGAGCAGTACTAAAAGAATCACAGAGAAACGAAGCCAAAGCCCTCATTGAATCATAACCGATCATTACTCTACTTCTGGACTTTTTCATTTAGGAAAACCAATAAATTTCCTTTACTGTTTAAGTCTTTTGAGTTTTCTGTTACCTGTCTCCAAAAGCATCTTAACAGTTGCAACTTCTTTCTCAGTTCTTATTTCCACTTCCCACTCTTCCATTCAGTCTAAAAGAAATAATAACTAATAATGGCATTTGTTTAGAGAAGACTTACTGTGTAGCTGACACTATACTAAGTGCTTTTCAGAAGGAGATTATCATTCCATTTCAGAGTAGCAAAATGTGTGAGCTCCTTGAGAGCAAGATATATGTATTTTTAAATTTGTAGTTTTTGTAGAGATGAGGTGTTGCTAGGGCTGGTCTCAAACTCCTGGCCTCAAGCAGTCCTCCCACCTCAGCCTCCCAAAGTGTTGGGATTACAAGCATGAGCCACCATGCCCTACTTGTAAGAATCTTTTCTTATTTGTACATATTTGTTTTCACTGCAATTATGATATAGTACAAAGCCAGTACTGAGCAAATATTAACTGAACAAATATAAGTTGACCTTCATCCTTAAAGGGGTTACAGTATTGTTGTATATTCAAGTGTTAGAAACCTGAATGATTCAAGACCAATACAAGACAGTATGTACTGTTACTAAATTGAAGATCCAAAGGGCATGGTACTAGCAGTAAAGGCTATGAAAGATATTGTTATTATCATGATTGCCTGAAGGTTGGGAGGAAAAGCTTTCTGGAAAAGGTCAAATTTGATCAAAAAAGAAGGATCAGAATTGAATAGTACAGCTGATTGGGGGAGTGTATATCACCTAAAATCAGGGCAATAACAGAAGCAATAAATAGCATGGTGTCAAAAAGGAACTGGGTGCATTGAAGAGCATGCAGTATATCCAACTGAAGTGCTCAATGTTAGACCTTTTATTTCATTTTTCTAATCACAATAGACAATAGAAAGCCATTTGCCTTTGAATTGCTTGAGGTAGACTTGATATAAAAGAGGTACTGTGGCCACTACTCTGACTATATACTCAAACCTCTTGCACACAGTAGTTAATGATGTTTGTAAACTTGCAAATGCATCCATCCATGTACTGTTTCTCCCCAGAGAGAGCAGAAGTTTCCAAGGGCTTTTGTGCCAAGCATTCTGCTTCTTTCCTGTCTCTCTTAACTCAATGCTGGTGCACAGTAGGCCCTCAGTTAAGTACTGACTAAATTGATTCAAATTGTCTGGTTTGGGGAAAGAAGTTACGTGCCTAGTGAGCCTGGTTTCTCAGCACATTAACACTTCATCAAACCTCTGTCAGATCAGATTCTCAATAGGATATCTTAAATACATGCTATTAAAATACCTAAGTAGAAGTTCCATCTGTTTGAATAGACTGAGCCTGATGAATCAGCCAGAGAGGTGGGAGGCTGATGCAGCCAGACATGAACCCATCGGGTGGGGAACAGGCAGCTAGCTCTCCCTCCTTTTGCTACCCTGGTAGTGCTCACACTAGAATGTACAGATTTATAAAGACAAAACATGATCAACCAGTTAGCAAAACACAAAGACTGGAGCAAGCTGTAGGGCATTGTTTGTGGGCTCGTTAACAGAGGTCCGGCTGGAACCCCTCATCCCAGTTGTAGATCACGCTGAAGCCCTTGTTAGAGTAGGAGAAAGAGGAGCCCTGGGACCTGCCCTTTTCACAAATCCTGGGCCACTGGAGTCTAGATTTTGTTTTCATGCCATTGTAAAAAAATGTTTAAAAGACACACACACAAAAAACAGGACTTATTTTGAAAACTGTCACCAGTGAAGTCACCAAGGACTTAAAGACAAAAATACAAAGATGGAAAAATGTCGAGGAAGCTGCATCCTTTTATATTTGCCCAGCAAAATTTTGGACAAACATCCATCCTTAATGAGATGTCATCAAGCCCAAATTTCCAAATAGTCTTGGCTGCCGGAATTCTAGTTGCAATCAACTTCTCCCCTTTCCCATTTTCCCTTAAATACCCTGGTTGTGGGTTGCATTTTTTGATGCTGTGATTAAAGAAGGAAAATGATTTCAGGGTGACTCTTCACATTGAAATACATGTTTCAAAATGTTGTTTTCTAAACTTTGCTCCAATTGGTAGCACTTAGTACACAAGGCCTTGCACACAATAGGTGCTCAGTAAATAATTTGTTGAATTAAATTGAATCAGACTTTCATTTTTTCTAAACTAAGAAAAAAATTGAGTGTGTTTTCTTATTACCACCACTGTCTGATTTCTCTTCTGCTGTGCTGTCAACTTGCCTTCCGTATCTGTAGCCTTAACCCAGCCCCCAACACAAATACATGCAAACACAGTCCCATGCTATCCCATTCAGGTGTTTCTGTTGCTCCTTTACGGGTCTGCTTATGGTATCTACTTTGTTAAATGAGAAGGTAAGTGAAAAGAATAATGTCTAAGAGTCAAAAGACCTGGATTCTCATACTACTTATGTCATTTACTTTGGATCTATTAGGTAAGTGACTATATGCTCAGATTCCTCATCTCTGAAATAATAATAAAAATATTGACCTACCTCCCAGGATTGTTGTGAATATCAAATGAGCTAATATATGTGAAAACCCTTTGAGAACAGAAAAGGCTTTTAAAAGAACTATTCTTATAAGAACCTCACCCCAGTTCATGCACCTGATAAAGCACACCAGCATCAAGAAGGTCTTCCATACTGTGTTTTCCTGGGAAATGGGTTCCTTCTCACCTCCTTTCTCCAGGAGATGCTTACTGGCTGACTTCCTGGGACACATTTACTCCGATGAATACACTGAGGTCCAGGGTTGGGCCCTCAGCTTTGCAGCATCAGAAACTGGATCTTGGCAGAGCCTCTGAGTTCATCAGACTCAGAGATGCTGACTCATACTAATCCACAAGACTGGTACATAACCAGAATGCCAGTTTATTAATTTACAGTGGGAAACATTTGACCTGATCTGCCCCTTTTCTCCCTATAGGCCAGTTGCATGGGAAGAGAGATCATCTGAAAGTTGCTCAATGAACAAGGAACTTTGACAAAGGGAGTTACATTATTCAATGTTTGATAACATAGGGCTCTGCTCAATTGAAGCCTCTGTCTCCTCAACAGGAATCTGCTCCAGATGATCTAGATGTGTCAGGCACTTTGGCGGAAGCCCCCATTCCTGAACCATGCACACAAGAGCCGGTGTACCACGTGTGCCCTTTTCCCCACATTCTCTCTGTTAACCAACACATTGCTCTTTATATATATTAATCCTTTTGAGACTTCTTGCAGTGCAACTGTGGTTCCCAAAGCCGGTCTGCTGACTAGAAAGAAGCTGGTTGACACAAAAGCACCTGGGGTACATGTAAAGAAATAATGGGCTTGTATAGCTCTATTGGAAATTCTAATAATTAGGTCTGTGGAGGGGTCAAGGAATCTGAACGTTTACAGGCACCCCAAGTGACTCTGATCATCAGCCAGGTTGGGGAACCACTGATATAAAAGTCTTATTTGGTTAAGAATCTATTCTACCACTTTAAGATGACTTTGCATATTCTGATCAGATCCATTACAGACCGATTGTATAGATAAACTCTCAGAACAATACATGACTTCCTAGTTCTCAAAGGCCAATTGCTGTTGTATCCTTGAGCTTGCTTCCTTCATTCTTTCTTTCCTTCCCTCTTTCCTTCTTTTCCTTCCTCCCCCCACCCCCTCCCTTACATAAATATTTATAAATACATAATGCATAAGGAAGCTTACCAAGAGGAGGTTGTAGCAGTTGACACTCCAAGAGCCAAAACCCAAAGCTGCTTTCAGGTGATAATAGACTTGGAGGATTAGGATATATAAGCTTGGTGCACAGACAGCTCTAAAGCCAGCCAGTAATACCAAGGCCTGACATTGAACAACCTGGAGATAATTTCTCTGTGGTAAGCAACCCTGGGCCTTGGCATACTTCCTGAGCTGATGTCCTGTAGGAAACAACATTATGCTCCCAAGTGACCTTGAGGGAAACTCCAAGAACCATGTTCCCATCCCACTCATGACAAAGCAGACAGCGGTCTTTCAAATATGGCTCCCATGTCACTAGCACCTGGCAGTGCCTTGCTTCCAGCAGAGCACCAAAATCAGGACAGCAAAGTGAGAATCAAATCTAAGGAGGGGTGCCAATGTGTGATGGGCATCTCTTTATACCAGGCTCTGTGTTCCCATACTATATATCCTATGCACCACAAAAATCACTGAAACAGGTTTCGATATCTCCTTTTTCCAGATGAAGAAATTGAGGCTCAAAGGGATGAAGTAACTTGCTAAATAAAGGTCATGCAAGCAGTTAAGTGGTGGAATTGGGATTTGAATCCAAGCTCACTCCATTACAAATTCTATGTTCTTTCCATAATCCCATGCTGCTTAGTAAACAGGGAGGTTGGAAGTGGGAGTTTTGAACATAAGCTTCATTTGCTATGCATACGTATTTATAGATAATTTTTATAATTTCTCTATACAGAATGACATAAATACATATTTTTTTCAAATATTCCATAACAACTATCACATTCCCACATATAAAATATACTAACATCTAAATCTGCATTTGGTTAATCCTGATTCTTTTCTCAGGGGGAAAAGGGTGGCTAAAATTAGGGATAGGACTGGGAGTCAGGATACCTAGTTTATAGTCCTGGCTCTGCCTTCCACTCACTGGGTACATTGGGAAATTCCTTTTTTCTTCCTGAGCCTAATTTTCATCATCTGTCAAAGGAAGAGTTGGATTAGATCTTTTACATGCTAGGATTCTAAAAATCTAGTAACACTGTTGTTACCATGTTTCTTAATCGTTTTAGATCAAAGCACAGAAATTGAACAGTAGAAAAAGAAAGCTGAACACATGTATTAGAAGCCTATTTAATAATAACTAATTTTATTGAACACTGTTTGTATGCCAGGGACTGTACTAACTAGTTTGTATTACTTATTTTGATTACTTCTTATCACATCAACTCTATTGTTATTTATCCATCTCTTAGGAATAGAGAGGTAAATAATTTGCCTAAGATCACATGGCTGATAAGTGGAGAAGGCAATGCTGAAATCCAGACCCAAGCCTAGGGCTAGCTCCTAAATATAGTCCTAGCCTCCACTCTTGCTTTACAGCTCCCACTGTGATGACTGTGTAGGACATTTATTAAAGTTGCATTTGAGATTATCTGATCTTGGGACATGAGGAAAAAGGAGGTCACATATTGCCCATGTAAGGGAATTTTCTAGAGATTATTGCTATGATTATCTCCCTTAGGAAAGGGAGCTGTAAAAGTTATATAGAATATGTTCAGGTTCAGAGAATCAGCTGCATCAGAGAAAACATTATACTGGTCAGCAGGCCCTAGACATAAAATTACTTCTATTCCTTAATATTATTAGTAAGCTTTGTTTTCCTAACACCAAGGTCATAAAAGTTAGGCCCCAGTTTCTCTGCCTAGGTCTAAGTAGGAGGAAATAAATCAAGAAGGAGAAGAACTTTTCTTGCTCTGACTGATCTGTGGAGGTGAAGGCAAGTGGGAGGAAGAAATAGTTGCTGGCGGGTAGATAAAGAACTATCAAAAGGCTGAGTCCTATACAGATGGGGATGCTGTATTTGATATCCACCCTATTCAAATGATGCCTTGATATCTACCTATTGCCTCTGCTCTCCCTGGACAGGGAAGTTGGGTGGCAAGGCTGAGCCATGGTCTAGGACGAACTATAAAAACATTATGAACCATTTCCATCCCCAAAGGATAATACCTGGACAAAACTACAAGAATGTCCAATCTTGGGAGCAGGAATGGAATAGAGAGAGAGCTACCAGCAATGTCACTACTTCTTTCTGTTTTCTTCCTTGCTCACTACCCACATTAAGTAGGACTCTTTTTCTTTTTTGTGTGCTTTGTATTACATGTCATGCAGGTGGGTTGGAGAGAAGTGAAAAAGGCTGTCTATAAATTGCTGTAGCTAATTTAGAAGTCATTTTGCGTCGTGTACCCAAGCCTACACTTTCAATAATGTCAGGAAAGTTTGCTTTACTTTTGCAATGCATCGATAGGTTAAATGGCATTTTTATTAAACCTACAGGTGACACAAAGCTGGAAAGTATACTTATAGCTACAGAGCTAAATCAGAATTCAAAATTGTCTAGACAGTCTGGAGTTTCTTGTCTAACTCAATAAGATGGAATATATCAGAAATAATTGCAGAATTCTATATTTAGGGTAAAAAGAAAACCATCATATAAGTTCAGGATGGAGATTATTACCCAAACAGCATTTGTTCATATGAAAGGACTGGGGACTTTATTCACAAGTTGAATATTTTCCAACATTATGATGTGTCTGCTGGAAAAAAACAATTCAATCTTTGACTGCATGAAGGGAAGTGAAGGAGAGATTATAGGAAGCCCTGGTCCTAGTGCAGCGGGCTGTGGTCAGACCACACTGAAGTACTAGGTTCTGTGGTAGGTACCACAATTCTTGGGGGATTTTGACCAACTAGAAGAAAAGTAATGGGTTGGTAAGGGGCAGGAAATCAGGAATAGTTGATATAAATTATCACATCTAGCATAGAGAAGAAAAAAAAAGTCAACCAAAGGAATACTATATCCTTGTCTGCAAATATTTAAAAGGCTCCTTGTGTGACAGGCAGAATAAATTTGTTCTGCCCTGTCAAGATGTAGAGCTAGATTAAAGAGCAGAAGTTAAAGAAGGTAGATTTCAGTACAACATAAGAGCTCTTCAATACCTGAGCTGTTGTCCTAAAGAAAGAGAGAGCTCCTAGCATCTAGAGGTACTACAGCTGTGGCTACCTTAAAGGAGACCTTTACACTGGGCAGAGGTGAAGTGCGAAGAAGACACCATTGTCTGTTTTGCCAGGACTGGATTCATTGCTCTTATGTCACCTGATATTTCGTATATATTCTTGGGCTTCAACTTGGAAGCCATCAATTTTGGCTGAAGAACCAGGCCCATGACTTTCTGAGCAGGGACTACCACTTCGGAATGCCTGAGCTTATAATATAGCCCCTTCCTTAGGAATTCTCTAAACAGTGAAACTCACTCTCTTGTACTTATCCATTTGCCTAATAACAGAATGGCTCACTTTGCTTCTTGAGCATATATTAGGCACTTATTTTTTTTTAATTTTTATTTATTTTTTTGAGACGGAGTTTCACTCACTCTGTCACCTAGGCTGGAGTGCCATGAGTGGTGCGATCTTGGCTCACTGCAACATTTGCCTACCAGGTTCAAGCAATTCTCCTGCCTCAGCCTCCTGAGTAGCTGGGATTACAGGCATACACCACTACGCGCAGCTAATTTTTGTATTCTTAGAAGAGGCAGGGTTTCACCATGTTGGCCAGGCTGGTCTCGAACTCCTGACCCCAAATGATTCGCCCTCCTTGGCTGGGATTACAGGCATGTAATCCCAAAGTGCTGGGATTACAGGCATGAGCCACCATGACTGGCCACATATTGTTTCTGCTATAGAAATATTTTATTACTCCATATATTGCACTTTTATTTCTTTGAATTTCATTTGTTAATATTTAGACACTTTTTTCTGCTTTTAAACACAATGAACAGACCTTTGATAATATAATGATTTTAATAATAATTAGAATTGTTACATGAAAAGAAATGAAAGTTTCTGCTCAGAGGCTTGGCTGTACTGTTAACAATAGTGCCAGGAAGCCAAGTGCGGTGGCTCACGCCTGTAATCCCAGCACTTTGGGAGGTCAAGGCAGGCAGATTATGAGGTCAGGAGTTCGAGACCAGCCTGCCCAGCATGGTGAAACCCTGTCTCTACTAAAATTCCAAAAAAAAAAAAATTAGCTGGGCATGGTGGCGTGTGCCTGTAGTCCCAGCTACTTGGGAGACTGAGACAGGAGAATGGCTTGAACCCGGGAGGCAGAGGTTGCGGTAAGCTGAGATCACACCACTGCACTCCAGTCTGGTGACAGAGCGAGACTCCATCTCAAAAAAACAAAACAAAACAAAACAAAAAACAAACAATAATGCCAGGAAACTTCACCCTGCAAGGTACATCTAGTCAGCCCCTAAGAGAGTTGCTATCATGCTCCAACCCATCTTTATCCTACTAGGAAAGGCAGGTAGTCTCATTCTTAAAATCCATCATCCAAGAGCTTAGGAGAAATAAAATCTAAATTTCTTTTCAGGAGATGTAAGAGCCTGGAAAAACTGGTCCTTTGGTTTTTCACACACTACTCAACACAACACTTCTGACACTGGATGTGTGAATTCTTTTCCCCATACACCAAATAATTTTCCACTGGACATCGGGGGGTGTCCTATAATTCAGTTCTGACACATCTACCTAGAGTAGATCTCACAGGTTGAGGGCGCAGCCTCTCAAGACTCCCTCTCACTTTAGATGCCAACTGCAAGTCCCAGGTTGCAGCCTGTACTCCTGACTGACTGGCTATAAATTGGGGTTCTCATGACCCCCCTCCTTAGGTTTTATTAATTTGCTAAAGTGGCTCACAGAATTCAGGGAAACATATTTACTCATTTATCGTAAAGGGTTTTATAAAGGATACAGAAGAACAGTCAGATGGAGAGATGCCTAGGGCAAGGCATGTGGGAAGGGGTGCACTGTTCCAGGCACCTTTATGTGGTCAGCTCTCTAGTGGCTCCCTGAACCCACTTCTCCTGGGTTTTTAATGGAGGCTTCATTACATAGGCATGATTGATGATATCACTGGCCATTGGTGTTTGACTCAACTGTTAGCCCCCTCCCCTCCTGGGAGGTCGAATGGTGGAACTTAATGTTTCAACCCTCTAATTAGAGGATTGGTTCCCCTGGCAAACCAATAGAGATGGGGTTTTGCCATGCTGCCCAGGCTGGTCTCAAACTCCTGAGCTCAAGCCATCCTTCAGCCCCAGCTTCCCAAAGTGCTGGGATTATAGGCATGAGCCACTGTGCTCGGCCATGTTCTCATTTTTATAACAGTCCAATTCCCTAAGATAAACCCATGATTAAGTTTCTAGTTTCAATATCTTACAACCAAATAAATGTAGTAGTTTAGAGTTCTGACTTTAATGTCAGACCAGAGCTCATATACAGAGTACCCACTGAGAAGTTACTTACTTTAGCTTCCTTATATGTAAATTCACAGATTTGTAAAGAGGATTAAGTGAGATAAAATATGTAATGTGCTTAGCACAGTGCCTGGCCCAGAGTCAGTGCACAGGAAATGTTAGAGCTCGTTAATATGTATTATAATCAAATAAAATATGAGGAGACTGAAAAAGAATAAAATCACCCATAGTTCCACCACCTAAACTGATTTTGAACCATTTTCTTTTTGTCTTTTATCTGTGTATAAGAGAAAGAAATGTTATATATGATTCTGAGAGGCAGTCCTGGTAGCTAGAATGCCCTTTGTTTGCCAAGTCATCATAGGTGGTGGGGATAAAATCTGGAGGTGGAAGCTGGGGTGTGTAAGTGCAGAACTTCTCTGCATAATGAAGGGAAAAGGCAAATGAGATTCCCTAAGGGAGAAATAGTTTAATCCCTGGGTTAGATCTTTTAAGCACTCCCTAAAGACAGAGAAGGAAGCCATTAAATGTTCTGAGTCTTAGAACTACCCCTGTTAGACTAGATCACCGTTGTGATATCTTTTATACCAGTTCCCAATTTGCTGAGAGTACTAAGTCCCTGAGAACTGAGCCTGAGACACTTGTGCCGAGAGCCCTTTATCAATCCTTCTATCTCCTTCAAGTCATTCTTTTCTGACCCATTCCTCCTAGGGTGGTCTCTTCCATGTTTCCCTATCTCAGGTCAGACTCTTTTGAAAGTGGGCGTACACATGACCATCTTAAATCACATGAGTCAGTAGTTCTGCGGATACCTTATTAGTAGGGAATCTGGATCAGGAAGATTGCTTTCCTATGGGCTTGGGTAAAAGCCACTAGAACCCAAGGAGACAATACTTGTCCAAACTGATTTACAAACAAAAGCTAATGTTACTGAGTGGTAACCCAGGGAAAAAATTTATTTACTAGTAAAATCTAGGAGCCAATATTTTAATTTAATAATTTACTTTTCTTTGTTTATTTCTATTCACAAGTTGAATATTTTAGATTGGTTTGAAAGTTATCAATTCTCTATGCTGTTCTCTCTCAGCCTCTATTTCTATTTGATAAGCGATTTGAGATTATTAATGCAATTTTTGAACCTACGGAAGAAGAATGTGAATGGAAACCAGATGAAGAAGACAAGATTTTGGAGCAGTTGAAAGAAAAGGCCAAGATTGAAGAAGAGAAGAAGGATGAAGAAAAAGAAGAGCCCACAGGAATTCCTGAATTTTGGTTAACTATTTTTAAGAATGTTGACTTGCTCAGTGATATGCTTCAGGAACATGATGAACCTATTCTGAAGCACTTGAAATATATTAAAGTGAAGTTCTTGGATGCTGGCCAGCCTATGAGTTTTGTCTTAGAATTTCACTTTGAACCCAGTGAATATTTTACAGATGAAGTGCTAACAAAGACATATAGGATGAGGTCAGAACTAGATGATTCTGATCCCTTTTCTTTTGATGGAACAGAAATTATGGGTTGTACAGGGTGCCAGATAGATCAGAAAAAAGGAAGGAATGTCACTTTGAGAACCATTAAGAAGAAGCAGAAACACAAGGGACATGGGACAGATTGTACTGTGACTAAAACAGTTTCCAATGACTCTTGCTTTAATTTTTTTGCCCCTCCTGAAGTTCCTGAGAGTGGAGATCTGGATGATGCTGCTGAAGCTATCCATACTGCGGACTTCGAAATCAGTCACTTTTTACCTGTGCGCATAATCCCAAGATCAGTGTTATATTTTACTGGAGAAGTTATTGAAGATGATGATGATGATTATGATGAAGAAGGCAAACAAGCAGATGAAGAAGGGGAAAAAGAAGGAGATGAGGAAAATAATCCAGACTATGAACCAAAGAAAGATCAAAACCCAGCAGAGTGCAAGCAGCAGTGAAACAGGAGGTATGTGGCCTTGAGGATAACCTGCACTGTAATAGCCTAAACACAACTTTTATTTACTTACAGCCTTACGTTTTTGTATTTTCTTGGTAGACTAGGTAATTTTTTTTAAAGGACAGGAAACTGATATTTTAAAGACCAATTTGTCCTACGTAGCATTTTAACTAGTTTTTCTGTCAGATATGTTGAATGTACAAATTCTGTCACGCATGTTCATTCATTGCTACGTAATTTGGTTCTTCTGGAACATTTTCATATAGCTCTTGGAGTACAACTGTGAAAATTAACAACTGCTAAAGGAAACACTTTTTTTCATAATTTTTTCCTTAAAGAACCAAAGTATTTTTTTCAGCTGGTTGTTGAATAGAGTTAAGTCCGCTTGGATTAGTTGTGCCTTTCATTAATTTGTTACAGAAATGCAGTGACTTATATTAAAACAATTCATTGTTTTAAAATAAAATTGACAAGGCAACTATATGGTTAAGAATTTCCAGTATGACCATATCCAATAACTGTATTAGATTGTTAATGGATTATTGTGGTATAGGTGACAGAGTTAACTGTAAAGTAACCTGACTCAGGATAGTTACTGGTACCACACTGAGGTGAATAAACAGGATTTTAAGAAGTTAGCCTCAATTTAACTGTACTTTTAAATTTAACCTCCATTAACTAAGCATCTTTTCTTTGTGGTAGAGTCTACCTTCTGCTTCCCTGGAAAGGATGAATTTACATAATTTGAAAGGCCTATTTTCAAGTTATTTGCTATTTGTTTGCTTGTTTTTCTTTTGTAGCCTAAAATAAAAATTTCAAATACGATTTTAGTTCTTACAAGATAATGTCTCAATTTTGTACCAATTCAGGTAGAAGCAGAGGCCTAGCTTGAATTAAGGGTTATACTCAGTTTTACCACATTATTGAAGTAAAGGGGAAAAAAAAAGCTTTGGAAAGAGATACTATACTAATAAGCAACTGTGGAAGAGGAAGAGGAAGAAGAAGAAAGAAGAAGGAGGAGGAGGAGGAGAAGAAGAAGAAGGAGGAGGAGGAGGAGGGGAGAGGAGGAAGAAAAGAAGAAGAAGAAGATCTTAAGTGATTTGATGCTTTTGTAAAACAAAATTATTCTTTGGGTTAGAGCTAGATAAAAGGCCCCAAGCTTCTGTGGTTTCTTCTAATTCTTATTGCTTAAAGCATGAGTATGTCACTTACCCATGCTTCTGTTTACTATATATTAAAATGTGTAGTACTGTTTACCTAACTACCTCATAGATGTGTTACACATGTTGAGTTAAATCTCATGAAATGTTTCTCAATCTCGTTAAAAGCTCAAAGTTTGGGGCCTATTTGTAATGCCAGTGTGACACTCAGCATTTTGTTCACACCACAGTTTGATAACTAAATTGGAAAACAAAGGTTAAGTACCTCTGTTCTGGACCTGGGCAGGCAACATTCTTTTAGATCTTTGTGTGGCTCCTATTTTTATAGAAGTGGATGGATGCACTATTTCACAAAGTCCAAGAATTTTTTTCAGGTGTTTTTGATGACTGTATAGTAGTAGATACTACGGGGATAGCACTATAGTATTGTAGTCATGAGACTAAAGTGGAAATAAGACTATTTTTGACAAAAGATGCCATTAAATTTCAGACTGTAGAGCCACATTTACAATACCTCAGGCTAATTACTGTTAAATTTGGGGTTGAACCTTTTTTTGATGACAGCGAGGGTGGACTATTGGGTTGTCATTTAGAGGAAGGTCTAGATTTCCTGCTGTTAATAAAATTATATTGAATTCATTTTTGAGAAACTTCCTTTTTGGAGTTCATGTAAGTCTCTGAACCTAGCGTTGTGAACCACCTATTGTAGGTGCTATCCATTCCTTTCCCTGAGATTGTAATAAACTTACTACTGGAAAATCCATTACCAATTATAAGAGCTTTTTTTTCTCTTTATTTCAAAATTGATTCCTATTGCTTTGATTAGACACTCTGTGCTTTTTTTTTTTTTTTTTTTGATACCCATACTTCATCTAAATGCACTTTTTCTAATTTAAAGCTAGAATCATCATTTCTCATGAAATTACTGAGAAGTGGCAAAGATCATCTGTATTCATTTTTTTATGGAAAAACGCTTAGCTATTGCACAAAGTGAAGAATGTGATAATACCTAGTCTTGTTATACAATGGTTGATGTGGTTATGCAAGAAGAATTTTCTTTCATCAAATTGAAGTTTCAAGGGATGCCAATCAGTTCTTTCTGTATATTGCCAATTTTTCACTCATTTCCAAATCATGATCTTCCGACTTTATCATTACTGACAATTGAAGTATGTAACTTGAACATCCTTAATAAAATTTGAATTTAATTATATAAAAAAAGAAAGTTATCACTTCTCCATTAAGTAAATCTGGACCCTAAAGATTGAAGATTCTGTGTGTTGCCAGAATCATAACTTGATTAGAAAGATTAAGAGGTAAAAAGAATGAAATGGAATAGGCCCTCTCTATTTCTATGGCTAACGTTTGGGAAAATTTTTTTTTATAGAAATAGAAGCTTCTTCATTAGCCACCTATTGATAGATTTTAGGCTGTGTCTAATTCACAGTGATTACCCCTCACTAGAACCATCGAGGAACTAGTCACTCAGTTTGATAGAGATTGTTAGGAAGGGGGGAAAATAAATTTGGAAATCTTAGATAAAAATCACTTGAGAAGATGTTAGAGAATGTCCTACAAATAAACACTACATGTAAATATTCTATTAAGCATTTGGTAGAGAGTTGGCCAAGATGACCCCTAGCAGGTGCACAAACTAAATTGGGGTGGGGATGGGAGTGAGGACAGGTAAGATTTGGAAGCAGCAAGAGCTTCCCAGGCAAAGTCAGGACCTTTTGGGGAATGCAGCTGGAAAAAGGGGCAGTGTAAGAGGAAAAGAGCTCAGCACTACAAGTCCAGAGTGTTAAGCCCAAAG
This sequence comes from Rhinopithecus bieti, assembly GCF_001698545.2. NCBI lineage: Eukaryota > Metazoa > Chordata > Mammalia > Primates > Cercopithecidae > Rhinopithecus > Rhinopithecus bieti. The sequence goes on along the minus strand of NW_016803631.1, from coordinate 1,484,365 downwards.
AGTCCAAAAGCTGAGGTTCTGGCTTTGCCAAGATACCAACATGGAAGGTAGGAGTGCATAGCGATGACTGGGGAATCCCAAGTAACCAAAAGATTCAGGCTCAGAGGAGCCATTAGGGCTTCAAGAGAAGCTTTCCTTGTACACATTTCAGGATTATTTGGCTCCTATACTAACTAGTACTTTTTAGCTTCAAGTAAAAAACAATCTCATAAAAAGTGTGGCTTAAGTAAAATGGAAATGCGCCTTTCTCTCAAGAAATGTAAAGTTGAGCAGTTGTTAGTCCAGAGCTCGTATAGAAGCACCACAATGTCAGTGAATCGCACCCTTATTCTTTAGATGCCAACATCCTTAGCATCTAGTTTCCATCTTTAGTATTGCTTCATGGTTAGTCACAGTTAGTTACTGTAGCTCCAACCATCACATCCACCATACGGGGGGAGGAAGGAGGAAGAGAGGAAAACAAACATACACTTATCACCTAAGTCAGCCAGTCCCCTTTAAAGAGCATTCTCTTCAGTACTCCACCCTGTGATTTCTGCTTACATCCTTTCACCAAATCTGTTTGATATGACTAACCCTAACTAAAAAAGAAGCTGTGGAAAGATAGTTTTTAAACTTAGCACTGAGTTGCCATCAATAAAATTGGAGTTCTCTTAGTAAGATAAATGAACATTATCTATAATGTTCATATATCTATAAAGGGAATAATGAACATTAAATAGGCAATTAGAAATCTCTGCCACAACCTCCTAACCAAAGAATGGCTGAAAACTTATTCCCAACTCCCAGTTATGTGTTGGGTGAGGCTCTAGATGTATTGATGTTCTTGGGATGCTTTTTCATTGATTCCAGGGCAAAGCAGTTTATAGACAGCTTATTCCAACACTGGGTTTGAACTAAGTTGAATTATGGAAAAATAATGATAATAAAAAGGGAATACCTACAGGAACAGTCTAAAGGAAGTGAACTAATATGATTTGACTCTTGTCCCCACCCAAATCTCATTTTGTAGCTCCCACGTGTTGTGGGAGAAACCTGGTGGGAGATAAATGAATCATGGGGGTGGATCTGTCCCATGCTGTTCTCATGATGGTGCATAAGTCTCATGAGATCTGATGGTTTTAAAAATGGGAGTTTCCCTGCACAAGCTCTCTTTGCCTGCTGCCATCCATGTAAGATGTGAGTTGCTTCTCCTTGCCTTCCACCATGATTGTGAGGCTTCCCCAGCCATGTGGAGTTGCAAGACCGTTAAACCTCTTTCCTTTGTAAATTGCCCAGTCTCAGGTATGTCTTTATCAGCAGCATGAAAGCAGACTAATACATGCATCATCATAATGGTTACAGTGTTGGGTGAGGTGATGGGATCATGACTTTTCTAGTTTTCTGTTATGTATTTGTATTATTTCAAATGTTCTTGTATTCTTTTAATTTCCTATTGAATTCTTTTTTCTATTTTAAGACTCCCTGGAGAAGGAAGGCATTTGGGCCAGCCTACTTAAAGTGAGACATATGCTCAATGTGCAAATTAAGCCAAAAGGCCATAAAATGTGTTTAGGAAACAAACCAGGGCATGTGAGATTGCATTTGCATAAACATGTTGTATGTGTGTAATATTGATCTCCATCTCACAGGGGAGCAATAATGAGCTGGCAAAGGCTCCTGGGAGAGAAAATTAGAGGATGAGAAAGCTACTCCATGAAAGTTATTGAAGAGTAGGTGGCATGTTTGGAGACCTTTGGTAGAAAGACCTGGGTTCTAGGCCTTTTCCCATTCTTCCCCTTAAACAGCTGCATGATCCTGGGGAAATTAACCTATTTAGTCTTGGATTTTTAATCTACAAAATGGGAAAAGAGAATAAGATGATAATTAAAATCCTTTGAAATATAAATAATTTTATTTTCCGTAATTGTTGAGCCAAAAGAGAAAATGATGAAATATTTTGGGAAGTGAGGCTAAGGGGGAATGAAAACAGACAAGTAGCCTAACATATGAAGAGGTTTCACCAAGAGTAAGAAATTTAGAATAACGTGAAAGTAAGAAAACCATTTGGGGGCAATTTTAAGTGCATAGTAGCTATGTGGAACCTCTTTAGATTGGGAGAATCACCCAATTGATGAATCAAACTCTGTTGTTGAATTGAACATCCTGATGGCAATTCTAGCACCAGGAGGGGATTCCTCATGTGCATCTGGTTGTAGCCACCCAATTAAAATTCCCACAAAAAGGAATTAATTTTATAACTATCTAAGTCAGTGAAATGGACTAATTTCCATTAGGAAGATTTCTAACGCAATTATTTTTAAATAGCATTAATTCCACAATTCTTTTAACCTTGCCATGTAGCTTTCCCTAATGCCTGTTCCTCCAACCCCAAGTCCTTTTATTTTTAAACCTCTACAAGTCTTTCCCTCTTTAAATTTAGGGACATCACCTAATCAATTTATCTTCCTTTTCAAATTGCTTTTTAATTGAAGCATATGTGCTTTTAAGTGGAAAATTCAGTGTGTGTGTGTGTGTGTGTATCTGTGTGTAGGCACACATGCCCGTGCAAGAGACTGCTATGGTTCTTCTCAAACATTTTTCTGGAAAATATCTTATAATATAACATACTGCTCTAATGAGATAGTTTTTTCAAATGCAGACAATGCCCCGAATTCCGCAGAAGAAATGGAGTTTCCTTCCCTGCACTGTCAGACTAATTACAATTACTTTGTTACATTGACTCTTCCTTGAGCAGAACTTGCTCATTCTTCCTGCCTTCAGCAGCTTGAGGATAAGGAGATAAGTCTGTTTCTGGAGATGAGTCTGTTTCCTGGGTTGGTGGGTAAGCCAATGAGCAGAATGTTAAGGAAGAGGAAGAACAATAGTGGAGATTTAGCTCCAATTCAGTGGAAATTCAGGCTTCTTTCCTTCAACTGTGGCCTCAATGCATCCTCTACTCTTTGAACTCTGTAAGCCTCAGCCTTCACATTTCTTTGATAAATTCAGGATTCTAAAACTTCTGGTCCAAGTTTCTGCTTTCGTTTTCAGCAAATGGCACTCGCATAATTCCTCATGAGTCTGATCTTTCAAAGTCTTCCTTCACTGTAACATAGAGAGAGAAAATTGTTCCTATCCTTCTTCCCTTATTTTATCCTGTTTATCCAGAAAAATAGGTATCTCTTTGTCTATGGTTAATTCTTGCAATTTATACTCCTCCAAAATCCTGGGAGAACTTATCTCTAGATAAACCTGAATGAGTTGGGCTAGCTAGCTCTTCCTTCAAGGCCAGATTAGGTACATAATTGGAGACTAAAAACAAAACAAAACAAACAAACAAAAACCCTGAAACAAAAATAAGCAGTCTAGGTATTTACTAAAGTTTCTTAAGGAGATGGGGAAGGAATATATAAAACTTCTTGAAATATATTGTTGATTTTCCTTTCTAAATCCCACTTCCTTGCCTGTATCTCCTCCCTCTACTTCCCACTACCCAATCTTTCCTTCTGGAAGTGAAATTAATTATCTGAAGCCATTTGGCTGCTATCACCTTTCCTAGTGATCCTCTCTCCTCCTCATTACATGGCGAAACTAAGGCTCAACAATTAGCTGCCCAAGAAAATTTTATTTTTCTTTAGAGCTCAGGGGATTGGGTGATACACATCATTCAACATTATAGAACAAGGATAAGAATTATACTTCATAGAGTTGTTGTGAGAATTAAATGAGATAATATAAGCCAAATTTTTAGAATAGTGACTGACACTAGGTAATAACTCAATACATTTTAGTTCCTATCATTTTAAGCTATTTTTTCCCAGCACATAACAATTACGTTTGCTTCTCTAGCAGTTTTTATTTTGTATTTTCTCCTGTTCTCTGTCCAAAACAACCTACATTTTTGTATCATTTCCAACTATTATTTTCTTTTTTTAAAAAATGCTAAGCTTCTTGAAAAGATAAGCTATGCTTTATGCCTATTACTTCCTCAAGTCTCTGATTTCTAAGAGTTCAAAGAAGTGAAGGGAACATGAAAAGGATGTAAGGACACATTCCAATACAAACTATAGCTTTACAGTGCTCTGTTATTACCAGAAGGATGATGAAAAGAAGGGAATATCAGGCTGTGTGGAGTGGGCCAGAAAGACTTTAGCAGAGTTTGGAACAAGAGGAAAATAATTTTTGGCATAGAATGGGGAAAGGCATTCAGATGGGCAAGAACTGTGGTTTGGAGCAAAAATGTAGAAATGTGTTCAGAGAACAGGAAGAGTTTTAAAACAAAGCATAATGTCTGAAATAGAGCAATGAAATGTGAAGTTATTGAACAGTACTATTTATGATAAATAAAGAGGTAACTGGTAGACAGCTTAAAGTGAATGTAAAAGTGTCTAGATTTAATGAAGGCAGTAAGTAATATGTAATTCAGGCTTATAATAATAATAACAATAATAGTAATTATTATTATTTTGAGACAGAGTCTCACTTTGTCACCCACGCTGGAGTGCAGTGGCATGATCTCAGCTCACTGCAGCCTCAGCCTCCCAGGTTCAAGTGATTCTCCTGCCTCAGCCAACCGAGTAACTGGGACTCCAGGCACAGGCCACTAAGCCTGGCTAACTTTTATTTGTATTTTTTTGTTGAAACGGGGTTTCATCATGTTGCCCAGGTTGGTTTCGAACTCCTGAGCTCAAGTGATCCACCCACCTCGGCCACCCGATGTGCTAGGATTATAGGTGTGAACCACTGCACCCGGCTAGGCTTATAATTATTAATAATGACTATGTCGGTCTTATTTTTAAAGGGCTTACTACTATGTGCAAAACATGTGCAAGAACCTCCTGAGTGGTTTTCCTGCATTTCCTCTTGTTCTGCTAATTCTTTCCTCAACATAACAGCCACAGTAATTTTTAAAAATGCAAATCTGATCATGTTATTGACTCCTCCACATCTTTCTTAAATCCTTCACCAGCTTCCCTTTGCTCTTAAGATAAAGACCAAAATCCTAACACATCCTTCTAGGCCCTACTGTATCTGACTCCAGCCTCTTCAGCTTCAATTCTTGTTCTCTTTTTGTCCCTTAAAACAAGCACTGCTGTCTCCTGGCTTGGTACTTCACACGTGTTCTTTCTTTCTTTCTTTTATTATTATACTGTAAATTCTAAGGTACATGTGCACAATGTGCAGGTTTGTTACATATGTATAGATGTGCCATGTTGGTGTGTTGCACCCATTAACTCATCATTTACATTAGGTATATCTCCTAATGCTATCCCTCCCCCTCCACTCCTCCCCACAATAGGCCCTGATTTGTGATCTTTCTTAATCCTGGACAGCTCCTGCCTACACCTCTGGGTCTGATTTACACTGCCTCATCCTCCACATCTCCGAGAAACTTTGTCAGGGTAAGCCTAGGCTACCTCTCCTATTGATTCCTTTACAGTGTGGACAGCTGTAGGGGTACACCAAGTGGATGTCCCTTCAAGACCTTGCCATTCAGCTGAAAGGAGTGCAGATGACTAACTGCTTCCAGCCGTTAGTGTCTCAGGGCCTGCCTTAGCCACACTCTTCTGGAGAAGCCCCAGTTTCGTGACTGGACGTAGTAAGGGGACTAGCATCTGATCATTTCTATCCAATCTGGGATTCCTCTATCAGGCAATCTTTGTTTCCAAGTCTCTCTTAAATTGGCCAAGACTTTGAAACAAGAGCATTGCAGTCTGACACTCTTCCTGCCCAGTCCTGCTTCTTCCACCCTTAATTTTTCTCTAACATTAACCCCCAATGAACCTTGTATGCTTCTGACTCTTTCTCTGAATCTACTCTCTGCAGAACACGACGACACGTAGCATTTACCATTATTTCAATCTATAATTTTATTTATGTAATACTTAGTTAATGTAGACACTACACTGCAAATTTATGAGAGGAGAAGACACATCTACAACTCAAAGCTGTATCCTTAGTTATCTTCTAAAATGCTCAATATATAAAATATCTCAAAAAATATTTGTGGAAAAACGTGAAGAACTTTTACATGAGCTATCTCACTAATTCTTTGAGAAATATACTATCACTGCGCCATTTTAAAGGTGGGGAAACTGAAGGAGAAAGATTAACTTGCCCAAATTTGAATCCAAGTGTGTCTGATTTCCAAGATATTCTTCTGAATCTCTATTTAATTTTCTTCCTGAGCAGATGAACAAGAAGTTCAGAATGGCTCATCAGCTAGGACTCTTGGGTTTTACATTGCTAGGTTTTCTTTTATCAAACATTGTGAGTTTGATTTGGAAAAGGATCTTAATTCATTTCTGTATTTCTAATAATACCTGGCACATAAGAGTGCTTGCTCAGTGTGTAGTGAACTGGATGAGCAGTGGAGGATGGGAATGATGCTTGAAATAGATGATTTTTGCTGGTCTCTACAGACTCTACTGCTTCTCAAGAGAAACTGATGTCCAGGACAGCTGGAGCACAGCTTTATTTGATAACAGCTCCTCTCCTCCATATCTAAGGCTATATGGCAGGGTTCTCTGTAAAGAATTTCCATTTGTGCTGCAAAAAGCAGTAAGTGGACCTGAGAACCAATCGTTTTCCTCTTGCCTTCAGAGTTATGATGCACTTGATGCAGCTGGGAATGAATTATTGCAGCAGAGCTTGGAAGGAACGTTAAAGAAAGATTTAGACTATTTATTTTGTAAAGGGAAGAAATTGAGGTCCAGAGATATAAAGCAAGCCAAAATGGAACTGGAACGAGATCTCATGTCTCTCCTTTGCAGACTTCCAGCCTACAGAAGAAATTAAGAATCTTCATTTTACTTCCTAGCTGTGAGGCTAAACTTTGCCTCAGAGAGAGTCATGTAGCCACCTTTTGCTGGGATGTGACCCAGGGAAAGAGGTATAGACTGTGGCAGGCACAGAAGATTCTAGAATCACAGTACTGTGCAAGAATCAGTATTTCCTAGACAAGCACAACTTCTGACAATAAGATATACTCACTGGAAAGAGAAGTATAATTGCTTGACTAGAGATACCTAACCTAGTTTGGATCTTATTATTGGAAAGTCTGATCAAATTTGAGTTCTTCTGTATGACTTTCTCAAATCTTTAGTGGTTCTAGCCTAAAGCAATCACTGCTCTCTTCCAAGGAGCTCTTACCACTGCTGTGACATTGAGTCTCTTTCTTTGTGAATATTTGTACCTTCCTGGTGTTATTTTTATCTTATAAATTTAAAAGGAAGCCAAAATAGGCATATGTCCTGCCAGAGGTCATGCCACTTCAATATTAGGACCAGTCTCTCTTCATTTATGAGGGTAAAGGCAATTCTCAGGCTGGGAGAGATGGACCAGACAGCCCCAGTTCTCTCCTGGCCGCTGGTCCTCCCTGGTACCCATCAGCCTGCCAGGAGCTGGTACTGCAACTCTGTCTTAGTGCCCATCATTCTCCTGGTTGGCTGGGAGGCCCTGCTGGGTTTAGAGAGGGTCAGGGCACAAGGCCAGACAAGATGAGAGGCCACAGAGAAGAAGTGAAGAAAAAAAATCCTGGCAAAATGCATCAAAACAGTACTGAAAGTAAACCTTGGTGTGGACTGAGGATTGGCAAGAAAGTGAAGTATCCCTGTCCAAGGTCAGAGCAGTGCAAACATTCTCAAGCTGGAAGCTGAAATCAATTTTTCTTCCCTTTCAGTCTGGCAGCTGATTATGGTGGGTACGTCGGAAGCTAGAACACTAAGAATCAGCCCTGGCAACAGTAACACTAGGAAAAGGCAAAGGGGCCCACAAAGGACTGGGGCCAAAAGGGGTATTGATCCTTGTTGTTAGGCCCCTTGCTAATGGGGCAGAGCTGGTCCATGGCCTATGAAAGGCATCATGGGAGTATCGATTCTTGTGGGTTCCTATTTTTATCATAATTAGTTTTCATGAGATTTTTTTTTTTAATAATTCTTTAAAATAATTATATGTCCTCGTAGCTAAGGCCATGTTTTGATGAGAGTGGGAATAAGAAGAGACTCTTCCTCTATTATGAGGCTTAAAATTCAGGACAGGGAAGCTGCTGCACTTCTGATCAGTCAGTTCTTGCCAAGACAGGTCCAAAGATTTTGGATCAATGGAGGACAGAGGAAGGGAGGTGGGGAATGTAGGGAAATCAAGCTCCTTTTCTGTCTCTTCTGCCACACTGCTCTGTGGAGTGCATAAGGGTGAAGGTAATTTAAGGATGGAAAAGGAAGCAAGGGAAAACACTGTCCGTGAACAAAAATATCACAGAATAAGAATTTTTAGAGACAGAAGAAAATCCATATTTTGAAAACTTAAATGTGATAGATTCTCACACATTTATAGCTTATATAGATCTGTAAATGAACAAGTAAACTGAGAAGGGAGAGGAGGAGAGAACACATTGTCCAGAACAAGGTCGGCTGTAGGCAGATCTGACAGCCTCCGCAACGGAGAAGACAGAGGAGATGCAGTGGAGCCTAACAGTCTTCCCTTTGCAATGTTCAAGTCAACGAACATTTGTTGAGCGCCTATTAGGTGCCCTGGACATTTAGAAGCTAATAAGTTATACCATTATAACATTTTAGAGAATAAGGTACATCTGTTCATAGACAACCTCAAAACAAGGCATAATGTGACAGGTTCAACAGAGGTAGAAGCTGTATGCTACAGGAAGACAGAAGAGGCTAAGGGTGATTCTTTCTAGTAGATCACAGAATCCTTCAAGGAGGAGGGGTCATTTGATCTAAAAATTGAAAGATGATTTTTTTTTCTTTTTCTTTGCTCTGTACATTGATGTTTTATTGGGATAGGTAAATTCATTAACTTAAAAACATTAAATCCCTTCACTTTGCACCAAAACAACAGCAGCACAATATGTATGATGAATTCCTAGGGATATTATCATTCTGTATCAGAGCTCAGGTTCACATTTGATTGTTCCAATAGCAGTGCAAAGGGTCTTTTTTTAAAAAAACTTTTACTTTAAGTTCTGGGATACATGTGCAGGTTTGTTATATTGGTGTACATGTGCCATGGTGGTTTGCTGCACCTATCAACCCGTCATCTAGGTTTTAAGCCCCACATGCATGCATTAGGTATTTGTCCTAATGCTCTCCCTCCCCTTGCCCCCCACCCCCCGACAGGCCCCGGTGTGTCATGTTCCCCTCCCTGTGCCCATGTGTTCTCATGGTTCAACTCCCAACATGTGGTGTTTGGTTATCTGTTCCTGTGTTAGTTTGTGCAAAGGGTCTTATGGAAACAAGAGAATGCAGAGTCCAGAGAAAACCTAACAAGCTACAATAAGAAACAGAAGCTTCTCCAGCGAAAATGACAACTCATTATTTAAGAAAAGCAACATTGCCCTTTCCCCAATAATATGCAGCTACTGCATCCTTGTGATTGTAGATCAGATCATATTTATAACCCACTGTTATAGTGAAATTGCTTAAGACCACAGGAAGTATTAAAGTCAGAGACTGGATCACTTAATTCAGGTGTTTTAATCAGAGGTCAGCAAACTTTCTGTAAAAGCCCAGATAGCAAATATTTTCAGCTTTGCAGGCCACACGGTCTTTGTTGCAACTATTTGACTCTGCCATTATAGCATGAAAGCAGCCACAGACAAGATGTAAATGAATGAAAGTGGCTGTGTTCTAATAAAGCTTTATTTACAAAAACAGCTGGATTTGATCCTAGAGCCATACTGTTCCAAGCCCTGCATTTTTTTTTTTTGAGACGGAGTCTCACTCTATCGCCGAGGCTGGAGTGCAGTGGCACGATCTCTTGGCTCACTGCAAGCTCCGCCTCCCGGGTTCACGCCATTCTCCTGCCTCAGCCTCCTGAGTAGCTGGGACTATAGGCACCTGCCACCACACCCGGCTAATTTTTTTGTATTTTTAGTAGAGACGGGGTTTCACCATGTTAGCCAGGATGGTCTCGATCTCCTGCCCTCATGATCAGCCCGCCTCAGCCTCCCAAAGTGCTGGGATTACAGGCGTGAGCCACCGCACCCAGCCTCAAGCCCGGCTTTTACTAATCACTTTAAAGTGACTCCTCCCCATTCCTGCTACACTCTCACTTCTGCAACATGAAGGGCCGTGGAGGTATCCATTAAGAGCATAGCTCTCCTTTCCAACCCCACATTAGTATTTTCCAATCAATAGTTATTTTCCTTTTTATATTTAAGAATCAAAACATTCTATCCCAGCTGGGCATGGTGGCTCACGCCTGTAATCGCAGCACTTTGGGAGGCTGAGGCGGGTGGATCACTTGAGGTTAGGAGTTGGAGACCAGCCTGGCAAACATGGTGAAACCCTGTCTCTACTAAAAGTACAAAAATTAGCTGGGTATGGTGGTGCATGCCTGTAATCCCATCTACTTAGGAGGCTGAGGCAAGAGAATCACTTGAACCTGGAAGGTGAAGTTTGCAGTGAGCCGAGATCACACCACTGCACTCTAGCCTGGATGACAGAGTGAGACTCTGTTAAAAAAAAAAAAAAAAAAAA
>NW_016803631.1:1470081-1473536 GCF_001698545.2 Rhinopithecus bieti | reverse complement strand
AAAAAAAAAAAAAAAAAAAAAAAAAAAAAAATGATATCCCTACTCTTTTACATAAATTTGTGCCTCCATTTTTTTTTCCTACATCTATCCAGGCATATCTCAATCATCATATGGATTAATATTTCCTTATCCTTAGCAACAACTGTGGCTAAGCTGCTCTGGAAACAGAATTTCCAGAGCTCCATTCTGAAATGTCGCACAGATTGCTAGTTGTTTACCTCAATATCTATTCTTCTCTTTCCATAGTTATATAACTCCCAATATTTATCTAGGCACACAGCCACCCAGAATACAGACATTTCCCACTCTCTTTGCAGCTAAGATTAAGTTCTAGCTAATGTGACATAAGCAGAAAGATTGTGCAGCATCTTCCAGGAAACAGTTTGAAAATGCAGTCACTGAGTGCCTTCTCCCCTTCTTCATCTCTTTCTCCATTATGCAACCTGGAAAAGGGAGGTGATGACTGAGCTCTAGCTGCCATCTTGGACCATGAATATGGACTTTGTCATGAGGATGTCAAAACAGAGCTGGAGGAAGCATTAATATTAAGGACTGTGGATTCTCATACTAGCCCTGGACCACCTTACTTTTGTCTGATAGAAAAATAAACTGCTCTGTTTAATTTACCATTATTTACAGTCATATCTATTCCTAATGAATACATTCAGTTACTTCAAATTTTTCATTTTTATTTTTTTTTTTTTGAGACAGTCTCGCTCTGTCACCTAAGCTAGAGTGCAGTGGTATGATCTTGGCTCACTGCAACCTCTGCCTCCTGGGTTCAAGCAATTCTCCTGCCTCAGCCTCCTGAGTAGCTGGGACTACAGGTGTGTGCCACTACGCCTGGCTAATTTTTGTATTTTTAGTAGACGGGGTTTCACCATGTTGGCCAGGTTGGTCTTGAACTTCTGACCTCGTGATCCACCCACCTTGGCCTCCCAAAGTGCTGGGATTACAGGCATAAGCCACTGCACCTGGCCCTTTAAAATTTTAAATAAGGACTTTTTTTTTAAACAAAGGTTAAGATGAGCTTCATTGTAGTTCTTAATGACTATTTTAGAAAACAGTAATCATCTTACATTTTAAAATCATTGGATATTTATATTTGTTAAATGTGGCAGGATAGAGCACAAGAGTTGTCTATCTGAATTTATTGGACTTTTGTACTGTAGCTTTAAAATGTTCATTGCTTCTTGTGAATTCAAATAACAAATAGAGGCAACTGAGAAACATTTACTATGTTAAGTAAGCCTGGGATATACAGCCTGCCTGGTTCTCTTAGCAACAGTTGTTGAAGCAACAGGGCAAAGGTTGTGCTGTATAACCAGGTTAACTGGACACCGTCAGGTTGCTGAACAGAGCAGTTCCTCTCAGAAGGGCTGAAAGTGCGCAGGCAACATACATACAAATGCAATTCATTCATTGCCTACTTACACTCTAGGCCTGCAATCATCTGCAGCAATCCCCCTATCCACACCCTACAACCACCAGTCAAGCTTGAACCGTATGGCTAGCTTCTTGTGGATTACAGGCTATGTGATAGCACCAGGAGTTCCCATAGGTAACAGTTTACATTCTTGATTCTTTGGAGAGGAACTTGTCTTTTGGTTACCAATCATACTGTGTGAGTTTTCACACTGCTGTAGGAGTTCCCTATGAGGGGAGATCTTACAGAACAATCCTTTCCTGCTCATTACCCCAATACTGGGCAGCATAATTTGTCTTTTTTTCTTTACACTTAGCATGGGCATTCCATGCCATGTTGATTTGCAAGACACAGGACAGATGCAAAAAGGATTACCTACAAGGCTGCACAATGGCCCTGTGTTTCTCTATCTGCTGCTAGCTGGGCAACCTGGAAGCAAAGATGGTTCTTTTCTTGTTGCACTTTACCTTAGAAAATAAAAAGTAATAAAACACAATTCTTTACTTTCATTGCTCAGAAATGCTCTAAGGCAGTGGCCATAAGGTTCCTGAAAGACTTGTCTTTCAAGGGCCCAAGATATCCCAGCCCCTGCTTTTTGGTCTTTTCAGCCTTAGTTCCACATACTCTACACTTCTGTATTCTCTTACTAGAATGAGATGCTACTGCCCTTCATCCTGCTAACAGGCCACACCCAAAGCCACACTTTAGTTGGATCTACTATGTGACACCCTATTCCTGGTATCAGTTTCAGGTTTAGTTAAGTTCCTTTGGTTGCAAGGAACAGAGACAAATGGGGTGAGGGGGTAGCTATTCTAAGGGTATACTTGAACTATAATCGAGCCTGAAAATCTGGTGAGAGCCAAAGCAATTTAGAAAATAACTGCTTTTTTGAATTTTCTCAGGGACATATGGCTTCTCTAAATAATATCATCTCTGTGACTTTCTTGTTTCTCCGGATTGCTTTCTCTTCATTCATTCACAAATATTTATTGATGTGCAGGATACTCTTCTATGTACCAAGAATGAAGTGTTGAAAAATATAGACAAAATCATGGAGTTCAGACTTTAACAGATAGAGACAGGCAGCAAGCAGATGATAAATATATAATGCCAAGCAGCAATAAATGCTGTGGAGAAAAATAAAGCAGGGAGAGAAAATAGGGAATAGCAGGATGCTATTTTAGATAGGATAATCAGAGAAAGTCTCTCCAAGAAGGTAAAATTTGAGCACAGACCTGAATGAATTGAGAGAGGAAGCCACAGGCTGGGATCTTCCTGGTAGAGGAAGCAGCAAGTGCAAAGACCCTAAGGCAAGAATATTCTGGGACCAGATTTGTTTAGGTTAATCTCGTAGTTCTGCCAATTTCTAGCTGTGAGATATTTTGCCTCAGTTTCTTCTTCTGTGAAGTGAGTATATTAATAGCTTCTGTCTCATGGGGTTGTTGAAAGTATTAAATGAGTTATTTACAAATAAAAGCATGTAGAACAGTGGTTAGAACACTATGCCTTGTGGGCCAATCCTGTTCACTATTTGTTTTTTATGGCCAGAAGAATGCTAAGAATTTTTTTTTTTACATTTATAAATGGTTTAAAAATATAAAACTATTTCTTATTTTATTTATTAATTTTTTTAAATCAGGCAGGTTCCCAAGCCAGACTAGGCTCAGAGACTCTCAAAATACTATTTCTTGACTTATGAAAATTATATCAAATTCAAATTTCAGTGTCCAAAAATAAAAGTTTTTTTTTTATACACAGACATGCTAATTCATTTACATGCTGTTTATGGATGTTTTCATACTATAACAGCAGAGTCGAGTGGTTGTGATCAAGGCTATAAGGCCTACAAAACGTCAGATATTTACTATCTAGCCATTTTTAGAAAAAGTTTGTTGACCTCTGATATAGAACATCAACAGGTATGAAAACACTCGATACTTGTCAGCTGTAAGCTTTAGCAGATAGTTCAGTTACTGCTCAGTCTCTACTCTTCTCTACTCTTTTCTTTTTTTTTTTTTTTTTTTTTTTT
>NW_016803631.1:1457682-1467150 GCF_001698545.2 Rhinopithecus bieti | reverse complement strand
CAAGTTTTTTTTTTTTTTAAGTGGCTTGAGAACCTAAAGACGTTTATGAAACAAACTGGGGGCTGAGTCTTCCTAGGTTTTTTATGAGCTTTTTCATTAAATAATTTACAGTTGCTTTACTTGTACCTAAACTGGCAGCATTTTATTTATTTATTTATTTATTTTTTTTTGAGACGGAGTCTTGCTCTGTCACCCAGGCTGGAGTGCAGTGGCCGGATCTCAGCTCACTGCAAGCTCCGCCTCCCGGGTTCCCGCCATTCTCCTGCCTCAGCCTCCCGAGTAGCTGGGACTACAGGCGCCACCACCTCGCCCGGCTAGTTTTTTGTATTTTTTAGTAGAGACGGGGTTTCACCGTGTTAGCCAGGATGGTCTCGATCTCCTGACCTCATGATCCGCCCGTCTCGGCCTCCCAGAGTGCTGGGATTACAGGCTTGAGCCACCGCGCCCGGCCTACTCTTTTCTAAAGGTACATTTCACACAGTCCACAATGGCCTCAAATCTGTGTCATTGCTTTGCATTGTGCTTGCCATGGCTTCCCAATCTCAGCGTGATCTGGCTTCTGTCTCCCTCTCTGATCTCATCTTTCCCTCTTGCTCACTCTGCTCCAGTTGCCCTGGCTGTCTGTCAGTTCTGGGGATCTGCTGAGAATTTCCTTCCTCCGGGTCTTTGCAATTACTTCTCCTTATATTTGGAACATTCTTTCCCTAACTATACACAAATCTGAATCTCCATCATTCTTCAGATCTCAGTTTAAATATCACATCTCAGAGAGCCCTTCCCAAACCGCCTTATATAGAGTGTCCCTCCCCCTTGCTATTCCTTATCCAAATACTTCATTTACTTCATTCATAGCAATAATAATCACCTGTCATTCTTTCATTTATTTATTTGTTTCACTGCTTTTTGTCCTCTTTCCCACTAGAATGTTAGTTCCTTAAAGACAGGGACTTTATGTTTTTAATTATTTGTTATAACATAGTACTGCACTCTATAAGTATTTGTTGGATGAATGAATGATATTTTTGCTTCAACTCTCATGGTGAAGTACACTAATTCTCTTGTTTGTTGATTTGCTTTTCTCATACTGTCATACCAAGGAAAATGATTTATCTTATCTTTTTCTCAAGGCTATGTCACAGGTCACTGGCTGGGCTATTGTTTGGCTGACTTTGGTCAGATGGCCTTCCCCGGTCTAATGAACTATGGCCAGGAGTTGGGAATGAGGTGGCATCACAAGGGACAAACTGGCTCCTTTCAGCGGGACCTATGGACAGATAGCACAAAGTGGGGTGCAATCAGGAAACAGCTTTGTACTTTCCCTTTACTGCCTGTACTCTTTGCAGTTACATCTTCCTCTGCTCTCAGATGAAATCTAGTGTAGAGCTCATATCTTATACGCTTACCATTAGACAATAAAATCTGTCTCCTCTGGTCACTTGATTTCTTAAAACAGCCTTAGTTCAATAATTAATATATCTAATCCACTATAATAGTAAAAATTTTGAAATTCATTCAAAGTTACATCTTTTCCTTTTCCCCAATTTGGACCTGCTTCAAGTGGAAGCTTGTGCAGGTGGGTGTGAATGGGAGCACGTGGGTTGTTTCCCTTCCTTCTGCCCCACTCACTAGGCTCTCTCTGGCTCCTTTAATATTGAAGTACAGGAAGGCAGCAGAGGTGTAGGATAGCAAAAGTCTGACTACCACCACTTTAGTGGTCTTAATTTCCTCTGGCTATGGCAGAGATGCAAGCAAAGCATCTAGTGGTACTGTTGTGACCTCCTCAAACATTCCCCTGGTGGGTCACTCAACCGTAGCCTCCTCCCCTACCTGCAACTTCTGTACCCATAGATAATTCTGAGCCTCTTTCTGCTGAAGATTGTCTTATCCCCCTCTAAAAATCCTCCTGGGCACTCTCCTAACCAGTTCTGGGCCAGCAGCCTTTCTTCTGTGTTTCTCACAACTGATCCATGACACACAAGCACCTTAGCCCTTTTGTTAGCAGTGACCTAGTTACCTACCAACAAGACAATGCTATGTCTTGCTAGCTCAGGTTACTTCAGGCAGGCTTTAACCCTCTAGATTTCTCATGATTGACCTGGAGACACATACTGAATTCTCTGATGCTGTCCTTGGCACTCCTGTCACTGGGTTTGGGGTACTGTGGAGGGCTCCATGTTGGGACAAAGTGGGCACAATAGAGAAAGAAAATGACAGTTCCACAATTCACTCTAGAATAAACCTTTTTTTTTTTAATTGCCAAAAACTTTCTCAGCATATTCAACCTTATTTTTACAGGCAGGGGTTGGGTGAACAATTAATGGTCATAAAGCTGTAAGCCCTGCTCTGAGGAGCTTCACCTCACTTTTGAATAGGGAATGGATTGCCATTCATTATCTTAGGGTTCTCAGTCAAAAAGAGACAGAATCTCTCCTACTCTTTTTTTGAGACAGGGCCTCATTCTGTCACCCAGGCCAGGGTACAGTAGTGAGATCCTGGCTCACTGCAGCCTCAACTTCCCATACTCAAGTGATCTCCCTACCTCAGCCTCCCAAGTAGCTGGGAGCACAAGCACATGACACTATGCCCAGTTAATTTACTTTTATTTTTAGTAGACACAAGGTCTCACTATGTTGCTCATGCTGGGCTTGAACTCTAGGCTCAAGTGACCCTTCCGCCTCAGCTTCCCAAACTGCTGGGGTTACAGGCATAAGCCACCAAGCCTGACTCTTTTTAAACATTCTATTACATGTCTGGTACACTCTGAAACGTTACATGTCTCATGCATAAAACACTCATTTTAAATCGTGTGTAATGGTTTTTATTAATTCTGTAGACTGCATCATAGACTTTTCAGTTCTGGAGGGTTTACAAAGGCCCATGGCCAAAAGGTTTTAACTTCATTTATGGACCAACTTTGGGTCTATATCAAAGACATCATGAGAAAAAAAAGAAAGAAAAAGAAAAGGAAATTTCTGTAATAGGTTCAGGTGTTCTGAGTAGGGTGGTATGGTTTTATTGCATGGTAGATTCTACTTCTATCCCTTGAGGCATCATTTTTGCAACACAGCTTATAAAGGCAGCAGAAGGTAGTTCTGCGTTTATTACTTATGTGTTGGTGGAGTGAGAAAGAACAATTTCTAATTTCTGCCAGTAAAATTCTTTTCTGTTCCTGTCTGTTGAGCTTGTTCTGGCAGTATTCATATTCTCCCTCCCCCTTTTTCCCCCTAGCCTTAACAGAGATACATTTGTGCTCACGCTGGATTGATATAGGAAAAGTGAAAAAACTCTTCTTTTTAAAGAATCATTAATCTCTCCTAGAATTCACAAATTACGATTGAGTAGCCTACATGTCTAATTGTCTTCTCTGCTATAAAATGGAGAAAGCTTATGAAGACAGATGAAGAGTTAAATGCTTTGTGGCATTTTATCAACAGCCTGTGTCTCTTTAGCCCTCACTAATTATTTTTTCTCTACTCCTTTATTCATTGACCACTCTTTTCTATGCTTGTACTTTTTTGCGTGTGGGTGATATTGCTCTGGATCAGAGGAGGTACCTGGTGTATGTTAATAAATGAATGACTGCTTTTCTAGTGGTATCTACCTATACAAGTTTCCATGGGTACTGTAACACTCAATGGGCCTCATGTGAGGGCTGATCAGATATATGGATTTTAGGTCAAGTGGCCATGAAACTGGAGGGATAGTCATAAAGGGGAGGTCTCTTTTCTAGTTGATGCTAGTTGTCTATACACTCAACCTAAACAAAAATAGTTTGATCCACACTTTATCTTCCCAAGGGTGACCTTAACTGGCTAGGAGAAGAATAATGGTAGACTCTTACACACTCTGGCTTAAAAAAAAAAAAAATGTAAAAAGAGCATGGGTCATATTTTACATCACTCCCAGTTAATGCCTGAATGAACCATTGACATAGCTCTTAGGAACTCCACCCACCAACAAAGCTGTTAATATTTAGTTTTCTTCTACAGCAATAAGGAGTTTCGTGGAAGATGATCTTTGGGAGCCCTGGGGCATCCTCATACAGAGACCTGGCTCCCTTACATTACAGACCACACTCTCTAGTCAGAAAGAGGAGCTGCGGTAGTTCACCATGCATGCCTCTCTCTCCTTTACAAGCTCCTTCTCTACCTTATCTTTTAAAACTTAGTTTTATCTTATCTTAGTACTTATCTTAGTAAAAACTGCCATTTATTGATCTTTTACTATATGCAAGCCACTGTGCTAAGTACTTTACATACATTATCACATTTAATCTTTCAATATTCCATCTTAAGTCCTGAATTATGCTCTTTCTTTTTTCTATTCACTCTGGGGAGCTCATCTGTTCCAAAGGCTTCAGCTATCACCACCATACTTAATCTCAAAATCTGGATATGTCTACATCCCCAGGTCCATACCACCAAAAGCTCAGTTGGTGTTTTCCCATGGATGTCTTGCCATCACCAGTCTCGACTTCAACATCTCAGAAACTCTTCCCACTCTCCTCTTCTGCCTTATTTTTTGTGTATTAAATTGTCATATTTGCCATAAGTCAGATTTAAATCTTACAGTTATTTTAATACATAGGTATCTATATATGATATAGATACATATCTCTCTAAATATATATCTATATGTATGATGTATATACATATAGATATATGGAGAAAGAAGCAGAGAGAGAGAGAGAGAACAAGTCCTGATGATTTTTCTTCCCTCTGTCCCTTCATCACAATGCTACTTCAGGCCTCCTCACCTCACATATGAATTACTTCAACTGACTGTAGGGGCCTCCATGATTCTAGACACTCTGCTCTTTGATGCATTTCACCACCACCCTTGGCTGCTCTTCTGTACACCCTTTGAGGTGTTGCCATTGAGGCCCATTGAGTTGAATCCACATCCTTATTTTGGCTGTACTTATTGAACTCTATCCATGCAAGCAGTTGACCTGAATTGAAACCTATTTTAATCCTCAAGACTATGCTTGCTTTCCTCAGTGACAACTACTTGTTTCAGAATAAGATGAACATAGGACGAAATTCACAGATGGAAACTCAAACTACATTTGTATAGAGTTTGCCTAATAATAAAATACTACCAGCTTAGGCCAGCGTCAGCTCCTGAAGACTGTCTCCTTTGTGCTGGACCCCAGCCATGGCAAATGAAGACATTTCAACACCTCCAGCCAAATTAATCTGCAAAATATGGCTCAATTTGTAATAGCTTTCCATCTGTAGTCCCTTAAAGAAAACTTCAAATTTGAAGAAAACAACAGTAAGATGCCTACAGTTTATTTCAGCCACTGAAATCCTCTACTAAATTTCAAATTCAATCATAGGAGCATTGCCCCTAGTTGTCCTAGGTTTGCACTTTAAGCTGCACCCAAAGTTCCAGCATCAGTTTTTTAATGATTCTAAAAAAGGATGAGATAGCATATGTTCAAGCTGAGCAAGTTACTAGGATGCCAATAGTATGTTTCTGTAAACTTTTGATTGTGAATTTCCTAGGCAAATAGGACTTCTCTGGCTAGTTTTGCTTTTAACTAAGGACATGCCCTTTAGTTCAAATGAATATCAAAGATTATTAGACTCTGATCTGAAGTATTTCTTAAGGGTATTCATAGTGCAGAGACATGGATTTGTGATCTGGCTGGTAACTTGCTGAATAACCAACAAATGTCTTTTCTCCATCTCAGTTTCCTTCTCTAATAAAGGAAGGCAACAATGGTCTCTTTCCATTCTCCCAGGGCTATCAAAGGATTAAGGATGTTGGTGAACATTATTAAAAGAGAGGTTATATTTAATTAAATGTAAA
The DNA here is from genome assembly GCF_001698545.2 of Rhinopithecus bieti. Classification (NCBI taxonomy): domain Eukaryota; kingdom Metazoa; phylum Chordata; class Mammalia; order Primates; family Cercopithecidae; genus Rhinopithecus; species Rhinopithecus bieti. The sequence continues at coordinate 1,461,333 of NW_016803631.1, read as the reverse complement.
ACTCATAAATATAATCACATCATGGCAATAGCTGAGTTTTATTACAGGTCCATACAATGAACAGTTTTTGTTACTCATTAGTCAGCCTCATTGTTTGTCATCACCACATTGATTTCAGTCTGAAAAGTCAGATTCTCAGAAACATAAACATTAAATTTGATTCAAGCTGACAGCACTCATGGCCTTGAAAATCTTTAGGTAGAATTAGAAACTAGACAGTTGTCAAAATTTGCCTCTGGAATCTTCTACATTTTTCTAAGATTTTAGTGTTTGGGTTCCAGAGGCTGGCTGCTAATAGTAGCAGAAGATACATCAACCTGATTCCAAACTCTCCAAGCCATGATGAAAAGCTAATCATCTGTGATGATCACAGTAACTTCTTTCCACTGCCTTCCCAGTAAAAGAATACCATGCATTATACCACAAACTGATACTACTGACAACTCATTCTTTTATTAATTCAGCACCTACTGTGTATAAAATATTCTTTCCAATTATGGGAGGTGGGGAGAAAGTTTCAATGATGAATAAGACCCAATCTCTATCCCAAAGGAATTTATAATCCAACACAAATATGTTGTATTATCAATATCATAATTTATATTTCATATCTAATAATGGAACTATTTGTCTACTTTCTTTCTTTTTATACATCCAATAGTGTAAAAAGCTTCAGATGAGTGGTTTGAAAGCGTAAGTCTTTCGACTGGCTCTGCTATTGACCTGCTTATTTGACTTTGGTAAGTCACTTTACTTATCTGGGTTCCAGTGTTTTTAATCCGTAAATTCTGAGCTTTAAAATTCTACTCACTCCTCTAACATTCATCAGCTATTGTTACAGTACCTACTACATACCTACTACATGCAAGGCAATGGTCTAGTTACTTGGGATGCCTTAGTTACTGAAACAGACACATATGCCTGCCCTCTTCCTCCCTCACATTCTATAGGGAAGGAAGACAAATAATGAACAGTAAACACAATCGTAAATAAGCAAAATAATTTATCAGAAGGTTTCAGTCCTATGGAATAATAGGCACAATGTAAGAGGGAATCAGAAGTGTGGGATGGGGCAGAGTTCCACTTTTATACAGAGTAGTCAGCTGGGACTAAGGAGATGTCATTCAAGCAAAGACTTGACAATGCCCTGTCCAGTGCCCTCTAAAAAGTATTTTTTTTTTCCTGTATAGTATGAAGGAAAAGTATTAAAGAAGTGCTGGAGCAAACACCACAGAAATAGTGTTACCAAATAAAACTGGGGTCCACTCACCCAGCACAGTAAGGCCAAACATTCACACTGAAAGTTTGCAGTGGGAGAAGGGAGGGTGTTTATTTGCAAGATGCCAAGAAAGGAGATTTGGGCAGCTCACGCTTAAGATCCAACTTTTCTGATACAAGTAAGGGTTTTAAAAAGCCGGGATAAATTTCAGGAAAACAGAAGTTACAGGCAAATTATAAATGGAGGTTATACATTGCTTTGGCCTAAAAAGGTGGATATCTTGAAGCGGGTGGCTTATAAGTCATAGGTAGAGTTAAAAGTTTCCTGATTTGCAATTGTTTAAAGAAGAGAAGCTGTGTTTTAAAATCTGGGGTCAGCAGAAAGAAAGTGTAGGTCTGGCTCATGGGCATGGCTTCCTCACAGGGTTGTCCAAGGAAGAGAATACAGCCATGGGTTCCTAGTTTGTTTCTGGTTGAACCAGTAAAGCCCCTTCCTCATCCCTCTTTTCCACTTATCACTAGAGACAGAAAGTGAAAACCCTCGCTTCAGGCTGCTAAAAGCCTAAAACAAAACAAAGCAAAACAGAACAACAACAACAACAACAAAATAAGGTGGGTTGGACAAGCTTGCGCCCCTCAGGAAGAACTTTAGAACAAAGAATGACTGTCAGAATTCAGTCCTCAGTTTCTCCCTAGCTGAGTTCTATGTGCCAGTGGATTTGTTTGATGGGGGTCCAGGTCTCTAAAAAACAACTCAGGGACATATGTTAAGATGTTATTGCTAGTTTCTATATGGAACCAAACATCTCACAGCTCTAACTTCCCTGGCTATTGTTTTAAGCTACTATTACCTCCTGCTTATCAAGTTGCTCATTTACTTTTCAGGACTAGCTAAGTACCTGGAATTTCCCTTGAAGGAACTCAAGATTTTCTTTTATTTCCTCGCTCCCGGGGAGGGGGTGTGGGGTAGGGGAGAAGCAGGCCCCTAAGGAGAGTCTCGACTCCATCCCAATGGCCCAGCCTTTGTTGCTTTGCTCTTTCCTTTCCTTGCAGTTGAAGCCAGATATAAGACCTAGAACTTCCTTGTCCAATATAGTAGTCATTAGTCATATGTGGCTGTTGAGTTCTTAAAATGTGGCTAGTTCAAATTGAGATATTCTGTAAGTGGGAAATACAAACTGGATTTCTAAGAATGTAAATACCTCCTTAATGTCTTCATATAAATTTCATGTTGTAATGGGAATATTGTGTGCATGTTGGATTAAATAAAATATATTTCTAAATTTAATTTTGTTTTTTATGTTTTTAATGTAGCTACCAGAAAATTTTATTTTTAAAATTTCTTGTAGAGACAGGTTCTCACTATGTTGCTCAGGCTAGTCTTGAACTCCTGGCCTCAAGCAATCCTCCTGCCTCAGCCTCCCCAAGTATTGGAATTACAGGCATGAGCCAATGCACCTAGACTGCTACCAAGAAAATTTAAATATCCACATAGCTCACATGATCTTTCTATTGGGCAGCACGTATCTAGAACTTGAAATGGGGGTTTTGCTATTAGCATGTATGTCACTCTTGCCTTGGTAGGTAAGTCATCTCATTTTGCTAGTTGTCTTTCCTTTTGTGTTCTTTAGAATTCTTCTCCCTAGGGCCTCTGGGTCAAGGAATGCAAGCATAGGATTCACATTTCTAGAATTCAGGATACTTTCATGCTATCATTAGCATATAATTTGGGAGAGGTAGAAGAGGAAAAGATATTTAGGTCCTGGGATAGAATATAGGATTCAAGGGCATGTTTTAGAAACTATAAGACAGACTATTTTGATTATATTGTTATGCTAATGGGGGTACATTATTTTTATCTTTAGTGTTCATTCTGCACTTAGTGACAGAAAATGTTAGTTGTCATAAGTGGTGAGTGAGAGTAATGCTACTATAAAATAGAAGCCATTTTCCCCACACCATAGCTAGTCATGGAGGTCAACAAACTGTGAAGGGTCAAACTAAAAATTAGGGGAAATACCCATATACAATAGAGATATCTCTTTTTTTATAGAGTCAGGATATAGCATGGGACCAATTCAACATACAGTTCTAAACAATTCCCTTACTAGATTCCTGAATTTCCCTGAACCATGTTTTTTAAGGTAATCAAGGGCCAGAGAGGATGTTGAAAGATTGTTCAGCTACCTTTCTTTAAGTAAGCAAAGAACTAAATCCTTCAGCTCAAGGAGTTTTTTATTCTCTTTATGATTCCCCAAGGATAGCAATAAATCTTATTGACTGACTAGAGATTCCACAATCTCCCTTAGAAGCCCGTTTCAGTATTTTATCCCTCAACAGTAAAGAAAGCCTTGCTGGTGTACAACCAAATATAATATTATTTATTCTAAGCCAATCTTCCATTCTCTTTTTTCCTCTCCTCTCCTCACTTTT
>NW_016803631.1:1428596-1454374 GCF_001698545.2 Rhinopithecus bieti | reverse complement strand
TATGCACGTGTACCCTAGAACTTAAAGAATAATAAAAAAAAATTTTAAAAAAAGAAAAAGAAAAAAAAGAAAGAAAAGAAAGTTGTGCCTGGAAGAACTGGATGCCAGAGGAAGAAAGTTCAGTTGGGAAGATATCATGATGCTGACAATGAAGCGACTAGGGCCTCCATGAGAATAATGCCTATGGGATTAGATAGGAAGAGGGATACAATGAGGATATATGTATCCTCTCTTTTTCCTCATTCAAAATCTCCAAGTTAATTTTTACTTTTTGTTGTTCCATGTATACCTCATGGCACAAAGTTCTATTGTTTGTTCTATGAATATCTACCTACCTCTAGGTCTCAACACTGTCTTTGGGACTTTCTTCTGAGAGGGTCTTTAGAATTGCCGTTTCTCTCTCTCTCTTACTGTCACCTTCTTTGAAGGCCAAGAAAAGGAATCTGTTCTCTCCCCAAGAGTTGTTATCCTGCTACCTGCACTAGTGCTGGCTGGCGCTCTACCGTCGAATTTGTCTGAGTCTGGCTTCAAACTGCAACTCATCATCTGCCTCCAATTCCACAGATTAGCCCTTCCTTCCATCTTTCTTCATATGTCTGTAATGCTCTTTGTTTTTGTTTTGTTTTTTGAGACAGGGTCTCATTCTGTCACCCAGGTTGGAGTGCAGTGGTGCAATGACAACTCACTGTGGTCTCGACCTCCCCTGTTTCAGATGATCCTCCCACCCAAGCCTCCTGAGCAGTTGAGACTATAGACACATGCCACCATGCCTGGCTAATTTTTTATCTTTTGTAGAGATGGGGTTTAATCCATGTTGCCCCAGAGTTGGTCTCGAACTCCTGGACTCAAGTAATCCTCCCACCTCGGCCTCCCAAAGTGCTGAGATTACAGCCATGAGCCACCATACCTGGCCCACTCTTTTGAATTCTCCAGGGGTATCCTAGATCAGTGCTTCACAAATTTAAGTTGCATAGGAATCACCTGGGGGTCATTTAAAATGCAGATTCTAATTTAGTAGGTCTGGGCTGTGACCTGGGATTCTGAACTTCTAGAAGTATCCCAGGTGAAGCTGATGTTGCTGATCCATGGATCACACTTTGAGTAGCAGGGTGCTAGTCCTAGAAGACCTGGAGACTCTCTTCTTGCAAGGGTATCCCAGCTCAGGTCTACATAAGCCACCTCATTCTAATGTGGTCACCACTGCATCTGCCTGGCCCAATTACGCTCCCTTTCACCCTCATTCCTGGATCCCTGAGCTTCCAACTGAGCCTCCCTGGGGACTTAGCATAAGTGGAATCAACCTCATATCTGGTCACCAAACTTTAGAGGACCTCACACAGGCCCTTCCTCTCAGCCTCAAGGTTTCTAGAGCAGCTCTCTGTATTCTGCTTTTCTTTTGTAGCTGTTACCTTCCCTGGAGATCTGTCCCAACTTGACCACAGAGTGGGACACAGACTCCTTAGCTCCCCAGTCACATGGCCTTTTGAAGGGAAGCTCACAGGCTATATTGGTTTTAAGGATTTTCCTTCAGGTTGTTTTGCCAAAACAATTTTTACTATATTTATAGTATAAATTATAAACATAAAGAAGTTACAAAGATCAAGGTTCTTAAAATCCTGGTCTCTGTTTTATACAACTGCAGCTATCTTCCTCTGAGATGGTAAAATAGACGCCTAAAATCTTTTCCTTCTGTTATGAAAGTTCTACATTCTTCTGGGTGCCTTATATCTGTTACCTTATGGTTTCTCCCTGCTTCTCTGGCTTTGTGACCTCACTTCTTGGTTGCTGTCCAGTATCTGACCCAGCCTCCCTATCACCCTCTCACTTCTTGGCTCTTCTGACTCTGAATTTCTACTCTGGTCCTTTTCCTGCTTCAAACTGCCCAACCCACTGTTTTTCCTCCTCAAAGGAGGTGACGAATCAGGAAACTCTGTTGGCTTGACAGCAGCCTTTTAGATGTTTTAGAGTGCTACCTTGCCAATATTATTTGACTTCAGTTCTGGCTCCTGACTAGTACTTTGGACCTTGCCTGTGTTTATGCTATGCCTTTTTCAACTGCCTGAGCATGCCATTAAAAAAGAAAGAAAAGAAAGTTAATTTGGACTCCTGTCCCTATCCCCATTTTCCAGTTCTACCACAGACCTTGGCATAGAGCAATCAGGGCTTTCTCACATATGTATAAGATTTACTACGAACAAGCTGACTGTTCTTGCTCCTCTTTAAAAGAGGTGAAAAATCAAAACCGTGTATTCTATATTCAAAATAAACTGAAAGGAAATATGCATTTCTTTAAAAGTCGACCCAAGTATCTATGAACAGATGAATGGATAAAGAAAATATGGTATATATACACAAAGGAATATTATTCAGCCTTGAAAAAGAAAAAAATTCTGTCATTTGCAACAACAAGGATGAACCTGAAGGACGTTATGTTGAGTGAAATAACCTAGGTATATAAAGGCAAATACTTGGCGATCTCACTATGTGGAATTAAAAGAAAATCAAACTCAGAGAAAAATGGTGGTTACCAGAGGCTAAGGTTTGGGGGATTGGGGAGATTTTAGTCAAAGGACATAAAATTTCAGTTAGAGAGAAGGAATAAGTTAAAGATATCTATTGTATATCATGGTGACTGTGGTTAATAATAATACATTGTACACTTGAAAATTGCTAAGAGTAAATTTTGTGTTCTGACCACAAAAGATACATCTGTAAGGTAATGCATATTTGAACAGCTTGATTTAGCCATTCCACAATGTATACATGCATAGAAGCATCATATTATATACCATAGATACGTGCAATTGTGACGTGTCAATTAAAACATAAATTAAAATGTAAAAAGTTAACTCACGACTTGCAGACTGCACTGGCCTATGCATATGCTGTTTCCTTCTAACACTTTCCCCTCTGCATTTTACATAGCTGATTTCTTCTCATCATTTACATCTCAACTCAAACATCACCTTCCAGACTCCCTGACCCTCTAAGAGGTTTCTTCCTTCTTGTTCTACTATGCTCAGATACTTTATTCTGTTTGTTTTCTGCCTAATCACAAATGGTACTTGTATACTTATTCATATCTTATTTTTATTCATATCTATTTTATTTATTTATTTGAGACAGAGTCTCACTCTGTCGCTTAGACTGGAGTGTAGTGGCACAATCTCGGCTAACTGCAACCTCTGCCTCCTGGGTTCAGGCAATTCTCCTGTCTCAGTCTCCAAAGTAGCTGGGATTACAGGCATGTACCACCACACCCAGCTAATTTTTAGTAGAAACAAGGTTTCGCCATGCTGGTCTGGCTGGTCTCGAACTCCTGACCTCAGGTGATCCACCGCCTCAGCCTCTCAAAGTGCTGGGATTACAGGCGTGTGCCACACCATACCTGGCTAATTTTTGTATTTTTAGTAGAGATGGAGTTTTGCCATGTTGGCCAGGCTGGTTTCAACCTCCTGACCTCAGGTGATCCACTCACCTCGGCCTCCCAAAGTGCTGAGATTACAGCCCTGAGCCACTGCACCTGGCCTCATATCTATTTTATTTTTCATATACTCATTAGGCTATAAATTCTAAAAGGACACAAGAACTATGTTTGGTTAGTTTGATATTAAAGAGCATGCTGATTTAAATAAGTATTTAAATATGCATGGCATGTTGTAGGTGTTCAATAAATATTTGGTAAATGAATGCTTCAGTTGGATCTAACCTTGACAGGAGACAAATATGCCAGCATTGACGCAATAAAACTATGTGAGGAAGAGTGTTTTAAGGCTTTTCATTGATGATGAATACTCAAAACTTTGAGTTGAAATAGGCTGAATGGGAAGCCTGTAGAAATACATATATTAGAAACATTTTTATTAACTGTAGTTGGGAGTAAAAGTGCACCCTGGCTGGAGTCATGTGGAGTCTTATAATCCCATAAATCCTAGATAGGTTTCAAGGCTAATCAGCAATCAAGCATGACAGGCTCTTGACCTAGTTTTTGCTGAAATCCCTCCTGAGACCATCGAACCTGATAAATTATTGGATTAGCAGACTAAAGATTAATGGTGCCTTCTAGTTCAGATGGTTTGAAAAGCTGATGTAAGGCATTCATATCCTCTTAGTCTGTCCCTTGAAAGATTTTTTTTTTTCTGCCCTTAAATATTTTCTGTAGCTCCTGTATATAACTGAAAGGATAAACACCTGTGGATTTTTGTTTTTCTTTCAGTATAGTTAAAAAAGGAGATGTGAGGTCAAGAAGTGGACGGGGAGAAGGACAGCCTGGTATGATCAGGGAATGGCACTCTGCATGAGTTTAGAAAAGTTAAATGTAAGGTTAAACTCCCTGACAAAAGCACCGAAGATAACTAAGAATTTTCTGTCATGGTTGTGAGAAGGAGGATAGTGAAGGCTTTTACGCAATGTTCTCAGTCTCTATTCACAGAATAAGGCTCCATTATGCTTAGACTATTTGACTTTATTAAATCTAGGCAAAACAAGCCTCATGTTAAAGAATAACACATATATGCACATGGGTAAGTGTAACTGGAAAAGGAGAAGAGGAAAGTCACTGTGTGGACAGCAAAAAACAAGAACAAGGTTCTCCCCCTGGGGTGTGAAATCATTAGAACTTCAAAAGTGCTTGGCAGGACTAAAAGTCAAATATGCGAATACCATATGACTCAGCAATTCTACTTCCAGGTATACACTCGACAGAAAGGCACATATCATATATATATTCATCAAAAATAAGGTATTTGAATGCATATAGAAGCACAATTCATAATAACTTCAAATTAGAAACTACCCAAATGTCAAATAACAATAGAAAGGAAAAATAAATTGTGGTATATTCACACCATAAAATACTATCCTGCCACAGAGAATTATGATATAAAATTGTTCATGACAATATGAAACAAATGCATAAATATACCATTAAGAAAAAGAAAAGAGGCACACAGAGTACATACAAAATGATTCAAGTTCTATAAAACATGAATACAGGCAAATTTATGCTGTCAGAAATAAGAATTGCAGACACCCTTGAAGAGGAAAGAAGGGACTACAGGGGGTCACTGGGATTTAGGGTTTCTGGAATGCTGGCAATATTCTTCTTGATCTGGGTATTGGTTAAATGACTGTGTTATGTTTTTGAAAATTCATCAAGTTGAATGCTTATATGTACTTTTCTGTAGGTATATATTATATATTAATTTTTAAAAAAAAATTTCTTTGGGACTAAGGATCCGCTGCTTCCCCAATCATCAAATGAATACTCTCTTTTCTCCCTGTTTTATTCTTTTTTGTCAGCATCTTGAAAATTTAAAAGAGGAACAGAAGTAGTGATTTAAAATGGTTAAAACCAAATGAAAAGATAACAAAGAAAGTTAAAAGAAAAAAGGAAGAAAAAGTAAGGAATGCAAGAAAGAAAGAAAGAAAAAGAAAGGAAGGAAGAAAGGAGAGAGAGAGAGAGATCCCATCAGCCAGTGTCAGCCCTTACCACTCGCTTCTGCTGATAGCTACTAGACCTTCTCTTCGAGAATAGCCATTTTCCCTTGGCCTACCCATAACAGAATAGCCAAGTTCTACACAGTCTGGGGGTTTTGTCAGAAAGACGTGGCTGAAAGAGGAAGGAGAAATTTTTTAAAAGGGGAGGAAAGGATAAAAAGAAGGAAAGGAAGCCTCCACCTTCAGTGGGGCACTTTATAAATCACCACTTGCAAACTGCTCTGAAAATGTTTTACATTTTCTTGTCATTTAACTTTCAATGACTATTTTGAGAAATATACTCAATAAAAAATATTAGGTTGTAATATTCAAATAAAAACATTTAAACAAGATACAACTTCTCCATTTATTCTTTAATATAAACAAAAATACTAAACTTACTTATTCTTTCAATTCTATGACCAAATTTTATCTTTTATCTATTTCAAACAGTATTTATGTAAGCGAGTTGCTTTTGTTCTCAGAAAAGGTTGTTTGTCTGTCTGCAGGAAATGAGACTAAAAATTACTTTCTGACAAGACTCTCTCAAGTGGTTGAAACCTTACCTGGCTTGGGTCAGTGAATTAAGCCACAGAATAAAGAAAAAATAGTCAAACATTTCAATCCCAGATATCCTTAATGTATAGCATGATTTGTGATGGCTTTTACTTATTTATGGAATGTCTACAAAATTACTTCTAAATGAAAAAGGTCAATTGACTTTTATCTACACAATGCCAAACCTTCAGAAACATTTTGATCCATTTTCCATCCAGAAATGAAGCATTAACATATGCATCGTTATTGTTTTCCACTAAGTTGGAAAACAAACTCTCAGAAGTCAAAAGAAGCCTCATAGCCTGCAGTCCTAAGTAGAAGAAACTTCAGTGACCACCTGGTACCAATTCCTCATGTTTATAGATGGGGAGGCAGAGACCACTCAAGGTTACACAGATGGTGACTGGAGCCCAGGTCAATACATTTGTGTCATCCCTGGGTAATATGTGGTGTATGTTATCTATTACTTTTAAGACTGGTTTCAGTTCAGTTTCAGGGCACAGAAGAGACTTAAACTATGTTCAGTTTCTAAACTCTAGCTATTAAACAATGATTATAGAACTGCGAGTGCAAATTGTAGAATAAATGCCCCCTGAAGCCTCTTCTTTAAAAAATATTCCTACAATAAAATTTTCTCCATTCCTCATCTTTTCTTCCATAAAAGATTTCCTCTTTCCTGCCTGTTCCCAATATTACCTAGTCTTTCATTATCTGTTTTATTCACTCAACTCGTTCTTTTATTTCTAGGTTCAATTGGAGGATGATTTTAAATTAATTACATGATGAAAATGTTCACATGCAGACCTTTCAGTAGTTTAAATAACCAAGTTATGAGAATATTGAAGTATGAATAAAATTCTCTTCTATTTCTTTTTGAAAAAGTATTTGTAGGAGAACATCGCTCTGAATTTTTTGAAAATAAATTATTCTCTCGCACCTTAAATCTTGAATAATTGGAAATTTAAAGTATACTTGGTAAAAAAAAAAATAATTTTGTTATGTATATTTTTTACAAAGTCTTTAAAATAAAAGAATGTTTATTTTCTCCTTTGGAAAACTAAGACTTAAAAGAGTTGTCCTAGACACTAACTAGAGTATCATGAGATGAGGATATAATATTTTAGTTTACAAAGTATTTTGAGACAAATTAAACTTGCTTGATTCTTATAAAAGCATGAGAAGTAGGCATGAGAAACAACACTATTATTGAATTTCACAGATGAGGAAACTGAGACTAAAAGAGGTGAAGAAATGTTTGCACAGTCACATAGCAATTTAGCGGCAAGAAACAACTTGAAACTAGGTTTTCGGTCTCTAAGTTCTGTATGTTTTTTAATGCTATATTAGAGCTTCTGCCCCTCTTCTCCCTCACTCTCCCATCAAGTGCTCTTCCCATTCCACAAAGTACTTCTAAGCTGGACTATTCAGAGAATATACGCTGGAAGACATATTGGATTAAGAATTCTGGCTGCATAAGCCTTCACCCTCCTACCCAAATGAAAAATTTCTGGCAAAGCCATCTGTTTAGTCAAGCATTTGCCTGATGGCTGTGGGAGGATCGACAACTGTACCACCATGGATTCAGTCCCTAGAGAGTAAATATTGAAACATGTGTTTGTTTCTGTACATGTGCCTCAGGGCTCAATGATGGGCACATTTTAAAGATCTAAATAATAATAGTCACGGAGATGCTGCCAGCCCTAGTGCTACTGCAGTACCTGAGCGTCACTTGAAGGAGAGCTGTGGCCATTTTGCTGATTATACGACTTCCCTCCCATTTATGTAATGTCTCCAGCCAAATCCCTGCTGTCCCCATATACCTCCCTTGATTCTCTCCTTCCTACTCTCCCAGCCATATTTTCTCTTTTGAAGGGGCCCACCATGTATTCCCACGGGTTCTTGATAATAGATTTCTTTCTTTTTTTTTTTTTTGAGATGGAGTCTCACTCTGTCGCCAGGCTGGAGTGCGATGGTGCGATCTCGGCTCACTGCAACCTCCTCCTTCGGGGTTCAAACGATTCTCCTGCCTCAGCCTCCTGAGTAGCTGGTACTACAGGCACACACCACCACACCAAGCTAATTTTTGTAATTTGTTTTAGTAGAGACAGGGTTTCACCATGCTGACCAGGATGGTCTCGATTTCTTGACCTCTTGATCCGCCCGCTTCAGCCTCCCAAAGTTCTGGGATTACAGGCATGCGCCAGCGTGCCCGGCTGATAATGGACTTCTTCCAAGGAGATGCCTAAGTTTCTTTCTTTCTTTTTTTTTTTTTCCTCTATATGGTAGGATACCTACTCCATGTATCAGTAAGAAGCAAATAACACAGTTATCAAAGATTGCTTGAGTAGGGTATGCATCAGATGTTGTAGGAAAATGCAAAACAAATAGAAACCTGTACTTGCCCTCAAGAACCATTACCACTGGTCTGGAAGATAAAGAATGAGATCACCTAAGAAAAGCAACCTTTAACTAGGTGCCCCAAATTATATATGATGGTACATACAAAAGAGTCAAGAGAATTCTGAATAAAGGAATCAGGTGGCGTTACACAGGGGTGGCTTTTAGGAAGAAGAGAAAATGGTGTCAAGCGGTGATTTAGGTGGGCTTAGAGCCAATAATCTTTATCGGCACTCATTCTGAAACTACCCCAAATAAACCACTTACCACAGTACACTAGATTACTTTAGTTCACATAATCCTCTGAGAAAAGTGTTATGAATCCTATTTTAGATGATGCAGTAAAGGGATTAAGATGGTTGATCAAAGTCACATGGCCTAGTAAGTGGCACTTCTGTCCAACTCTGCAGCTCATGGTCTCTCCCCTTTCCATAATTTAAAGTAGTTAAAGTTGACTATGCTAGGAAATGTTACTTTTTCTTACAGGTTTCATTTTCAATTACATTTTATTTTTGTGAGTAATATATGCGTATAGTTTATAAAAACATGACAAATTTAGCAGTTCCCCATCTACCTTTCCTTCCCCATCTTCAGGCACTGCTTCTCAGAGGCAACCATGTCCATTTTTATTTTTTTTCATTCTATTGCATTCTCCATATTTCAAAATGATATGCTTATACTATTTATTACTTTATCATTTTAACATTATCTATTATTATCTTATTTTTGTAGATGAAGATTTATGTTTTATCTAGCTCTACCTCTTCTTCCTCTCTCTACTGCATCTTTTCAACAGTTACATAATTTTAAAGGTAAATTAATATTCAAAGCTTACATTATAATGTAGATACTGTTTATTGCCCACTAGGTAATGTACCTTGACTATGTTTCCTTCCTGTACAACTTTTTACATTTTTGGAGTAAAAAAAGCCTCAATTTTTTAACAGAATTGTTTCTTATACTCCATATATTTTTAAAATGCCTCACAATGCTGTTTCCATATGGTTAAATGTATCAGATAATTTATCAGTTCTCTTTTATTTTTTGGTCTTTGAGAAACTCTCTGCCCCATCTCTTGTCTGGACCAATTGCTCTGCTGTCACCCTTCACTACTCTCCTTTGCTGGAGTTCATGTTTCCTGAATTCTGTATCTTCCTATTACTCTATTGCTTTTAGTGGAGCACATCCTCCAATAGTACTCTAAGAAAGCATATGTTAAAGAAATAGTTTTGAGTCCTCGAATGCCTAAAAAGACTTTATTCTTACAAATGATTGATAATTTGACTATGTGTAGAATTTAACATTAAATTTTCTCTTAGATTTTTGAAAGTATTTCTCCACTATCTTACAGCCTTCAAGTGTTGCTATTGAAAAGTCCAGTGACTTTCAATCCTTTCCTTTGTGATTTTTCTGTCTTTTTTTTTTTTTTTTTAATTTTGTCTTTATCTCATGCTATTATTTTCTACAAATCTTGGGTACCTGGGTCTTTCTCTTATCTCTCCTCTTCTGTTATCCATCTCTTTGGCTTCTATTCTATATTTAAGAGCTTTCCACACCTTTGTATTCCAAGCCTTCTATTGCATTTTTATTATCAAATTTTTATTTACCAAAAGTTCTTCATCTCTAATTATTCTTCCCTCCCCATTTTTGCTTCATGGATGCAATCACTTCTCTTTTTTCTCCCCACAGATATTAAGTCATGAGTATTTTGTTATTGGAAGCATTTTTTTTTCTTCTCCTTGTGTTTTCACTGTTTATTTTATGCCTTTCTTTGTTTTGGTCTGTTTTTCTTATTGAAGGTTTTCTTCAACTGTCTGGTAGTCCTTACCTGCCCATTTGTATTTAAGAGTGAAGAACTACAAAGCTGGAAGCTCTGGGTGTGGAGGCAGTTAGGATGATAGAGCAGCCAAATCGTTTTTTGTTGTTGTTGTTGAAGACTTGCAAGTGCCAGTGTTGGGTAGTTATGTTTTCTCAGGAGTCATTCAGTTTCTTCAGAGAAAAATCTCCCATCTATTGTCTGGGGGCAACAAGCTGGCCTCTGTGAGAGAGAGCTAATGGGAGGAAGCAGACTAGAGGTGAGCTGTCTTCCTCTTGAACACATAGGCTTTCATTTATTTCCCCTATTTTTAGCTCCAAGCCTCACCCCGTTCTAGCGATGCTGGTATTCTCAAATTTAGAGTCCCCTGGCCCATTTTCCAAGAGATAAATCTCTAGTCTTATGCAAGGATAAAGGAAAAGACCTGGAGTTGTACCCTATTGATATATTGATTTCAATTAAGCCCTGTTTACAGCTTTGCTCTTGCATTTGTCTCCAGGAACACCTGTCCATCCAAATTCTGAGTCTTTCAGAGATTCTATGGAAGAAATCACTCAAATCCTCATTGATATCACACTTTGCAAGACATTTCTGTTGCTTTCTTCTTTCTGCTAAGACAACTTTTATTTCTTCATCCACTGAACCTTCTTTTCTTGTTCTCTTTAACCTAACCAGTTAAAAAATAAACAAAATTACTTTACCTTCAGAAGCCCCTTTTAGTGGGTTTCTGAGATATGGAAGATATGAGCACGCCTAATCTGCCATGTTTAATATTGTTACAGTTTGTGTTCACTGGAAGCAGATGCTGAGATAGTTTGGGGTTCAAGGTTAGAGATCAATGTTGTTAAAGACAGTGGGAGGAAGCAGGACTGAGCAGAGGAAGCAGTCAAAGCATGATGCAGGTCTGTCAAAGCTTCAGCCAACCCAGCAGGGAGCTCTGGAGTGAGCAGTGCTGGTAAGAATTGTCCTTCATCCAGCAGAAATGGCTGGGCTTTCGCTCCCTGCCTCACTGGGATGTGGGCTGCCCTAGGAATGGTGTGGCTTTGGCCAAGGCAGCTCCCTGGAGCTGTGGCTGACTCTGAAGGAGCTGACAGCTGTAGGCTATCTGCTGACTGTACTTCTCACAGCTGGGCTGTCCTTCCTTGAAGGGGAATTTAGGTAGCCGTGTCTACCATAAACAGGAAGTCCACCATAGGTTAAAAAAGAAAAAAACAGCTTTATTAAGACATAAACCATGTAACATAAAATTCGCCCATTTAAAGTATACAATTCAATGACTTTTAGTATATTCAGAGTTGTACATCCATCACCACTATTCATTTAGAACATCTTCATTACTAAAAAGAAAAACTCTGCTCCCCTTAGCTGTCACCTCTCAGTCCCCTCATCACCCTCATTCCTAGGCAACCACTAATTTACTTTCTATGCCTATTTTGGACACTTTATATACATGGAATCATATAACATGTGGTCATTTATGACTGGATTTTTCATGTAGCATAATGTTTTCAAAGTCCATCAGTGTTGAAGCATATATGAGTTATTCATTTCTTTTTATTGCTAAATAATATTCCATTATATGAATATTATTTATCCATTTACCAGTGAATAGGCATTTGAGTTATTTACATGTTTTACTATTATAAATAATGTGCTATAAATACTCAGGTGCAAGTTTTTGTGTGGATGTGTTTTTGTATGCATGTGTTTTTATTTCTCTTGATATGAATTCCTAGAAGTGGAATTGGATCATATGGTAGCTCTATTTAACTGGTGTGAAGCCCTGCCAGACTGTTTTCCAAACAGCTACCCCATTTTATATTCCCATCGGTAGTTTATGAGAATTCCAGTTTCTTCACATCATTGCCAATACTTGTTATTATCTGTTTTTTTATTATAGTCATTCTAGTGGTGTGAAGTGATATTCCTTGTGGTTTTGATTTACATTTTCTTGATGGCTAATAATGTCGAACGTCTTTTCATGTGCAGAAATATCTATTAAAATCCCTTGTTCATTTAAAAATTGTGTTATTTGTCCTTTTATCATTGAGTAGTAATCATTCTTTTTAGGCTCTAGATTCAAGTCCCTTATCAGATACACAACTTGCAAATATTTTTCTCCCATTCTTTGAGTTGTCTTTTCACTTTATTAATAGTGTCCATTGAAGCACAGAAGTTTTAAATTTTTGATGATATTCAGCTTATCTAGTTTTTCTTTTATCATTCATGCCTCTGGTGTATCATTCGTGCTTCTGTATGTTTTTTAATGCTATATTAGAGCTTCTGCCTCTCTTCTCCCTCACTCTCCTGTCAAGTGCTCTTCCCATTTCACAAGGTACTTCTAAGCTGGACATATCTAAGAAATCATTCAATAATCTAAGGTCATGAAGGTTTATACCTATGTTTTCTTCAAAGAGTTTTATAGTTTAGGCTTTTAAATTTAGGTCTTTTCTACTTTAACAATTGCAAGTTAACAGCAAAAGAATCTCAGTAAAATACTTCATATTGAAACTTTGGGAGTAGCAGCAATGTGACCAAGTAATAATAGGGCTAGAGGGGACCAAAAAATAAGAGCCTCCCTTCTGTCCTATTCTTCCCAGAATAGAGAAAATCCAAAAGAATGTGAATCATATGTGTCTAGTTCCATTTTCCTGAGCTCACATTGTTCAATAAGCCCACTCCACCCTGGGGTAGAGGAAGAGGGCTTGGTAAGTTCCTCCCAAACTTCCCCCTTTGGAGCGTTAATGGTTTCTCTCTCCCAGACCTAACTTAGATGAGCATTTATTGGCAGGAATTATGTTCATAATGTATTACTAAATGAAGATTATTTCAAAGCAATATGGATGCTGGGTGGAGTATATACCACCCTAAAGTGTTAGTAGTGCTTAACTCTCATAAGTAGGATTGGGAATGTTGTTAATCTTGTCTTTCTTCGCCTGTACTTTCTAACATTTATAATTCAAATAATAAAAAAATGGCTTTTGTAACAAGAAAAAAAGAGATTTAGATCTTCGATTCATTCTGAGTTATTTTTAGATGTAGTATGAGGTAGGGGTCCAAACGAGGATATTCAGATGTCCTAACCACCATAAGAAAAAAGCTATTGAACATATATATTCTGTATGCATCATTATATTGGGCAGTATAGAATACAGAGCCACTGTCTTCTTAATGGCTTCTATTTTCCAATTCTTATTCACTAGAACATTTACCTGTAAAATTTTATTTATTTTTTGCTAGCATTAAAGTGTTGAATAGAATAATGGTCATGCACAGAGTATTCAAAATATACCTCATAAGAATTCTTTCATGGTTGATCTGCTGTCCATCGCACAGTTCATTTTGAGTAGGTTTGTTTAAGCACTTATGAATTCAGGAAAAATGGATTGGCTACCTGGTATTTGCCAGGCATTGAATTGGGTGCCACAGATACAAAGAAATACAAAACATGCTGTTTTTCTGTGATTGAGCTCACAGTCTAGTGGGAGAGAGTGACACATTCTTAAGAAATGTCAGCTATCTAAACCATCATCCTAGCTCACACCAAATCATCCTGTCCATGACATTCTAAGAGATTTACTGAAATCATAATTTGTCTTTGGAATTCCTGCTATACAGTATACCTCTAATCTTATTAAGGGAATGATGTTTTTCTTTTTTTGCATCCCATGCTGCCTTCTGATATTCACTGCTTCACTTTCCATGTGCTTACAAACCAGTAAATAAATCAGTTTCAGACCTTTAGCAAGATGCAATTTTATACTTATTTGTCCATAGTTCCTAGTCATAGAGAGCTACTCTCTCTTCTACCCTACCATTTTTGTTAATTAGGCAAAAATTATCCATTTCCAATCTTCAATTTCCTTTACTACCTTCTGTGATCACTAAATGTTCACTTATAATGTAAAAATTGATACTGAAATTGACTTTCTTTGCTAATTTAAAGTTGGTCAGGAAAATTTTCAATCTTATATATGAAACATTTTCCATAGTAGTCTTCTTTTCCATCACAGTTAATTGTAATCACTTAATAGTGGACCACATATGGCAGAGAGATATACTCCAAAATTAAGAGCTGTAATTAAGAAATTACACCATACAAGGTAGAAAAACAACAATTTTCTTAAAAAAGATAGGGTGATTGTATAATTTAATGAAATGGGAAAATACACAAGGAAGAGTATAAAGACTTTACAATTATCTAATCTTTAAAGTATAGCATATGTTTTCAGTTCTAAGGTTACTAGTAAAGACGGTAAAACTTATCTGAATCTCAAATCTTCTTATCTTAAAATAAACATACTTTGGTCTGAGGCATGGTGCAGATTTATAGATGTCTTTCTTACCTTACTTCTCAAATTCCAGCCTCCTCTTGGCTACTCGGATTCTGGGGGTCTGATTATATTTTACTTCCTATGAACTGGCTTAATTGGCCTTCTTGCTTCCTCTCAGAGCAAATTTCTTTTTTTTTCCTCTAGTTTAAAACTCCCAGAATTCATTGAGTCCTCACATTCAACCAGGGTTTCTCATCTGAGGGGTGTGCCTTATTCACAGAATGGCAAAGTATTTGACGTGTTCCCTTTTTGAGCTCAACTTACTTATTCTCACAACCCTGGGTAATTTGAAGATAAGGAATTACTAGAGAATGTAATGTTTCCTCAAGCTTTCAGGATTTTATAGAATTAGTGAATCTTTCTGTGAATGAGTGAATCACCTATGATTGCAGATAATGCACACAGCAGAAGTTTGCAAGATTGTACCAATTCGTTATTACTCAGGACATTCTTTAAAATTACTTTGGCCGGGCGCGGTGGCTCAAGCCTGTAATCCCAGCACTTTGGGAGGCCGAGACGGGCGGATCACGAGGTCAGGAGATCGAGACCATCCTGGCTAACACGGTGAAACCCCGTCTCTACTAAAATACAAAAAATAGCCGGGCGAGGTGGCGGGCACCTGTAGTCCCAGCTACTAGGGAGGCTGAGGCAGGAGAATGGCGTAAACCCGGGAGGCGGAGCTTGCAGTGAGCTGAGATCCGGCCACTGCACTCCAGTCCAGGCGACAGAGCGAGACTCCGCCTCAAAAAAATAAAAATAAAAAAATAAAAATAAAATAAAATAAAATGAAATTACTTTAAAAGTTACATCCGCTCTCTCCCCAAGATGGCTGCCGTGGACGAGTTACTGCTGCCGCGGCTCCCTGAGCTGTTCGAAACGGGCAAACAGTTACTGGACGAAGTAGAAGTAGCAACTGAACCTGCCGGTTCCCGGATAGTCCGGGAGAAGGTGTTCAAGGGCCTGGACCTCCTTGAGAAGGCTGCCGAAATGTTATCGCAGCTAGACTTGCTCAGCCGAAATGAAGATTTGGAAGAGATTGCTTCCACCGACCTGAAGTACCTGTTGGTGCCAGCGTTTCAAGGAGCCCTCACCATGAAACAAGTCAACCCCAACAAGCGTCTAGATCATTTGCAGCGGGCTCGAGAACACTTTATGAACTACTTAACTCAGTGCCATTGCTATCATGTGGCAGAGTTTGAGCTGCCTCAAACCAAGAACAACTCCGCTGAAAATCACACTGCCAATTCTTCCATGGCTTATCCTAGCCTCGTTGCTATGGCATCTCAAAGACAGGCTAAAATAGAGAGATACAAGCAGAAGAAGGAATTGGAGCATAGGTTGTCTGCAATGAAATCTGCTGTGGAAAGTGGTCAAGCAGATGATGAGCGTGTTCGTGAATATTATCATCTTCACCTTCAGAGATGGATTGATATCAGCTTAGAAGAGATTGACAGCATTGACCAGGAAATAAAGATCCTGAGAGAAAGAGACTCTTCAAGGGAGGCATCAACTTCTAACTCATCTCGCCAACAGAGGTCTCCAGTGAAACCGTTTATTCTCACTCGGAACACGGCCCAAGCCAAAGTATTTGGAGCTGGTTATCCAAGTCTGGCAACTATGACGGTGAGTGACTGGTATGAGCAACATCGGAAATATGGAGCATTACCGGATCAGGGAATAGCCAAGGCAACACCAGAGGAATTCAGAAAAGCAGCTCAGCAACAGGAAGAACAAGAAGAAAAGGAGGAAGAGGATAACGAACAAACACTCCACAGAGCCCGGGAGTGGGATGACTGGAAGGACACCCATCCCAGAGGCTATGGCAACCGACAGAACATGGGCTGATCTTCCCACAACACGACAGGACTGCAGGGTGCACAACTCCCCCGCCAAGAAAAACCATGCAGTCCTCCCCTCCTTGGGCTCCCGCTTCAGCGCTGTACAACGAAGGCAAAGATGCTAAATCTTGCTTTGCATTCAATAAAGTGTCAAGTGATTAAGTCTGTATTTGTACCCTAGATGATGTGAGCCAGCAGTCTTGTTTTGGCATCATCTTCATCGTGTTGTATTCCAGTTTCTTAAGTGGAGAGAAAAGAGTGCTGAGAAATGGCTCTGTATAATCTATGGCTATCTGAATTCTCTGAAAAAACAATAAAAGCCCCCTCTACTACATGAGCCTGTACAGAAAAAATAAATAAATAAATAAATAAATAAAAATAAAATTACATCCATGATGTCTAATTTTTTGTCCATTTTCTCCTTTTAAAATACAGAGCCATAGAAAACATTTTTAAGTGATCCCAGCCTCCTATGAACAGATATTTTAATATAATAAGAAAATCCAGGAAATGGAAAATGCTTTTGTAAAAACCACAAAAACAAATGACTATAATCCAAATCCACCAATGTTTCTAACTCATGATTAGAAGGAAAATATTTTAAGTGTTTCCCCTTATTTTTATATACAGTCAAAGAATTATGTAAGTGGTATTTATTGTAAATTCACTGTTTATACTGCACCATGATGAGAGGAGCACTCTATCTGAAATCATTATGAATTATTGTTGGCAGGAAGAACAGCCAGAATAAGTGATTAAAAAAGAGAATAAGGCAAGGGTCTGGTGGGGATAGGGTGCGGAGCTGCAGCTGCTACCTCAGCGTGAGAACAGAGACCTGTTATGCATGCAGGAGGAACACATGGTCTGCTTCCATCCTTGCAGAGCCCTTATTTCCGCTGAGTTCTCTGCTGACTCTAGTTCTCAGTCCAGAAGGAACTGGCACACTGTTTACTACCTGGAGGGATCAGAAATAAAGACCAAGACCCCCATGGTGCCTCTGAACAAGTAAGCTTAGAAAGCCACAGAAGGGGAGACAGATTGCTAATAGCAAAGGGGTGGGGCATGGCTTCTGTAGTATTGTCCTAAGGGAATTCTATCTATGGGCAACCAGGAAGAAGGAAGAGTAAGATCTCTGCCATACAAATATCTCATTGCCTGGGTAGAAACTAGTTGAGCTAATGGCCGTGTGTTTGTATACCATTTAGAGGACTGCTTAGGAAAAATGGGCACATAGAAGCAGTCATTTCTTTGTTGGAAATTGCCTTTGGCCATTTCCTTCCCTTGGCATGGTGAGCCCTCATTTTTCACATAAAATGCACTGGCACCTAGACACAAAACTCCTTGGAAATTCCCCTGAGTGCACTTTCTGGGACATACCAGGTTCATGGCAGTAACTTGGGATCACAGAACTTTAGAATTAAAAAGCGAGAAGGGGCATTAGAGGTCATCCAGTCAGCTGTGTATGCCCAACAGATTCTAGGTGAATCATGAGTTTTCATCAAGTTAGGCATCTGCCTGTGAATTTGGATGATGTCACTTCAATGCTGACAAATGATCAGCCTGGCTAGAGCCAACACTTGTGTGGGATGCTTCATCTACAGGCATTAGCTGGTTAATTTGATGATAAATCAGTTCTTTCTGACTCAGTGGACTGCAGCACCAGCAGTTTTGCCTGGTCTGGGCTTCATTTACCTGTCACTGTCACTGTGATTGCTGGGTCTCTGAGTTCTTCCTTTCCCCACTCTACTGATGCTAACTTTTTAGCCGACTAGCTAATTGGATCACTCTTCTGTTCTCTGCCCAGTCCCCTCTAGCCCACTGCCTTTTCACAATCTCTGTATTCACATCAGGGAAAAAGAGGAGTAGAGATCAGGTCTCATGTCTGAGGATGAGGGTTGATGGTCCATCTTCTCCCCAACTAAAGTTCTTCCCTTCTCTTCTGATGTCAGGATCTCTCCATTCCTCTCATCTCCTTCCTTAACAGCATATTGGGAGGATTAGGCAATGGAAAGAGATGTATTTAGCCTAATTTCAGTCTACAGGTCAGGGACTGGGATCAGTCCATGCATAGAGATTTAGCTCCAGAGAATACTCTGCAGTTAGGTGAAGATGCCATTGTCTGCATCCTTAAGTTAAGGGGACCTCCTAGCTACAGAAGCAATGAAGCAGAGGTGGGGCTGGCTGCAGGCCTTTCTCTTAAACTCACTAGGCCAAAAACTGTCTCCTAACCTGAGGCCATGTGCCTGAGAAAGATAAAGGAATGTTGACAGAAACCAGATAGACTATGTGACAGAGATAAACCAAAACAGGAAAAGACAAATTTCACGTTGGAGATGAAAACAAGCAGTGTCTGTCCCTACCATCTCTGAACCAACAAGTAATTCTAATCTTGTCAAAAACTTTGAGAATTATGACAGTTAAATATCAGTAATAAGGGGGAAAATACCCATATATTCTGAATCAGTGATTTTCAAGCATGGCTTCACATTGAAATCATCTGGGGAGCTTTAAAAAGTACTGATGCCTTTGTCTCACTCTCAGAAATTTTGATTTAATTGGTTTGGAGTGCTGGCAAGGCACTGGGATCTTTCAAATTAGCCTAAGTAAATCTAATCTAACAGTCAAGACTGAGAACCAATGTTCTAAAAGGAAATGGTCATATGCAACAGCGTAACTTTCCAGAGATTATATTTTTTCTTTTCTTTAGAGAGAGAGGCATTGTAAAAGCACCATGGAATCACCTTAGGCCTCTCCTTCAGAAGAGAAATTACTGTGGAACCTGAAGGTGGTTTCTTTCAGACAGGCAATTGGATAGGAGTTCTTAGAGTCTGAACTCAATAGTTACTGTCTACAACAAGGGGGGTATAATTAGATGCTTTGCATTTTGACAGTTCAAAAGCAAAGGTTACATAACCCTTAGCTTCAAATTTCCAGATAGAGAAAAGGGATAGCAGTTGAGGGTCCCCTAATGTCCTGGCAGATATCTGTAAACGACTGTTATCTTTGCTTTTCCTGCTGTGTACCTGAAAATTCCCACTTCCTCTCATCAAGTTTCTAGCTCAAATATCAGCTACCCTCCCTGAAGCTTTTCCTGGCCACCTCAGGTAAAATTAATCTATCTTGCAATCCTAGAGTGCTGCATGCATATTTCTATTCCCGCACTTGTCACCTTATATTACAGTTACTTGTTTTCATGCTTGTCTTCCATCATAACTAGACTGTGAACTTCCTAAAATCAGAAACTTCGCTTTTTATCTTTATATAATAAATGTCAAGACATAAATGACATATGATATGTGCATAACAAATATTTATGGAATTAATCAGAAACAATAAACTAGGTTCTTAGAGAGTCCAGAATTCTATTTCATTTACAATGTAATTGAAATAAATGTACAAGTAATGAATGGTAGAAAACAATAATGTAGAACAAATTTTTTGTCTTTAAAGTACCATGAAATTTGTTTAAATACAGAATAAATAAGAACATAAAATGCATAAGGCAGCAATTTCCCAACATGCCATCAGTCAGTGGTCCAGGGGCTTGGAGCATCGTGTCTGGAAGGGTAGAAGAGTGGCTGGAGGTGAGGCTGGGGATACTCACTGGAGCTCACTGTGGGAAGCTCTATGTGCAATGGGAGGCATTTGGACCTTGAGGGGGTTCTCTAAGCAGGAAATGACAAAATTAGATTTGTCATTGGTTTAGAAAAGGATCAATCTTTGGCTTTCTGGTGGATTTACCACAGCATCGTAAAGTGGGAAGACCAGGGAGGAGTTTACTGTCCAGGTAAGTGATTGGAAAATGTGTCTTCTACTCCTGTTCCAAATAATAGACCTCCCAATTGTTTTAGGCTTAATTGTGTCTCCCCCAAAATTCACATGTTGAAGTCCTAATCCCCTAGTACCTCAGAATGTGACCATGTTTCAAAATATTTAATGGGGTAATTAAGTTAAAACAAAGAAAGTTAGGGTGACCCTAATGCAATATGACTGATTTCCTTATAAGGAAAGGACATTAGGACACAAACACACACACACACACACACACACACACACACACACGCACGGAAGGCCATATGAAGATATGAGGAGAACACAGTCACCTGCAAGTTGGGAGAAAGGTCACAAGAAGCCAACCCTGCAACACACCTTGATCTTGATTTCTGGCTCCCAGAATTGTGAGAAAACACATTTCTTTATTGTTATATTCATTTGTTAAAGATGCCATAGCAAACTAATACATCAAGAAACTTTTAGGACATAATTCATTGTTAAGTTGTATGCTGCTCTTACGTATTATTTTTTGCTACCTTAAACCCTAGGACTTGAAGCAGTTTGTGGGGCAGAGAACAGATATTTTAGCAGTGTCTTTCACTAAACTTTAAAATAAGGATACCCTAGAAGTGCCCCCTAGAAACCTAGGGTTTGAGCAAACAATATGAAACCTTAAAGATAATTTTTCATCTATTTTAGATTTTTTAAATGAATATATTAGAAATGGATATTTATCATTTTTCTCCCCCAACCCCATTCAACCCCAAACATACACTCATACACATTTAACCACATAATCTATTGAGAGAATCTGCAATATAGCTCTAGTGGCAAATAACCCTGTCTTACTTTGCTTGGTGACACTTGACTCAAAGGGAATAATGTACAGACTGAGCTGACTGAGCAGGCTCTCTCTCTCTCTTTCTAATTTGAACCAAGAAAGCTAGAACCTGAGGACATTGGTAGCTGAGTAGTGCTTATGGTGGAAACAGAATGACTATTGCTGGAGTTTCCTGATCCGCTTGGTTTTTCGGAGGCCTCTTGATTTGTAGATCTGTATCGTTATTATAAGCCCCACAGCCCCCTTTACTTGAACCATGTTAAGTAGATTTCTCTTCCCTGCAAGCAAATGTGCCACAATACAAAGGATAAAATTAATTCTAAGGCTGAGATTAAGCTTTAGAGACTAAAACCATGAATAACCACAGATATATCCTGAAATATATGTAATTCCATATATCCTTTTATTTTCTAGAACAAGAGACAAAACCTATACCACAAAGAGGGGGAGGAAACTGAGGTGGTAAAGTAGCTGCTTCCATGATTCATGTAAACTTTATTTTTAATCTTCTTAATTTTCATTTAAACATGAATGAGTATATATGTACGAATACACACACATGCAAAATATACCAGAAAAATTGATAGTTTTACTTGGGAAAAGAAAAAAGGCAGAGGATATGGAATTGAAGCATGAAGTTCCATGATGCACACAGAAAGCAATTTAAAATCTACCCCTATAATACTGAAATGTACAGATGAAACTGAAAGGTCTTATCTAAACCTATATATTATTCTGAATAAGGAAAATTTTAGTAGCTTTCTGAATTGCAATTGAATTCCTATATGTGAGCATTTAAATCAGTCTTAATTCTCTGAAAACACTTGGTGAGGTGATTTTGAAGTGTGAGTTATTTTCCTCTCCTCTCTGACTCAGTTTTGCGAAGCAAACATTGCTTTTTACGGGCACTGTCATAGATTCAGGTTAATGGCCCAGTTTTCTTTTCCTCATTAGAGGACGTACAAGGTTTGGGGAGGCTTTCTGGATTCAGCTAATCTACATTTCAAGGCAGGGCTTTGCATTCAACATTAGATCTGAGAATGGGATTTTATGTGGAGGAGGGATGGCCCTCCAAGGGACAGGCCTGGGCGTTTTCCTCTTCCTGACCAGGACTGGTTGCCCTGCAGATGGCCCTCTGACTGGCTTTTCTTTTTTTTTTTTTTTTTTGTAAACTCTGCTTTGCTTTTATTCACTTACTATTATATAATTGATAATTTACCTTGCGTATAAAGAAATTCAGCTGTATGTTCTACTAAACTAATTCTGGATTATTTTTGACAAGTTGGATACAAACTAAATCAAGCTTCTAGAGTTAATGTCACCTAACACAAAACAGAAGGTAGAAAAAAATGACATCAATAAATAAAATTATAAAATATGAGAAATCTAAAAGACAAAAAAATTGGTCTGGACTTTGCAACAATCAATAACAGAAACTAAAAGCAATGAAGGGTACTTTATTCCATGCCAAGACACTAACATTGTACAATCACCAAACATAACAGGAACACCTCATATAGATTCGGATTAAAACAACCATAGAGCCACCGCGCCCGGCTGACTGGCTTTTCTTAGAAGAGAGAAGCCAGGCAAGGAGCATCTGGCCTTCCCTTTATAGCATCTGTGACAGAGAAAATAATTAAAAACCAAATATTAAGTGATCAGTCTAGAGTCAGAAACATGGAGGCCAGGCTGACTCAGAGGACAGAGGAAACAAAGCAATAAGGTGAAGTACTAACCATATATGGACAAGACAGGATGGTCTGGTATTTATGTGCACAGATACTGAGCCTGCTGGGGCTCAAACTCCAGCCTGCTGTTTGTTTATGAGTTTCTTGACCTCCCCAAGTCCTAATTTCCCCATCTAGATAGACAATGGTAATAATAGTACCTACCTCATAATGTTGTTAATTAAATGTGATAATATATGTAAGATGATTTGCATTCCATCTTATGTGTGACAAAGGTTTTATGTTATTAATATAAAGCTTGCCAACCTAGAGGAGAGACATGCAGTGGAGGGGGGCAGGGCCAGGGGCCATAACACAGAGGGGAGATGGGGTGGCATACACTGCATCTCATACCACATTGTTCTCTACCTGCATTTGGCACAGAAGGAAACTGTGTTCCTCTGGCTGGGCAGCTGCACCAACACATAATAAAATAAGAGATTTGGAGAACTCTTCACAAAGCAAAGAACAGCTGTGCCTTTCTCCTCCGTTTAGCTTATTTTTGTTCCCCATGAAGGCCACTCTAGCTACTGAGATTAAAAACAACATCCCTCTCTCCACCGCGCCCCCCTCTAAAAAAAAAAAAAAAAAGCCTTTCTCCAGTGAACCAAGAGATTTAAGTAGCAGCTCCAATGACAGAATATCTGACTGGCTGTCTGGCTCCTGTGTGCTGGCGCCTCTCCATCCCCACCCATCCCCATCCTAGTTTTGGCTTTCCTAGTCAGACTTCTCTGCATAGCAGCAGAGGGTGTGCTCAGCAGCTCTGCCCAATGACTGATGGACCTGCAGCAGCCCCCGCAGAGCAGGCCAGGCAGTGATTCAGACTTCAGAGCATATTTGAAGGGTATAGATTCTCAGCTGCCAGTAACTGCATTAGACTTGCACTTGGTTAGTGATGGGCACTTTGTGGTCACTTTTCTGATTAATAAGTTACCTTACCTATGTGACCCTCTTTCCAACTACCCTTTATTTTTGCCCCCCCTTATATCAATTTCCTTATTTATCCTTGTGAATAACTACATATTTCAATATCTTTGGATATAAATTCCTCTCTCTAATCTGATGGACACATAAAACTTAATTGTGGGAAAGTTCCATTTAATAACAGGCAAGGCTGCTCCATGGAAGCCCCTATATGCCCAAAGCCTGTCTAGTGGGAAAAGAGGGTCCTCAGCTGGCCTATACATCCCGTAGGCATTTCATTCAGCCCTCAGGTTCCCAGATTCAGGGGACCCTCAGTATGATCACAAGTACTATCAGACTATTCTTTCCAGAGCCTGGACTCTGAGCCTTCAGGGACAGGTCTGGTACCTCTCCTTTTGTGCTATGATAATGTACACACATATTGTGTTTTTCAAAAATGGTGGTTGGCAGTGCACACAGACCTGTAGTTGATTGTGACTGAGATATTTATAACATAAGGACTAGACTAGAGCACTAGAGTTCAACAAAGTTTTCGCAGAGATTGTTGTAGTGAAAGTGAGTGTGGAGAAGCAAGTTGGCAGGCTCTGAAGACCCCACCCCTATTCAACAGGAAAAATTCTGCTTGATGAGTTTTGCATATTTGGTTCTGTGCTGGATATCTTCTGTTTGTTTGTTTAAATCCATTGTCTGTCCTTTTCATTTTGCCTTTTGTCTCAGGAGGCTGACTTCTATGGATTGCATTAATTGGACTTCCTTGACCTTTAGCTTTCTGTTGGGTTCAGTCAATGGAAGAAGCAGCAGGAGATTGGAGGTCAGAAGGAGAGAGAAGCAGGGGTATTTCTTTTCCAGATTCCTTCATTTCTAGGTTGTGGTTGGCAATGGCTTCATTCCTCTACGAAAGCCCACCTCTCTTATTTGGTGGGCCTGTCCCATAGCTTCATTTATTGCCAGGTCTTGATCATCACTCTGCCCTCTTTCTTGCACCTTCAGGCCTAGGAGTGGCAACACTATTCCTGGCCCTGAGGTACTCTCACTTTCCCTTGTAGTTTTCCCTTTATCCCACCCAGACCTTTGTGAATAGTCCTTTCACTAAACCCTATTCACTTACCCTTTTTGAGTTTTCCTTCAGTGTGAATTTGTCATGTTAGGAGTATGACTGATCCAGTCTTCTATTGTAAGGTTTCATTTAGTAAAAGATTTTACTGCTGAATGAAATTTGTGAAACCACGGCACTGGACAATCAGAAGCATTGTGAGAACAAATGTCATATTCTTTGTGGGTGTAAATTACCCAAGATGGCTACAGCAATGTCTTCAAAAAATCATTAAATTCATTATCTTTACTATACAGTTTAAAGTTTGTGTTAAGGAATATATTTAATTCAGTACTAAATTTACTAACTAAATTGATTTTGGAATCAGACAGGCTTGCAGCCTGACTCTGGCACTTACTAGCTCTTTAATCTTGAGTAAGCTATTTAACTTCCCCAAGCCTCAGTTTTCTCATCCATAAGATAGAAGTAATAACATTCTCTATTTCATGGAACTGTTATGAGAATTAAATGAGATGATGTACATAGAGTGTTTAATGCTGAGCTTGATACTTAGCTTGATGCCTAATAAACTTTAGTGTTTGCTATTATTATTTATAATAATAATATGGTGAAGAATATATCAAACCAGCAAAAGTGAGCCATTTGAAGAAAGACTAGTTTGAAAATCTAAAGGTCTGGGTGGGTAAGTAACAAGTGCTTCACTTAGACAAAGACCAGACCTGGTTCTGCCTGCCTCTTGCAAGCATCTAAATCAGCCTTCCTGTCCAAAGATCTGTGGTGAAACAACATTCATTCTGGGCCAGCAGAGATTCACTGGCAATAACAGTAAATTAAGACAGGCATATAAAAGGCAGAGAAAGCAGAAGTCACATATGGAAGTTGAAGAGAACCTCCTTCAAATCTTGGTTCAAATATTATGCTTTCAATGAGACCTACCCCAGACCTACTAAAAACTGACTCACTCCCAATCCCCAGAGCTCTTGATCTCCCATGTCCTACTCTTATTTGTTTTTTTTTTTTTTTTTTTTTTTTTT
>NW_016803631.1:1387074-1428357 GCF_001698545.2 Rhinopithecus bieti | reverse complement strand
TCACTGCAAGCTCCGCCTCCCGGGTTCACGCCATTCTCCTGTCTCAGCCTCCCGAGTAGCTGGGACTACAGGCGCCCGCCTCGTCGCCCAGCTAGTTTTTTGTATTTTTTAGTAGAGACGGGGTTTCACCGTATTAGCCAGGATGGTCTCGATCTCCTGACCTCGTGATCCGCCCGTCTCGGCCTCCCAAAGTGCTGGGATTACAGGCTTGAGCCACCGCGCCCGGCCCCTACTCTTATTTGTTTTCTTCACTCCATTGCACCCATCACCTCCTAGCATACCATACAATTGCTTTATTTATTTATTACATTTTCTGCTTACTGTCTCTCTCTTCCAGCTAGAATATAAGCTCCATAATAGCAGGACATTTTTGGCATGTACACAGATGTTTTCCAACTCAGTACTCAATAAATATTTGTTGAATGTTGTTGAGTCATCTCTGCATTACATTGTGTATGATGTTTGGTTACCCAAAGATGCCATATGATAACCACTGGGTGATTATTTGATTGTATTCAATGGATGTTTACATCAGTTTTATAAGTTAGTCATCATTTATGACTGGTCCCACACTCGAATCATGTCTGCTTAAAAGTCTGGCACAAAGTGAGCACTCAATAAGTATTATTCCCCCCATGTTGTGGAACTATGTATTGTGTTTAGCTTTTTTCTTTTTAAATTAGTTTTCATGTACAGGTATCTGTGCAGGTGGGTACACTGCAAAGCACATCTGCGCTTATGCGCAGTGTTAAAAGCTCTCAACTATCTTGTTTGCAGCTTATCAGAGAGAAGACATTAATTGCTTCTTTAGTATCCCTTTTTCACTTTGAGTGTTCCCTCTCATTTCCTTCCTTCCTTGGTTTTCCCAAGTTTTAGCCATTTAGTTTGTTTTCCATACTGAATGGTTGATAGCACAGAAACAAGCAAAATCCAACAAAAAAAATTTTAATCAATTTAGGTCCTGTTTGTACTGTTTTTTTCTTTTCCCTATTA
The DNA here is from genome assembly GCF_001698545.2 of Rhinopithecus bieti. Classification (NCBI taxonomy): domain Eukaryota; kingdom Metazoa; phylum Chordata; class Mammalia; order Primates; family Cercopithecidae; genus Rhinopithecus; species Rhinopithecus bieti. The sequence continues at coordinate 1,427,364 of NW_016803631.1, read as the reverse complement.
GAAAGCCTCATGACACCTGTCCAAATTATCTTCTAGGGTAATTAGGAGTCTTTTCACTTGCTTTCCTCTGATTGAAGGTGGGATTGAAAATTGATTTGATAGTTCATAGCAATAAATTCAAAGGCATAGTCCAAAAAGCTGGAATTAAGTCCAAAACAAAGGATTTATGGTGGAGGATACATGACATTGAGTGGAAGTATTTTGGAAGGGGAAACCAGAGTTTTCTGACTCAGTGAGAAGAAAGCTTTTAAAGGATATCTGTAACATGAACTGTTAAGGGTTCTCATCTGCTCTGGAAGGCTATTACCTGTTTACTGAAGACCCGTGGAGATAAGGCATTATCATAAGGGATAACAAATGGGTTCTATATTATGGATCAGTTGAGTTTGGTCGTGGTAGTAGTTGACAGGAACAGTGTTTCTCAGAGTGTGGACCCCCAACCAGCAACATCAGCATCACTTGGAAACTTGTCAGAAATGCAAATTCTTGGTCTTTGCTCCAGACCTTCTACATCAGGAACTCTGAGGTCATCTCTATCTTAAATAAGTCTTCCAGGTGATTCTGATGCACCCCAAAGTTTGAGAATACAGGGTTGCAGGAGTGTGTTGAGGATTCTAATCTGGGCTCCGTGTAGAAAAAAACACAATAATTCATTAATGATGTCTGCCATGAACATGGAAGAGAGGGATGGCAGCAAGTGCTCTATGTATTTGCAATCTCACTTCTGGTGGAATTGATAAACATCATGCAAACAAATGAGCTAAACAAGATAGTAGTTACCCAAAAGTCCTAAAGAACTGAAAGGACAATTTTTCAAAGTAAATAACAAATGTGGATGAAAAGGTGCCAGTGGACTGTTGGAGAGCCACATAACTCCTTGTCCATATATAGTGCTTTCAGGGAGACTTTAGAAAATAAGAGTTTCACTCTAAATTTGGCAAGATGTAATGGTAATAAACATCATATTTATAGCAACATGAAAAAAGTAACTCACAAGTATCCAGAACTTCTTTTCTCTTGATCCATAAGGAGAATTATGTGTTTGCCAGCTGAGTTTTATGGGTCTGTCTTGCACAGAATCAGTGTGAGAGGTGAAGAAGACAATTGAAAGGAACCCAGCTAGAAGGGCTTGCTCTATAGGGGTAAGAGAAGAGAGTTATTGGAAAACTAAAATAATAGACCAAAAAGGTGAAAGAAACTGGGGATAAGAGCAAGAGTGGGCTGGTTTGGGGAAGAGTTTATTTTGAGGTTTGAAGTTGGTTTGGAGATAGAACTAAAGAGGATGAAAGCTATACAGAGAGAGATGGAGAAAGAAAAATTTAAGAACTTTCTCTATGTGTTAGGCTAAAATTTCCATTTGGTATTTTGAGAGACTTCTGTAAATATTTAAATTGCTTTTAGTTATTATAATACTATCAATCATTATTATTTTGGTTGTTAAACTGTTTTTCTTTCAGAGTGATGCCATGCTAAAGCTGAGCTTTATTTAGATTATTTGTAGAGTTTTTTGTGTGTTTATCTTCTGTCCTCCTCTAAAAATGCTTTATTTAAAGTGGCATATAGAGAACAGTAATGCTAAGAGCTTGTGTTTGTTAAAAATTTTGCAATTATAAAGTCATTTGATACATTATTTTTCAGTAGAATATTATAGTGATGCAGGCAGAAGTGACATTATTATCCCCGTTTTCCAGATGAGGACACTGGAAATCTGTGAAGTTTCTGCCTTGCTTTGAGTGAAATAACTAGCAAATGATGGATTTGGGATTCAAACTTGGATGTTCTAACACCAAATGCTCATTCTTTTTATTACTTCTGATGATACTAAGAGTAGTATAACGAAACAAGTCTCCTGTAGTTGAAGGTAAATTACTTTAAACTTTAAATTTACACAGTATCTCATAAGCTGTGGTTATACATGTAGCCACATCTTGGCAGGTAAGGAATTAGGATCTCACCTGAAAGGCGAGATTATTACAGAAATAAATTACCTGAGAAGAGGAAAGTTTTTTAGATTAGAAATTGGATTAGTAATAGGTTGCAAGCAAAAGCCACCTAGTCTTGCTCAGTCTAGCTACAGATGATTAAAAGGAACTCTTGGTGGAGATTATTAAGAGGACACTTTGAGGCTATGCACGTGTCTCAGACAGCAGGCACATGCAGGACAGATAGCAAGAGTATCAGGAACCTGTGCTTGGAAACTGTATTGATTTCACATTTTTGTACTCTTATTTCCCTTTCTCCTCTTCCCTTCCTATAGTAGAGTTGTGCTGAAAGTTCTATCCTGCCTAAGCCATGCCAAAGGAAACCAAGGAAAGGAGTTTTCTTCCTATTTGGGTTGCAGTTTTATTGTAGACCCCTGAGGATTCAGAATGGTGGCATCAATGGGAAGGTGAACCCCAAGGACATAGAGTTGGGGTGGAGTGGTCAGTTGTCTCCTCCCACCTAGAGATCCCATTCCTCGAAATGTCGGAAAAATGTACTCTTTTATTTTTGCTTTTTATTTCCCTTCTGAGAGAGAATCTCTGAAAAGACGATTGCCGAGAGTGTTCAGTTCACATGATTTGTAGGAGAGATGAGTCAGGATGAAGGGGTAGTGAGAAAGAAAAATTAAATAGTTATTTTCTAAATACAGAATTTAAAATACATACTAAAATAAAATTGTTTAAAATATTAATAAAATGTTCAGAATGAAGTTTTCTCTATTGCTCTCTAGCTTTTGCATTTCCCAAACTCAAAAGAATGTTTTCTTATGTAACAATCTGCACAATGTCAGTTGACAAGCAACACAGTATAGTTCTCAGATACAAAAGTAAAAATCAGGATACCCATCCATTTTCCCAAGCTGAGAAGAAGAAAGAATGAAGATATTTCTTTGCTTATAGAATTCTAATTTAAAAGTTGGGAAGTTTTCCTATTCTGCTGATTAAGACTTGAAGCTTGTGGGTAAATAGTGGTTGCAGCAGAAATCGGCCCCTTAGAGACTGGAATCAAGAAGCATATTGCCCTAACACTTAAAACACATGAGAGGCAGAGACAGAGAGAGACAGAGAGAAAGAGAGAGAGAGAAAGATAGAGAAAGAGAGAGAGAGAGAGAGAGAGAGAGAGAGAGAGAGAGAGGAGGAAGAGAAAGAGAAAAAAAAGAATAAATAAATCTAAAAATAAAAATATGACAATTAGAATATAGATTTCCACAAAGGAATTGAAAGATCATTGATAGGCAAGCGTTTACATAGATATGAGTGAGAATACTGGACCATATTTCAACAACATTAGCATATCTTCCTACCTTATATAAATTGCCATTGAAGTTTTACTTATCTGGTGTTATTGCATAATCACTTGCTTGACCTTGGCAGTGAAGTAAAGCTTGTAGGACTAGAAATTTGTTTATATTTAACCCATGTCTACATTGGTATGTGCTGTAGGTTGGCATTTATATGCAAAGTAGCCAATTATCTATATTTTTCTTTGTTTTCCCTACAGCAGAATGGTGAAACCAGTTTCTTGCATGTATAATTCTAAGAAATTTATGCTAATGAGGAAAAAGAAAGACTCGCATACTGTCCAAAATGTATAATTCCAGTGCTACTGGGATGACCAAGTGCATTTTTATATGTAAGAAGTTTGATGCAGTTTATTTTTTAAAGAAATCTTTCATAGATATAAGAGAGGAAGAACCACACAAAAGAAAGACAAATTGCGTTTCTCACCCTTCTCTCACCAGATGTTCTCCTGTTGCTGCTTCTGCAAAGTGAACAGAGTGAGGTGGCCAATTAACTTCCTTGAGTAACCAAATATTTAAAACAAATGAATACAGAAAAACCTTTCAGCAGCCTTCATCTGTAGGCAAGGTAACCACAGAGAATCAGTCAATAAATTGACCAAGCACTTGTAAGAAGAATGTATTTGTCACAGGGCTGTGCTGCTCACTGACAGTGCACCTAACTGGCTTCTTAACCCGGGCAGCTCCTTTGTCCCAAACCCAGGCTATGCTTCCTTTCAGGGTCTTGGAATAAGTCCTATCCAACTTGTTAATTTGAGATCAAGTCCGATTTGTTACTGGCCTCTGTCTAAGCCTGGTGTCCCATCTGTTCTTGGTTAGGTTTATTTGCTATCTCCTAATTACACCATTGACTGAGCTTTCTGCCAATTTCTACAGCTCTCATGTTATTCTCTGAAGCTTATGTATTAGTTTGCCAAGGCTGTTGTAACACAGTACCACAAACTGGATAGCTCGAACAACAAAAATTTATTGTCTCACGGTTCTAAAAGCTAGAAGTCTAAAGTGTCACCAGGGTTGGTTCCTTCTGAGGGCTATGAGAGAGAATCTGTTCCACAACATTCCCCTAGTTTCTGGTGGTTTGCTGGCAATCTTTAGCATTCTTTGACTTGCAGAGGCATCACCTTGACCTCTGCCTTCAGGCTCACATGGTGTTGTCTCTTTATAAGGATATCAGTCATCCTGGATTAGGGGCACACTGTACTTCATTATGACCTCATCTTAACTGATTACATCTGCAGGGATATTCCTAAATAAGGTCACATCCGAGAAACTGGGGCTTAGAACTTCAATGTATCAATTTTGGGGATACACAATTCAACCCATTCAACCCATAACAGCTTATTAACTCTTGTCCTAATTTCCAAATGCTGCCCTGCTTGATTTCTGCCAATGGCCTATACATGATTTACCTTTGATTGCTTATTTTACTACACAGCCCTCTTAGATTTGATTTGAACTTCACCTGACTGTGCTCATGATCTTTCTGCCCTCTTTTTAGGACACTAATGTCCTAGGTCTATATTTACCATGAGATTTACATCTCACTGTGTCTAGTTCTGTGTGGTGGGCAGAATAATGATTCCCCAAAGACATCCAAGTCCTAATCCCCAGAACCTGTGCATATGTTAGGTTCCATGGCAAAAAGGAATCAAAGTTGCAGATGGAATCAAGTTTGTATTCAACTGCCTTTAAAATAGGGAGATTATCCTGGATTATCCAATTGGGCCCAATGTAATCAAGCTTTTAAAAGTGAAAGAAGGAGATAAAAGGAGAGAGGAACATATATGCCAATGGAAGTATGGTTCAAACGATGCTTTATTGCTGGCTTTGAAGATGCAAGAAGGGGGCTTCAAACTGAGGAATGCAGGTGGCCTCTATAGATGGAAAAGGCAGGAAGATGGATTATTTTCTATGGCTTCCAGAAAGCTACACAACCATGCTGACACCTTGATTTTGGTCCAGTGAGGCCCATGTTGGACTCCTGAACTACAGAATTATAAGTAAATTTGAATTGACTTAAGCCACTAAGTTTGTGGTAATTTGTTAAGGTAGCAAGAGAAATCTAATACATTTTAGAATAAAAAATTCCTGGACATGCCCTCATATTTAGATGCCAGTGTTTATCCTACCCTGAAAGTTCTTCCTCTTCTCCTAGACTTATTCCAATTAATTATTTCACCACTGCTTCAAAACTTAGAATTAACATGCATTAGATGTAACATGGTGTAACAGAATTTGCATGGGTGTTGGAATCAGACTTGACTGCAAATTCTGGTTCTGTTACTTTTTAGCTGTGTGACCTTAGATAAATTATTAAACCTTTCTGAGCTTCAGTTACCTCTTTTATCTACAAAATGGAGATAATAAGACATACTTTTTACTGTAAGGATTAATAATAAAATATTTAAATGCACCTAACACAATGCATTGTACATGGTAGGTATTCAATAAGTGGTAGCTATTCTAAAGGCGTTTTACATTCTTAAGCCCACCATTTAATTTTTCTAGCACACGTTATTTTTAAAGCGAGGCTCATTTTATTATTATTATTTTTTGAGACAGGGTCTGTCTCTTGCCTAGGCTACAATGCAGTGGCGCAATTTCGGCTCACTGAAATCTCCACTTCCTGGCCTCAAGCAATCTGCCCACCTCAGTCTCCCAAGTAGCTGGGACCACAAACACGGGACCACATCTGGCTAAATTTTTTTTTTTTTATTTTTTGCAGAGACAAGGTTTTGGCATGTTGCCCAGGCTGGTCTCTAATTATTGGGCTCAAGCAATTGCTGGCCTCAGCCTCCCAAAGTGCTGGGATTACATGTATGAGCCACCGTGCCTGGCCAAGTCTCATTTTAGATTCAAAATATAAACAAGTAATTGGATCTTGAAAGGAGGAATCAGTGAGGCATTGTGTCTTATAGTACTTATTGGTAAATGGGTAAATATTCAGGAATAAGAAAACACAAAACTGTCAAAAACATGTCCAATTATTTTTTGTAGGAGACACCCTGAAACAGAAGAGGACAGCACTCAGGAGACTGAGTTAATTGTGAAATATGTGCTGTCCTGCAGTAGGCAGAGAATGGGAAGATATTTGCTCTGTTGAATAATAACAATGTAAGTAACTTGAAAGCATTTTGGAAGATCATATGCATGTCTCCTTTTGCCTTCAAAGGACTCTACATACCATGGCCTAAATCTGCTTCATCATGTCATCATGAAGTTGCACACCATAAAAGATATTTAGGAAAATGTTAGTTATAAAATATGTAAAATTACTTATAACAAAGAATAGTTTATTTAAAACTATTTTAAAAAGTTTCTTCTGGTTTTCTGTCCTTGTGATAGTTTGCTCAAAATGATGGTTTCTAGCTTCATCCATGTCCCTGCAAAGGACATGAACTCATCCTTTTTATGGCTGCATAGTATTTTATGGTATATATGTGCCATATTTTCTTAATCCAGTCTATTACTGATGGACATTTGGGTTGGTTCCAAGTTTTTGCCATTGTGAATAGTGCCACAATACACATATGTGTGATGTGTCTTTACAGTAGCATGATTTCACATGTTCTCACTTGTAGGTGGGAATTGAACAATGAGAACACTTGGACACAGGGCGGGGACATTACACATGGGGCCTGTTGTGGGGTGGGGCAGGGGAGGGATAGCATTAGGAAAAATACCTAATGTAAATGATGAGTAAATGGGTGCAGCAAACCAGCATGGCACATGTATACCTATGTAACAAACTTGCACGTTGTGCACATGTACCCTAGAACTTTAAGTGTAATAATAAATAAAAGTTTCTTCTATTTAAAAAAGAACCGGGGTAGGGGGCGGAATGAATAAGTAACACTGAAACATTGCAGCAAAACTTGATAGAGTGAATTAAAATTTCCTTTGAGAGTTAAAAATGGTTCTTCAAGAAATAGCAATATTTATTGAGGATCTTACTGCACTCAGAAAAATAGGGGCAACCCCCCTAAGACAGTACCTTCTGAGCTTAAGTGCAGAGATGTAAACTTCACAATATTTTAAAACCATGACATTAGCAACCATTGCATCTGGCTCAGATAGTGCAGTTTTAGCTAATATTTGTCAACTAAATGAGTAGAATAAACTCACCTCAAAATACATTTTGAATCTCAAGAACCAGGGAACATAAGTAAAATACTCTTATTAAGAAATAGTAGTTGCCATTAGTCAATTCTTGTTGCTGCAAATTTCTTAAATCTCAAATCTAAAAAGGAGAAATACAGGACTAGAAAACAAGTGGAATTACAGTTGGAGGAACAGATGGGATCCAACGGATGATTCCAGTTGCAGAGAGCAAAAGAGGTGGGTAGTGGTGAAGTCAGAATAGTAGGTACAAGGTAGAGGCTCTCCAGAGGGTGAGGGAAGCTCCATGATGGGATAGAAGTACAGCACCTGAAAGAAATACATGCTTCCCTCCTGGGGAGGAGCCAGAAGCCAGATTCAGACAGATTTGAGGTCAGAGTGTGGCATCAGAATACATGTGGTACACAAGGAAGCAAATGGGATTCATGAGGAAGTAAGAAGTTACTAGCTATGTCTAAGGGAGAGAGGAATGAAGAAATAGAACCAGGAACAACAAGATGTCACTCAGGATCACTGATCAGGAGTAGAGTAGGGAACACACCATGAAGTTTTAGAATCCAGCAGGCAGTTAGTCCTAATGATGAACTTGTGGGCATAGCCCATTTTCTATAATATCTTCTGACCATTATTTTCAGTTTGTAAAATGGTCAGGCCTGGCCAGGTGGACAACAGTGTGAGTCTTGGCAAGCAACATTTTTGTGATTTGATATTACAAAACAGAATGTCCTAAGGTAGTAGGTCCCAGGACACAGTCTGCGGTTCTGCCAAACAATTCCAGAAATATGATGGCAAGACCTGTGCAAGCCAAAGTCATTGGTGCCTCTTGCTTCTTGTCTGATGAAGATGTCCTCAACTTCTTCAGCTAGTGACAAAATTAAACACTCACTCCAAACCAATACATAAGCCAATTTGTGATTAAAACAAGATAAACTTGTTTTAATTTGGGAAATTCTATAAATTTTAGAAATATGTGAAATGAGACAAATGAGATATCAGATGGCCAGAGTCAGTTGAGAACTTCCTAATTCATCTCAGTTACTGACTTATGTAATGATGTCTGGCAAATGGCCTTGGAAAAGGAGTTCAAGTCCCAAACTGCATTTATAATTCCAAGTGGAATATATTGGTGATATCTGGATCTTTGGGTTGGGAACACCCTAACCTCATTTCAAAGATTGATAAATGGGTGATTATATGATGTAAGAGTGTTTGCTATCACTTACCTAGATGAACAAGTAAGTAGACCTAGCTACAATACAGAAAAACCCCAAAAACATTGCAGTTTAATGCTACATGCAACCCACATCTAATCAGAAATAATATTATTTTAATTCTGCCTCCTAAATATCTCCCAAACAAAAAATAATTTTTTTCCTCAACTTACTATGACATTGACCTAGTTCAAGCTCCTTCGCCTGGACTATTAAAACAGCTTCTTAATTGGTTTCCAGTCTAGCTTTCCCTCATTTATTCCAATTTCTTTTCCATACACAGTGATTACTGTTTTTCTAAATATCCAACCTGATAATTTCATTGCTACGATTCAAACCTTTAGTGGTACCCAGTTTTTTTGTATAAAGCCAACATTTCTTAAAATGGTCTATGAAGATGTTCATAATCTGCTTGTCATTTGTTTTTCCAATTTGAATTCCATATTCCAGCCCCACTGAACAACTTTCAGCTCCCAAATGTCATGCTGTCTCACCTCTGAGTCTTGTACTTTATGTTTTCTCTGCCTGTAACTTTCTTCATTGCCTCTTTCCTACTATTGCTACTATTTCCTACTATTGCACCAATGCTCATTATCTTTATACATTGCAGAATGTCACATGAAATGTGAAAGAAGAGGTGAGCAGGCTAATTTCTACTCACCGCTCAGGTTTGGGCAGGCAAACTACTTGTGCTCACCAGTATCCATCTTTCCTTCTTTATCCTTGGCATGTGGATAGACTACATTTCCTAGCCTCCCTAGAAGTTAGGTGTGGTCATATGACTAAATAAAATGTGAGTGGAAGTGATATGCCTGCCACAAGCCCATAAAAAAACCTGTCACAAGCAAACCAAACCTTCCTCAACCTCTCCATCCACCCATCTCACTGGAAAGGACTCAGAGGACTTTGAGAAGGACGGAGTCCTAAGAAAGGTGCCTGGTCTTTCATTTGACTGTAACATGAGCAAGAAATAAATCATTAGTGTGTTGAACAGTGGAGAACTTGGGGTTGTTTCAGCAGCTGGCATTACTATCCTTAAGTGACTCAAGGTTTTTGTTGACTTACAACTTTGGGAAACCTCTGGTTGAAAATATTTGTCTTCTCTATGCTACTATAAGCTTGGTAAGGGCAGACACCATTATCTTATTCACTGTTTTATCTTCTGTTCTTATTACAGTGTCTGTACACAATGTGTAAACACCCAAAAATATCTGTTAAATGTTAAATCAATGGGCTTTATATTGAAGCTTAGAAAATTCACATTTCAGTTTCCAGAGATTAAACATATAGGATTAAATTCAGAAAGTACATTTAATTCCTTTATCTGACAGAGCAGAAACTGTGAAAACTGGGGAATTCTTACATCTAAACAAGCAAACAACTTGAAAGACCAAATCAGCATTTTGGGACAAGAGAGTTAGTACAAAGTGAGGTTTACATTTTGATACTCGAGCTGGTCTGCTGCTTGATTTTACTTAAAAGAGATAAGGATATCTGTCATGTGGCATGTCAAGAAGCTTTTGAAAAGCTGAAATAGGCTCTAATTTTTCTTATCAATTTTCAGAACTCTAGGCAATTCAAACCTGTTCAAAGTGTCAGTTGACATGTCCAGTAATGGTCGGTGCACTTTGTTACAAGACCACAAAAGGCAATAGTTGTCTACTTCTGAGAAAAATATTGCCAAGAGAAAGAAACTTTTCATCTCTACAGCATTAATGTAAAACAACTTGTAGTTATTGAATACAATGGATCTCTACCAGGTTTTTTTTGTGTGTGAAGTGACCACAATTTTCTCTCCTAATTAGGGTATGATGGACTTTAGAGTAGCCCATAGAAATCATCCTGAAAATAGAAGAATGAATGAATTATCAGAAAGAAAAGAGGTAAGAGAAAATGAGTGGGAGGGAGAGAGAAAGAGAGACAGAGACAGAGAGATCACTTACTAGAATATTCTCTATGTGAATAAAGAGCCTAAGATTTTCATATTTCATGGACCTTCCTCAACTAGAGGAAAGTCTGCTGCTGTGGATTTTCACTAAAATTAATTATGGCATGGATAGGAGAGAACAAGGAGAAAGAAGTATTCATAATTTACTATACTTCTACTTTTCTTTTATCTATAAGAAATTATTGGATTTTTTACCTTACCTTTTTGCTAAAGGATTGCAAAGAATATAGTTTCAGTTTGGATATTAAAGGCAAACAAAATTAGTTATCTGCTATAAATGTATTACTTGTTTCTTTCTTGCTACAGAAGCCTGATGACTAGTATGCCAATTATGATACTTTTCCTTTCCTATTCTTTTCAGCTTGGGGTAGCCACATGATGGAGTTCCCTCCTATGAGACCTAAGATGAAATCTGTTGATGAAATTTCTGGGGATTTTTTTTTTAATTAAAAAGGAACATATACTGTTGACACTGTTCTCCCTTACTTCCAGCCCCCTCCTATTCTTCTTACTTTGAATGCAGATATGGAGTCTATAGCTTCAGAGGCCATTTTGCTACTATGAGGCAGTTAGCATAAGGATAAAATCCAACATGCTTTGGATGATAAAGCTGAAAAATAGAAAGAGCTTAGGCCCCTGGCATTGTTGAGAAGATTAATACCAGCAGAGATAAACATTGATCTCTAGGCTCTCTGTAATATGAGAAAAATAAACCACTATATATTTAAGCCTTCATTAGTCAGATTTTCAAAAACATTCAAACACTTGGCCAATACATAGACACAGAAGAGTAGAGAACATATTGAAACATATTTAAGACTCACACCAGATTCCAATGCATACCTTTCTCTTGCTGATTGGCCAGAATTGTCTAGGATACAGGACTCGTGCACATTTGGATATTCAGTTTAATGGCAGAACTCTGAAGATGGGAACAATGAGTGAAAACCATTTAGTTAAGAAATGCTGTTGCCAGTTACTTAAAAACAAAGCTTGTGCAAAATTTTAAAAAACGTTTTATAGGCTGTAAATCACAGAAAATACTAAGGTGAATTTCAATCATTTTAGAGGTTTATTTCACCAAGGTTAAGGACACACTCAGGAAAAAGGAACACACATACACAAAATACAAAATTAGCTGGGCGTGGTGGTGCACACCTGTAATCCCAGCTACCTGGGAGGCTGAGGCTAGAGAATTGCTTGAATCCAGAAGGCAGAGGTTGCAGTGAGCCAAGATCGGGCCATCGTACTCCAGCCTGGGCAACAAGACTGAAACTCCATCTCAAAAAACAAAACAAAACAAAACAAAACAAAAAACCCAACCAACCAAACGAACAAAAAACCCCCAAGAAACAAAGCAAAACACAGGAACAATCTGTGATTCATGCTTTTTCCACAGAGGATCTGGGAGCTTCAAAATTTAGGGGAAAGAGCAGGCAGTAGGAGAAAGAGGAAGGAAAATAAAAAGAGGGGAGGATAGATAAAGGGGGCAGCTGTTGTATTCTCTTGAGTTTTCAATTAGTGTTCACTGAATCCACATCTTATATGTGAAAGGAGCGGCTAGAGGAATAGGCAATTATGCATTCATCTTCAGCTCAGTGACTCTGTATTTTTACATATGACAAAAACATAGAGTTGAGGAAGCAGTCAGATATGCACTTGTCTCAGGTGAACAGAGGGATGACTTTTAGTTTTTTCCTTTGTTCTGTGGCTGTGACAATAAGCTGTCAATTTACATTGTCAGGGTGAAATTCGACAGATTTGTTTTAGGGTAAAGATCTTGGGGCTTATAGGGAATTTTCTGGTGAGCAAATTGTGAGGGAGGTATGTAGCCTTTTATCTTTGTAGCTATCTATTTAGGAACAAAATGGGAGGCAGGTTTACATAGACCCAGTTCCCAGCTTGACTTTTCCCTTTGGCTTAGTGAGTTTGGAATCCTGAGATTTTGTTTTCCTTTCAGAGGCAAAAGCATGTTTACAAGAACATAGATACTATATCAGATGGGACTGATAGACTGAGATATTATTCTTACATGTGAGGCTTTTTTTTGTAGTTACTCAGGATTAAGAACAGGATTGGTCATCAAGTCTGGGGCATAGCTGTCAATGAAGAGTTAAATGGTGTAAAATATTTGCTTTAAAATATTTGAAGAGATTTCTTCTGAGCCATATATGAGTGACCAATGGCCTGTGACACAGCTGTCAGGAGATCCACTAAGGTGGTCGGGCCATAGCTTGGTTTTATACATTTTAGGGAGACATAAGACATCAATTAATACATATAAGATATACATTGGTTTGGTCTGGAAAGGCAGGACATCTCAAAGTCGGGGCTTCCAAGTCACAGGTAGATGCAAAGATTTTCTGATTGGCAGTTGGCTGAAAGGTTAAGTTATTGTTCAAATACCTAGAATCAATAGATGGGAATGTCTGGGTTAAGAAGAGGAGTTGTGGGTTATTCAGAGGAAGCCTCCGGTAGCAGGCTTCAGAAGGAATACATTGTAAACGTTTTTAATCACTGCTGATTCTTTCCTGAATCAGGAAAAAGGCCTGGAAAAGGAAGGAGATTCTCTTTCGAATGTAGATTTTTCCCACAAGAGACAGCTTTGCAGGACTATTTCAAGATATGGCAAAGGAATATAATTTGGGGTGAAACACTTCATTTTCTTTCAGTCCTGCTATCTGTCATGTGATGCTATACTAGAGTCAGGCTAGAATTTGGTATCTTGTTGCTACAAAGTCTGCTTTGTCAGTCTTAAGATCTATTTCAATGTTAATGCTAGTCAGCTATGCCAGAATTCCTACAGGGATGAGGAAATAATGAGGCATGTCCAACTCCCCTTCTCATTATGGTCTGAACTTTTTTTTCGGGTTAACTTTGAAATGCCCTTGGCCAAGGGTAGGGTCCATCAGTCAATCAAGGGGCTTAGAATTTTAGTTTTTTGTTTACGTTGCTAAACCCATAGCCTAAGACAGATACACAGACTTGACCTTGGGATTGGAAAAGATAAGTGACTGGTGGATAATTGTCTAGAAAATTTTGGTAAAGTCATGGCTATGTATCCCCATCAACCTATTAAGAGGATTAGAGATATTTTATTAATTCTTAATTTTGGAGGGTTAGAATCTTGGAACCGCCTCATCAAATGTCACTCAGTATTGGAGTTAGGGTAGCTGAACCATTGAGCTAAACCAGAACATATGAAGAAAGAGCAAATGTTTGGAATCAGAAGGTTTAAGGTCAGTGCTCTGACAATAGTTCATTGACTTTGGGAAAAATCACTCTGATCCTCAGTTTTCTCAGCTGCACAATGGATATAATAACACTTTTTCTCTGTTCTTTCTAGGGTTGCTCTGAGGCAGAGATAAGAAAGTGTATGTAAGGTCTTTTTGTATACAGTTAAATGTTACATGGATGTTAATTGTTATGATGATGATGATGATGATATGCCTAATGTGCAGCCTGGTATTTTTCAGGGATTACTAATCCATCTTTATTACTTCCTTCTAGTAATCACAGCAAACACCTGAGCAATGTCATTCTATAAACATCCCTGGTTGGGTTTAGGAAGCAAACAGAAATCTAGGGTCCAGTTGCTGGAGTCATCTCTGTGATATCAGCTAGCACATTTCTGATAACTCCTCAACGTTCATGACAACCTGAAATGTGCTTTTCAGCTCAGACCCCTGTCATTTTCTGTCAGAGACTGAGAGATTTTTAGCACAGGAAGAAAAGCCTAAGAGTCCTTTCCTTCTTGGCCTTGAAAAGAAAATATAACTGTTTGGAAGAAAAAAAAAATTCACAGGTCTGACAAAAAACTAATATTTATTCTTTTAAAATGTACTTCTGAAATAGTTCAGATATATAAAAAAATTTTAACAATTATAATGAACACTCACACTTCCACCCACCTTAAGAAATAAAACACCAACAAAATAAGACTTTTGGTACCCCTCTGAAATTGTATCCCAGATAAGCAGTATCTTGAATTTTGTTGTTTGTCATACATTTCTCGGCATTTTTGCCATTGATCAACATCAATTCCTTATAAGGGCATATCTTTAGCTAGGCATGGTGACACGTGCCTGTAGTCCCTGCTACTTGGGAGGCTGAAGTGGGAGTTCACTTAAGCCCAGGAGTTAGAGGTTAGAGTGGGCTATAATCATTGCCACTGCACTCCAGCATAGTGAGACCCTGTCTTTATAAAAGGTATTTTTTAAAACAATTTTTTAAAGTGAGCAGAATCTTTCCAGACTTATCACAGTTCTATATATCAATATTCCTTCTTCATCTCCTGTTTTAAAGGTTATAGCATTTCTTTTTAAAATTGTAAGTTTCTCACTAACATACACGTTTTGACATCTTAAGAATTGAGCTTGGTGAAATATATATATTTGGTCAAAAATAAAGCACCAATGCTCATTATCTTTATACATTGCAGAATGTCTCCCCCGCTCCCCCCTCTTCCTGAACCTCTTCTCCCTTCTTTATTTGCATTGGCATGTGGACTTCTTGTTCCCACCAAATGAGTCAGTGAGATAGAACGGATGTCAGTGTCTCCTGAAAAAAAAAAAGATGCCATACTGTCTTGTAGAGTCACAAAAAGCATTAGTTTGAGCCAACACTGAAAAAACTTGGGAGAGCTCACATAAAAGTCTGGATTTCTGGCTTCTTTAGAAAATGCTGATAACACACTGCCAACATTCTCACATAACAATCATCCACTTGAACCAAGAAGCAGCTGCGTCTTTTAAATGGGGCACCTTCCATTTTATCAGGTGATGTTCCTATCACTCCTTTTTTCTCCCTAAGAACAATGTCAGTTGTCATTTATTACTATACTTGGACTGCTGATGTTCCTTATGGTAGAGGAAAAAGTTTTTTCCTTACCCATACAAATACTCTCGAAAGTAGGGAAAGAAAAAACAAAAAAATCAATCAAAAGGGCCAAACCCACTCTGAAGTCAACCTTAAACAAGCAGATAGTCTAGGAAAAAAGTGTGCTCACTCCAAAATCACAACTTTAAGAGAAGCTCCCCTGACTTTTTTTTAATCAATTAGATTGCTGCTTCTAAGGCCCTCTTCTACAGGAATTTACTTCAGTAACCTGTCACCCCAAACCCTCACATCAACTTCCAGTCTCCTCTAGATTCATATGTAATTTTAACCTAGACTTAAGACAATGAGTGGAAAATGAGACAAGAGAAATGTAGGAAGAGGATAAATGTTAAAAGACTCTCAACATAAAAGACTCCAAACATTCAAAGACATCCCAGCTTTGAATTCAGGGATGAGGCACAGAAATCAACACACAGTGGATAGGATTATTTAAAAACAATTTCACAAAAGGAGATCCACTTTAAATATAATTTTAAAAGTGTTGCTGGTAAGGTTAAGGTGTTTTTTTTCCTAACATCTCATCAAATTTAAGCCAATCTAAAATAGGATGATAGAGAATAAGCTCTAACCTTGGAAATTATATTTAGGTTGTAATGACTGAAGTGCTTGGTAGGCCAATAGCAAATATTAAAAATGAAGAGAGGGAAATTAAAGAAATTGTAAGTATTTAGCTAGCAGCATCCAAGGAAAAAAGGCACTGTGTATCTGGCCTCTGGATAAAACACAGGAATTCCAGCCACTAGCAAGGTGTTCTCTGGACAGAGTAGGTATAAATCATTTGGCTTCTATATAAATTATTCAAGTACTTCTTTGTCACTTTAAGCTTAAGAAGAATTTTATAAATATTATTTTGGGAAAAGTATGTCTTAGCTAAGAGACATGAGAACAAGTAATCCTTGATGTATGAATAGCTATCTGATTTAAAAGCAACTGGTAACATTATAGTATTTTCTCCATATTACTCACAACCCTGTCCCACATACCACTCTTTCCATAGGTGATACCCCTGATATTTTTTCTACTTTTGCAGGTCACATGAAAAGTGAAGGATAGAGTAAGAAATAAAATGTTATGGGTGTCTAGAAGTATTAACTCTGGCCTTGGGTGACTACTCCAACTGCAGTCCCCTCTTCCACCTCTTTTCCTTAGACCCCTTGGCCACCTCTGTCATGGGAGGGAGAGGGTCAAGGGAAAGCTGCTGAAACAAGATAAATTCTTGTATCTTCATGTAAATTCTGAATGTCTTTTCCTATAGAAATACTATTATAAATTGTGGTTAAATTTAGTTTAAATAGTACTGAGTGTATCATACTTAAGCATGTTTTTTGCTAGATCAATCCTTTTGAATTAGCTTACGACTCCAAAAATGATTGAAAAACATATTCCACAGTCATAAACATATATGTACAAGTGAAATTTTGGAAGCAATCTGTTTCTCAGTTTGAGAAATGCCTTGGTCTCTCATTATTATAAATTATTGCCCATTATTAATTTATAATCACCCTGGCTTTGTTATCTTTGAATTTAGGGTAGGAAGAATTAGTGCTGAATTAAGACTGAGAGTCCTAAATTGCAATACTGAGATTCATTCATTCACTAATAGCTACTATATATTAGTAGGCACTGTACTAGGTTTTGGGATACAGAATGATTAAAACAGATGCACTCCCTGCTGTCATGAAACCTGCAGTTTATATGAGGGAAGACAAATACTAAGCAGTTGACCACACCAATAATTAACTATGAGTCCTATAAAGGGACAGTGCTGGGGAAAAAGAAAAAAACAACTTAAGTAAGGGAACCTGACCTCTTGTGGGAGTTAGGGAAGACTAAGGAAGTCTATATGGGGCCTGAAAGATGAATATGAATTAGCCACTTAAACAAGTGGAGAATTGGTATCCCAGTTAAAGGGACCAGTATCTGAAAAAAAACCCGGGGTGAGAAGAAGCTTGGGGCATTGGAGGAAATAAAAGGAAGCTAGTGTGTCTAGAGCATATTAGCATGAGCAAAGGCTGGACTAGCAGGTAAGGGCCAAATAAAGCAGGATGCTTTAGGTCATGTAACAGATTTTAGACTTCTCTCTAATATCAATAGGAAGCCACTGGAGTATTTCATTTATTATGATTATAATTAGCATCTTGCTATGCTACACAGGCTGCACTTGAACTCTTGAGCTCAAGTGATCCTCCTGCCTCAGACTCCCTAAGAGCTAGGACCACAGGTGTGTACCACTGCACTTGGCTCTGGAGCATTTTAATCAGAATGATGTCTTATCAGAATGATGTACAGAATTTCTTATCTTTGTACTGTATTTTTTTCTGCAGTTGGGCCATTCTGAAAGTGGCAGTTACTCATGGCCTGAGAGAGTAAATGCAGTGTTCAGATCACTGAATTTGTGCCACGAGAGATTGTACTGGAAGAATTTTATTATAAAATGCTTTATATTATAAGCACATCCAGTGACTCTTTGGCATCAATCTCCTTTAAAAAAATTAAATAATCAAAAGTAACTAAATATAATTCAAACCTACCTCTAGACTCGTGCTTTTTTTTTTTTTTTTTTTTTTTTTTTTTTTTTTTTTTTTTTGCATATGCAGAGCTCTCTGATTATCCAGAGAGCTCAGCCTGCAGAAGCAGTGTGTGCGGGGGCGGGGTGGACAGAACAAGATTTTGGCCCTCCATTGCAAACTGTTGCCTTTTCAAATGATGCACACATGCTTGGTCCATCTGTCATCAAGGACTCTGCAGAATAGTCAGTAAAACTTTCTATTCCATGTTTGAAGCTGCATTGCCAAATATTAGTAACTCATTTTATTTATAACCGATTCTCTAAAGTAGGAAAAACAGGTGGTACTCATGAAGAACTCAATAGTAGCCAAATTTCAAAGGTCAGATGCTGTAAGTATGGAATAAGAGGAAGCATTCTGTGTTCATACTCTTACTATAAAAATGTTTGCCTGTGGATCCTTTCCCCAACTATAATAGTAGTGCTTAAGGCTGCCCAGGACCTCTTTCTAGAGCCTTGCCCCCAAACCCCAGCCAAATTACTATTCTCCAGGAAGTTCCCCAGGCTGCAGACTTTTAAAAATACCCTCATGGGGACTCCTTCCTAACTCATTTTATGAGGCCAGCATCATCCTGATACCAAAACCTGGCAGAGATACAATAAAAAAACTTTAGGACAATATCCCTGATAAGCATCGATGCAAAAATCCTCAATAAAATACTGGAAAACTGAATCCAGCAGCACATCAAAAAGCTTATCCATCATGATCAAGTCAGCTTCATCCCTGGGATGCAAGGCTGGTTCAACATACGCAAATCAATAAATGTAATTTGTCACATAAACAAATTTAAAGACAACCACATGATTATCTCAATAGATGCAGAAAAGACCTTTGATAAAATTCAACATCTCTTCATGTTAAAAATTCTCAATATGCTAGGTATTGATGGAACATAACTCAAAATAATGAGAGCCATTTATGACAAACCCACAGCCAATATTACACTGAATGGACAAAAACTGAAAGCATTCCCCTTGAAAAGCAGCACAAGACAAGGATGCCTCTCTCACCACTACAATTCAACATAGCATTGGGAGTTCTGGTGAAGGCAGTCAGGCAAGAGAAAGAAATAAAGAGTATTCAAATAGGAAGAGAGGAAGTCAAACTGTTTCTGTTTGCAGATGACATGATCGTATATCTAGAAAACCCCATGTGTTAGCCCAAAAGCTTCTTAAGCTGATAAGCAACTTCAGCAAAGTCTCAGGATACAAAATTAATGTGCAAAAATCACAAGCATTCCTATATACCAAGAACAGACAAGCAGAGAGTTCAATCATGAATCAACTATCATTCACAATTGCTACAAAGAGAATAAAACACCTAGGGATACAGCTAATGAGGGAAGTGAAGGACCTCTTCAAGCAGAACTATAAACCACTGCTCAAGGAAAGAGAGGACAAAAACAAATGAAAAAACATTCCATGCTCATGGATAGGAAGAATCAATATTGTGAAAATGGCCACATTACCCAAAGTAATTTATAGATTCAATGCTATTTCCATTAAAATACCATTGATATTCTTCACATAATTAGAAAAAACTACTTTAAAATTCATATGAAGCCAAGAAAGAGCCTGCATAGCCATGACAATCCTAAGCAAAAGGAACAAAGCTGGAGGCATCACATTGCCCAACTTCAAACTGTATTACAAGGCTACAGTAACCAAAACAGCATGGTACTGCTACCAAAACAGACACGTAGACTAATGGAACAGAATAGAGAACTCAGAAATAAGACTGCACAGCTACAACTATCTGAACTTTGACAAACCTGACAAAAACAAGCAATGGGGAAGGGATTCCCTATTTAATAAATGGTGCTGGGAGACTGGCCAACCACACGCAAAAAAACTGAAAGTGGACCCCTTCCTTATAACTTATGCAAAAATTACCTCAAGATGGATTAAAGACTTAAATGTAAAACCCCAAAGTATAAAAACTCTGGAAGAAAATCTAGGCAATACCACTCAGAACATAGGTACGGGGAAAGGTTTCATGATGAAAATGTCAAAAGCAATTGCAACAAAAGCAAAAACTGACAAACGGGATCTAATTAAAACTAAAGAGCTTCTGCACAGCAAAAGAAGCTATTATCAGAGTGAACAGACAACCTACAGAATGGGAGAAAATTTTTGCAATCTATCTATCTGACAAAGGATATCTAATATCCAGAATCTACAAGGAATTTTTAAAAATTTACAAGAAAAAAACCAAAGAACCCCATTAAAAAGTGGGCAAAGGACATGAACAAACACTTCTCAAAAGAAGAGATACATGCAGCCAACAAACATATGAAAAAAAGCTCAGCATCACTATCATTAGAAAAATGCAAATCAAAACCACTGTGACATACCATCTCATGCCAGTCAGAATGGTGATTATTAAAAAGTCAAAAAAGAGCAGATATTGGTGAGGCTGTGGAGAAAAAGGTATGCTTTTATACTGTTGGTTGGAATGTAAATTAGTTCAACAATTGTGGAAGACTGTGTGTGGTGATTCTTCAAAGACCTAGAACCAGAAATACCATTTGACCCAACAGTTACATTACTGGGTATATACCCAAAGGAATATAAATCATTCTGTTATAAAGATACGTGCACACATATGTTCATTGCAGCACTATTCACAATAGCAAAGACACAGCAGAATCAACCCAAATTCCCATCAATTATAGACTGGGTAAAGAAAATATGGTTCATATACACCATGGAATACTATGCAGCCATAAAAAGGAATGAGATCATGTCCTTTGCAGGGACATGGATGGAGCTGGAAGCCATTATCCTCAGCAAACTAATGCAGTAACAGAAAACCAAACTCTGCATGTTCTCACTTACAAGTGGGAGCTGACAAAGAGAACACATGGACACAGGGAGGGGAACAATACACACTGGGGTCTGTTGCTGAGGGGAGCAGGGGGAGTGAAAGCATCAGGAAAAAGAGCTAACACATGCTGGGCTTAATACCTAGGGATGGGTTGATAGGTGCAGCAAACCACCATGGCATATGTTTATCTATGTAACAAAACTTCATATCCTGCACTTGTATTCCAGAACTTAAAGTAGTAAAAAATGCCCTCATGGTCCTCCATTTCCTTCCTGTGTGGTTTTGTGCTGATAAATTATGGTCATCTAATCTCACAAATTCATCCACGAATTGTTTTAGTGAGGATTGTTTGGTGTTAAACCCCTCCTGGAGATGACTACAGAAAACAATGGCTATAATGTCAAAAGACTTTAGCTACATTGCATGTCAGTAGGCAAGACAATATTGTGGGCAGGAAGGATCTTTCTCTTATTAGTCTCTTATACTGTGATCATGAGAACAGCAACAAATTTCTGAGGAATTGGCCGGGTGCGGTGGCTCAAGCCTGTAGTCCCAGCACTTTGGGAGGCCGAGACGGGAGGATCACACGGTCAGGAGATCGAGACCATCCTGGCTAACACGGTGAAACCCCATCTCTACTAAAAAAAAACACAAAAAACTAGCCGGGCGAGGTGGCGGGCGCCTGTAGTCCCAGCTACTGGGGAGGCTGAGGCAGGAGAATGGCGTAAACCCGGGAGGCGGAGCTTGCAGTGAGCCCAGATCGCGCCACTGCACTCCAGCGTGGGAGACAGAGCGAAACTCCATCTCAAAAAAAAAAAAAAAAAAAAAAAAAAAAAAAAAAAAAATTCTGAGGAATTAAGAATAGAAGAAATACTGGGAGACAGCTTAATAAAGTTCAGATTTTCAAAAGGGAAAGAAGGATGTGTTTTGGCTGTCTAGTATCCTTCATTTTTTATATAACACTGATTTTTTTCTGTTGGGAAATTACCTCTTTCTCCATTGGAGTGGAATATTACAATGCCTTGATGTTCTCTAGCCAGCAGATGGGCTTGTGACTCAATATAGCCCATCAATTTGCACACCTTGAGTGACTATTAAAATGACTGAATTTTTGTGGACTTTATTTACCCTGATAGGGCACTTTAAACAGGCCATCCATTTCTTCTTGCTGTTGCGACACCTAGAACTAGCTTGGTTCTTGGTCTTTCTGAACCTGGTTATTTAATCTTCTCTTTTTAGTTCTTCCAATGAATTCTTTTTTATTCTGTTGTTTGCAAACAACAGAAAAGGACACTAATTGCACAAATATTCATTCTAAACTGGTAAATGTGATATTTATCCTATAAGTTTCTAGAGAGATTATCTACTAAATCTAATTCTTCTACCACTGATGTGGTGGGACTCCTATTCCTAGTCCTTTCTGAAGTGAAGTATGCTCATGTGATTTTCTTTGGCCACAGAAAGGTGATTTGGAGTGATATGTAGCATTTCTAGGTAGAAACTTTGAAAACCAGTGTGCGGTTTGCCACTGTTCTAGTGATCAGGGAAGTCTGTGTCAAAATGAAATCTCTATTAGCATGGGTATCTGAGGGACTATTATGAAAAGAGCTCCTCTGCTGCCCTACATTAGGCTTGTAGTATAAGGTAGTTATAAACTTTTGCCATGCTAAAAACTATTGAGATTTGGCCAGGTTGGTAGCTTGGGGAGATGTTATTCTGACTAATCATAAGAGTGACTTTAGAGGATGTAGAAAAATGGGTAGTTATTTCTGGTTGCCAGCTAGCATGGAGTCCTCAAGGATAAGACACGTTAGATATTTTACTTTAACTTTTAAAAATCAGAGTTGTTAGACCAGAAATATAAGAGAAATGGAAAAGGCTGAATTTCTCCCCTAAAGTAATATGTAAACCCTATTAACAAGAAAGAAGAGGGCCAAGTGCGTTGGCTCACACTTGTAATCCTAACACTCTGGGAAGCTGAGGCGGGTGGATCATGAGGTCAGGAGATCGAGACCATCCTGGCTAACATGGTGAAACCCTGCCGCTACTAAAAATACAAAAAAAAATTAGCAGGGCATGGTGGCCAGTGCCTGTAGTCCCAGCTACTCGGGAGGCTGAGGCAGGAGAATGGCGTGAACCCGGGAAGCGGAGCTTGCAGTGAGCCGAGATCTCACCACTGCCCTCCAGCCTGGGCAACAGCATGAGACTCGGTCTCAAAAAAAAAAAAAAAAACAAAACAAAAAAAAAAGAAGAAAGAAGATAGAATCTGTTTAAATTATTTTTATTTTAATGATAGTTAAATACAAATAAAACTATAAAGCAAGATCATCAAATATGAATTATAAAAAAGCTACACAACTAGTATTATTAAAATTCATCCCATTAATTAAAATAAAATTGCTATTTAGTAATGTGAACACGGTACTGACTTCCATAGGTTTAGTCTTCCGATTCTATCACATGCCATATGATGATTCAGGTCACCCACGTTTTTTCTTTATTTGAAACACTGCAAATTCATCATTTATAGAGGACACAGTGATGTCATCTAGCCTGTTTTTGGTGTGCAGGCATCATTTAAGTATTAAGGCATTTCTTTTTTTAACTAAAAACAATTAGAGTAGTACTTTTGGTACCAATGTGAGGATAAATGCAGACCCAGGAACAAAAGTAGTGTGCCAATCCTCAGTTATAAAAGGGTCATTCAAATTATATTGAATACATTTGTATCAATTAAAAAATGATTATTATTAAAATGAAATGATAACATTAGCATAACTCTCATAAGGGACTTGAGAATCTGAGAATATGTGGATTACCAAGAACTGCATGAAATAGTCTGAAAAACATTGCACTTGTTGTGAAATATCAACATTTCAGCAAGACATGACATCTCTCACAACACTGGACATCCTCATGGATGAACAAGATAATAATTATTGAACCATAGCAATAATTCATGGAATGTTTATTAATGGGTCAGTATCAATCCAGAGAGAGGTTTCTAGTGACATAGCTCAGAGCCTTATCCCAAACTTGTTTTATTTTGTAAGTTAACTGAAGTCACCAATAAAAGTGTAGAATGTGTTAAACAAATATATTAATGACAAGCTGGAGATGAAAACAAATATGGTGCATGAAGAAGAAATATGCAAAACAACCTCTACTCCATCTCCCTTCCAAGATTTGATTCCTATATCATCAGATGTCTATTCCACCCATGAGCCCTCCCTTTTGGAGTCATGTACTGACCCCAAGAAGATCACTCCTCCTCATTTCTGTCTCTTTCTCCAGTAATATAACTGTCTTTATTCTTGGTAATTTCTTCATAGAGATGGATAATCCTTCCAATTGCCTGACTTTTTGGTTTCTTTACCTCCTTCCTTTCTTCCAATGTCCTTGTCTTCCACCTTCCCTCAGTCACTCTACAGGTCGTATCTTAAATTTTGTAACTGTGAATAACTGAACTCTCTGCATAATCTCAATTTCAAGCTTTCTATTCTTACTTCCTCCTCCTCTAACCTTTTCAGTTCATTTCTTTCAGTACCTGAATTCCAACAATCCTTTGAACCCACCAAGACCATGAAGTATCTATTCTACTATCTAATCACTCACGTCTTTTGTCCCATTGTTATTCAGTTTGAATTCTATGATCTATCAGTATACTAACTCCAGTACTTATACCCTTACCTTCTTTCCACTCGCCACTCTCTCACTATATTGCTTTCACTTGTCTTCAATCAAGACTAAATCCAATTTTATGCCATTACATATCTGTACTTGTTTAGTCAATATGACTAGAGAAAAACACAGAACAATGTTGACTTGTTTCACTTTGTATTCATGATCATCAACCTTAAGTGGACTCTTAATGCTGCCTACCAATTACACATACGCCTACTCCATTGGATTCAGATAATTATTTCATTCTTCTCCTTTCTCTTTAAATTTTCAATACTTCTTCCCTCATAAGCTTCACTTTTAGCTTATGACCTTGCTTCTACTTTGCCTGATAAAATAGAAGCAATATTTAAGAACTTGCAAAAGCTATACCACCTTTTCTACCTTTCTTAATATACTTGTGACCATATACTTTGGTTTCTCCTCTGTTATTATGGATAAGTTCTATGTACTTCTAAATAAGTCCAGGTCTTCAACTTTTCTAGATCTTTTCCCTTCTCTCCAACTCAGTGATGTCCTCCAACTATTCTTCCTGCTTTCATGCATCATTGATTTCTCAATAGTAAACATTCTGTTTCTATTATGTTATCATAAAATAAATAACTAAATAAATAGATAAACAAATTAGCCTTTTCTTGAACTCACTTCCTTGCCAGCTCACATGCCATTTCCCTTTACAAAAAAACCCTAAGAAAAAGGTATTTATACACTTGATCTCCAATTTCTCTCTTCCCTTTCTTCCTGGAATGCATTCTAAATAAGCTTTTACCCTTGCCACTCCACCACAACCACTCCTGTCAATATCATCCATGACCTCATGTCCTCATCTTATTAGACTTTCAGCAGCATTTGACAGACTTGAGCACTCCCTCCTTTTCACTTGGCATGGACAACACACTCTATTAGCTTTTCAACTACTTCATTTACTGTTCCTTTTTATTCTCTCTTCTTGGTTATTACTCATTTCTTTACATTGGAATGCCTTAGGTTTTAGTCATTGCATCTCTACTCTTTTCTATCCATACTCATTCCCTTGGTGGTTTGATCCAGTACCATGATTTTTTTTTGTTTGTTTGTTTAGAGATGGGGTCTTACTCTGTTGACCAGAGCTGGAATGCAGGACTACAGGTGTGTGAGCCACTGTGTCTGGCTCTTTAAATGCAATCTAAACACTGGTGATTCACAGCTATAAATTTATAAAGACATTTATATAGCTCAGGTCTCTCCCCTGAATGCCTGACTTAAATATCCAACTGCCAATGAACACGACCAAAATATTAACAGGTCTAAAACTAAGTCCTGATCTGCCCTTAAAAACTTTCTCCCCCGAGTTGAACAATGAGAACACATGGACACAGGGAGGGGAACATCACACACTGGGGCTTGTCAGGGTGTGGGGGGCTAGCGGGGGGATAGCATTAGGACAAATACCTAATGTAGATGACAGGTTGATAAGTGCAGTAAACCAACATGGCACGTGTATACCTATGTAACAAACCTGCACGTTCTGCACATGTGTCCCAGGACTTAAAGTATAAAAAACAAACCAAAACAAAAAAAACTTTCTCCCCTTAAGTCTTCCTTGATCAGTCAATGGCAACTCCATTTTTTAAACTGTTCAGGCCTGAGACTATAAACTTCCAGCAGTTGTCTAACAGCTTGCAACAACTGATTATTACTTAACGATTCTTCATATTAGTACTTTTTTTTGATTATTGATCAATTACCTATCCCAATCTTTCAAGTTAGAGACTTTCTATTTTATGGTATCTAAGAGTAAGAAGATAATCTCTACATCTCTGGGAACTATAATTTAAGAGGGCTACAGGCATCTGGATGGTGTTAAGAGGAAAAATCACCAAAATATTGAGAGAAAGTAAAGCCAATTTTATGAGAAATAGTTGAAGAAATTGAGGATAGAGAAAAGAAATCAAAGGAGAAGTTATATCTGTTGTCAAATATTTCTACTGTCCTTCATATGGAAGGATGATGACCACAATTTGAATTATCTATCCTAGTAAAGTTAAGCCATTAGGAATGTGACAATGCTTTCTTCTGGGAATGGATAGACTTGATAATCAGCCACTAAAAGAACATAATACTGCAAGGCTTAGACCATTTAGTTCCCAAGTCTATATATATATATATCTATGACTCTCTCTCTCTCTCTCTCTCTGTGTGTGTGTGTGTTACAAAAAGGAAAGGAATAATATCTTGAGATATTTTACAGTCTTAATATATTGTTATATGTCCATGATTGTTACTTTGCAATACCTTTACTAGAGTATAAAGGAAACCCTTTATTCAGTGTCCCAAAACAAAAAGTTTAGTTAGATGTTATCATACCTCATCTGAGAAAGAGATGGTCAACTGTCTCATAGGTAGGGAAGCAGTGACTGGAAATGTTTCTGTCCAATCCTCTTAAGAGAGAGGCTTCTTTTCTTCTCAGATATGTACAAGTTTAAGGAAAGAGATCTTCCTCCCAAGGGCTGAAAATAAATTAGAATTATATGTGATATCTGTCATATATNTAGAGTATAAAGGAAACCCTTTATTCAGTGTCCCAAAACAAAAAGTTTAGTTAGATGTTATCATACCTCATCTGAGAAAGAGATGGTCAACTGTCTCATAGGTAGGGAAGCAGTGACTGGAAATGTTTCTGTCCAATCCTCTTAAGAGAGAGGCTTCTTTTCTTCTCAGATATGTACAAGTTTAAGGAAAGAGATCTTCCTCCCAAGGGCTGAAAAATAAATTAGAATTATATGTGATATCTGTCATATATAGTTCTGAGTCTTTCACCTACGTTTTATAAACAATAACCTATTATTTAATTTTTGACTGGACAAAGAGAAGAGGTTATTTCCCTGAGTTTCAGCTACAAATTCTCAAAAACAAAACAAAACAAAACAAAACAAAAAAACAAACAAACAAAAAAAAAACTTCTTTTAAGACGAATAGGTCAAAGTTGTAGAGTAACAGATTTTGACTTCCTATGAAAACGACTTATCATTTCCAGGATGTGTTGCCTCTAGAGCAGTGGCTCTCAATCTTGGCTGCAGTTGAAATCACTTGAGAGGGTTAAAAAATTCTGATTTTTGAGTCCCGCTCTCAGATTCTAATTTAGTTGATCTGGGCTGTAGCTTCAGCATTGTGATTTTAAAACGCTCCCACAGGTGTCCCATTGTGCAGCCAAGGTTGAAAACCTCTTTTCTAGAGATATTTTAGTCCTTCTTTCTGTTGCTGAGGATAGATGAGGGAAGATGGGGGTGAGGGTAGTGTTTCATGTATGTGTTGGAGGACCACTCTGAGCAAATGTTGCTGAAATAATGTAAGCATTAAACAGTTTATTGGAGTAGGTAGCCTTTTATCTTTTCCAACCTTGAGATTCTGTCATCTTGTGTCTAGCCTTCACAATGCACATAGATGGAAACAAGGAAATGTATACAAGGATACAAATTCCACTGAGCTATACAAATTGAGATGATTTTGCTAGTATAGCTGTATTCTTAGTTGCTGCCTCTTTGGGTGAGTAAACTATTCTTTTATTCTGACTGCTTTTCAATGCACATGACATAGTTTTATTAGACTACATTATACACAGCATCATTGAGTCAAAGAAAAGTTATTAGCCTGCTAGAAGAAGCTTCTTAAGCAGCTGTGAGGGCTCGTTAATATACATTATGATGTTAATAGTGCACATAAATGTGTGTTGAGTGGGTGGTAGGGGACAGAAATTTAAACCAAATTAAAAATGTGAGAGAGACTGCAGCACATGGGAAATAAATGATCATTGCCACTAGTCTCAATTATTTTTCTTTTTTTCAAGGTCAAGTTGGCAATTTTTCACAAATCCTACCCACAAATGCCCTTCCCAATTGATTAACTCTTACAGCTAGAAGCTCTTCTTACACCCAGGAGGCAAGCTTGCTTTTTTTATGCTATTAGAAAAAATCTAAATGCCAAAGTGAAAAGAATACTGAGCTTCTGTTTATTTTTATCTGAAAATCAAAACATCAGGCAAACTCTAAAGCAGTTAATTTCTATTTTAATCCAGGATTTAAAAAAATGAAAAAAATGAGCTCAAATGACTAAAAAAAAAACCTGAGGAAAACTGTTAATTATTTTAAATAAACATAAATAAAGCCTTATTATAACACTGCTAGGTAGGAATCTCGTAATTCTTCCCACTCAATAAAGCATGCTATCTGATGTGGCAAAAGAAAGAAAATCTTTTGTTCGTCATTCCTATTGCAGGATGAAAGAATATCTAATGCTTCCATAACTGTGTAGGACTTTTTCTCATGGATTTCTTTTCCCTAAAATTTAACCATAGCTTGAAGAATCGGGGTAAACTATCATAATTTTGCACATAGAGACGGTGAGAAGTCTCTAGGGATTCTTAATTGTTATATTGATAAACAAAGTGTATTAGTCTGTTTTCACACTGCTGATAAAGACATACCTGAGACTGGGCAATTTACAAAAGAAACAGGTTTAATTGGACTTACAGTTCCATGTGCCTGAGGAGGCCTCACAATCACGGCAGAAAGCAAGGAGGAGCAAGTCACATCTTACATGGATGGCAGCAGGCAAAGAAAGAGCTTGTGCAGGGAAACTCCCATTTTTAAAACTATCAGATCTCATGAGACTCATTCACTATCATGAGAACAGTGCAGGAAAGACCCGTCCCCATAATTCAATCACCTCCCACTGGGTCCCTCCCACAACATGTGAAAATTGTGGGAATTAACAATTCAAGATGAGATTTGGGTGGGGACACAGCCAAACCATATCACAAAGAGAGATGTACATGATGTTTGATACAAGTAGGAGAGTGTGATTAAATGGGAGAAGGCAGGAATAAAGTGGGAGGTAGGGGCTGTTAGTAGGGTAGGAAGATAACATTTCCAAGATCATCATTTAATTCTAAATATTATATAATATATCAACCTCCTTTCAAAGTTCCAGTCTACAAATATTCCCTTTTTAAGTGGCCTAATCTATGAGATGCAGAGAGTAAATGTGCTCTTTTTCTCCAAAGTTCAACAATATCTAGAAAGAGGTATAGGATGTAGAATTGACGGAACACAGGAATTAGTCATAGATTGGCTGTCACCAAGTGAGGGAGACGAAAGGATCAAGAATAATTTCTGGGTTTCTGGTATGAGAAATCTAGCTGACTGAAGTACCACTCACTGAAATGGGGAACAGGAGTAGTTTAGTTTGGACATGTTTTTTTCAGATTTCTAGAAGACATTCCAATGGAGCTATCAAGTAAAAAGGTGACTGTGGTTCTGGAGTTCAGAAAAAAGATCTGGGCTCCAGTTATCAATTTGTAGGTGACTAGCATATAGATGGTATTTAAAGCCATAGGACTAGACAGATCATAGGTTGTAGAAATTAAAATGTAGAGTGTAAAGAAAGAATATCTAGAAGAAAGACTTGAGGCAGTCCAATTCCTTTTGTGAAGAGGGGGAGGGTCCAGAAAGGAGTGGCCAGAAAATTAGGACAACTAGGAGAGTGAGCCACAGAAGCCAAGAAAGTGAGTATTTGAAAAGGAGAGAGAGTCAACTGTATTGAGTGCCTTTGATAAATCAAATAGGAAGGAAGTTGAAGTGTACATTGAATTTAAACCTGTTGAACACTGGGAACCTTAGCAAATACACTTGCATTGTAGTGGTGAGAATGGACCAGATTAGTATGGGTTATATAGGGAAAATGAGGAAGTTTAAAGAACTTTGAAATATTTATTCGTCTATAAAGGGGGAGTAGAGAGATACAGGTAACTGAAAGTAAATATGGGAGTCAAGATAAGTTTTTTGTTTTGTTTTAAGATAGATGATTTTATACCATGTTTAAATGCTGAGGGAAAGATCAAAAAGGAAATGGCTGAAGATGTGGGAGAGAGAAGGAGCTACTAAATGGGGCGAGGTTCCTGAGAAACCTGGAGGGGTAGATCCAGAGCTTGTGGTTTGGGACAGAAGGAGAAATCTCTCAATTGTCAAAGAGGTGGGGTGGGGATGGGTAATTAGCGAAGGCAAGAATGAGTGCTGATATTAGTGTTGTCTGCAAGATTTGATGATAGGATGATGAGGACATTCACACTGAGTGGCTTCCATTTTCTCTATTTATGGCAAAGTCATCAGCTGGAGTTGCAGTAGGAAAGGAGAAATTGGAGGACTGAGGAAAGTAGAAAGATTATGAAATATTTGTAGCAGGTAATGACCTTGTTTCATTGGTTATCTTAGTTTACATTTGGATCTTTAGTAGTTTGTTTTCTAGTTCTACCACTCTGCCTCGAAATATTATAACATCTCTCCAATTCACGCATATCCCCTCCAGGCCCTCTCTTTTTGACTCTTTATTTTCTCCCTTTTTTCTTTACTACCAAACTTCTTGAAATAGTAATTTGAGTTAATTGCCAATTCTTGCTCATATATCATTTGCTCCTAAATCCTTAGGATTTAAGGATCCTAAGGGGTTGGGAAAAGGAAGATGACCCAATGAAGAAGATGAAAGGGACTTCAAAGAAGTCAGAAGAAAATCAGCATAGAGTCACATTAACGAAGCTAAGTATAGAATAAGATTCCAAAAGAGCTAAAAGTCCACCTCAATGCATTCACCTCTTCTTTACTGAGGAATAATTGGTTATTCCTTCAATACAATCACAAGACTCTGTTTTTACAATTCACATCAATAATCTTACTACAGTGGTTTATTATTAGTTGTTTATATGTCTGTCATCCCCCTATACTCAATTGTTATTAGTTCTTCAAGTTAGTATTACTCTGTTTTTCATTTCTTTTTTCTTTATGATTTTTGTTCCCTATAACATCTAGAATTGTACCCAGTGCAAAATTGGCACACAATACATATTTGTTGAATAGGTGAAGTATTTTATCTAACCTGTGACTTAATTATCTTCAAACTCAGGCCTGAAATCCTAGCATGAAGCATGAATATTATATACTAGTGTTCATTCATTCAGCAAATATTTACGAAATACCTACCACATGTCCATCACTATTGTTAATCTAATGTGCTGGTGATATAACCATAGACAAAAGAGACAAAAATCAATTTTTGTAAGCCATTTTACAAACCATAAAACTGACCCTTCTGTCTATTCCTGGTATTTTTCCTCTTTTCTATTCTTGTCCTATCAAAGGCTAAGGCCTTCAGGAAGCCTGATATGCATAAAGGGAATAAGGTTCCTTCCTCATCATCTTGTTTGCTTCCCACACTCCATGAAACACATGTTTTTGTAGCTACCAACCTTAATTCTTTCAACTTTCTTCCTTTCTTGGACTGTGGAAATCTCTCTAAGAGTTAATGAATTATAAATATGGTAACTGTATTTTCATATTTATAAATTAGGGCACATATTCTTATGTGCTTATTTTTTCTTATTTGTAAACTAATTTACATAACATCTTATTGGGGTATAAAATTTAAATCATATTTAATTATATATATAATAAATACTGTTTAAAAAGTATACAATTACATAAAGAGAAATTAAAAATTCAGCCAAGACAAATGTTAGTTAATACAATATTTGCATTGTCACTTTCATCATCTGCTGTTGAAATGATGGCACATTATTCTTCTCATACTTGTTTGAAGAACTCAGTTTGCTTAATAATTGTTTATTCTTTCCATTTTTTCCCCCCGAATTTCTTGGCAAGTCTCTGAGTACTCCATGCAGATTACTAGGAAAGATTTTACAATGCCAATGGTTATTTAAATCTCCAAAAATTGTTAATGAAGAAACAAACAATAAAGAACAAAAAAGCAAACAAAAGCTTTCCTCATTTCTGAAGTTTAAATAGACAGAGACTAAATTTATATATTTTCCTTCCATTTATAGAAGAATAATGTTTCTATGTTGAAAATCTTTAAAAATATTCAACCATCATTGATCTACAGATACATTTGTCTCATTTTGCTAGCAAGTTCTTGTAAAGACACAACTTAAGGCCACAGTGTTCCTTTAACAGATAATATGACTGAGTTAATTACCTACTTTCCAAGATTTACCACTCTGTGTCTCCCAACGGAATCTAGCCAGCTTAGAGTTTCTTAGATTTCCTTTCTAAGTGAGTTTTCCTTTCTAGATGACTAGGTAATTATGAACCTACAAATATCCAGGTACATACTACCCAAGGTCCAAATCATAACAAACAGTATTTTATAATTTTCATGTTAAGTTCTTTTACTTTGCATAGTAAAACTAAAATTTTTTTCTTTCAATTCTTTTATAATCACTAATATTAACATGAGACTTTTGGTACTGAAAAATAATAGTAGCAAACATTTATGGAAGTTGTCTTATGTGCCAGGCAGTGTTAAGTGCTAGCATGAATTCTCTCACTTAATTTTTACAAAAATCTCATGAGGTTGGTAATTTGATATTCCTTTGGTGGATAAGAAAATTGAAGTACAGAGAAGTAACTTGCCTAACATCACACACCAAAAATGTGGCAGCCTCAAATCTGTCTGAAACCACAGTTTTTACTCTTAAAGACAAAGTATCATGTATCCCTCTCCCCTCTAGGTTTTGCCACTCAAATTTAAAACAGCCTTATGAAAAACAGTGGTATTTGTTGAGAAACTGGATGATTTTGATGGTTTAGGAAAACAATAATACAGTTTTTTAAATTTGAAGTCTTAGTATATTTAGAGGTACACAATATTTAAATAGGAACTGCTCCAGAAAATTCAAGGTATGTGGTCTCCATAATTAAAGAACATTAAACACAGACATACTTAAAATCATGCAAAATAAAGTAATATTTGCATTAAATAAAGAAGGATTATGGCTGAAGACAGTAGAGAACTGGGAATAATGGGGAGGAAGGAATGAGACTGAGAAATAAAATTTGTTTTTCTAACTGCGGAGAGCTAGAGGGAGAAAAACCCATAAATCACTCTGGCTGTTACTGAAAAAATGCTTGTAAAGTTCCTCAGCTTGGCAAAGGTTAAGAGAACAATAATGTTTTGTCAGCCCGAGCTAGCCAAGGAGCTGATTAGAACAGAAAGCTTATCCTTCATAGCCAGAGAGGACCCATTTAAAGGGTTTTCTTGTTTTAGAGTCTGCAATAAGACAGGCATGAAGTCACTCATCCTTTTCTTACCCTCATGACTATGTTTCTGAACTTCTGCTTATGGTAAAGCAAAGTCATGCTGGTATCCTAGCTTATTGTCTGAAACTCCAGTGTGCCAATTTTAGCAGAGCTAATAATTAATATGGCCATTTACAAAATAATAACATTATAACCCTTTGTCAGCCATTATGAAAAATTAATTCAGTAATGGCATTATTAAATTTGTTATTGCCATCATGAAAATAAATACATATCTCTACTTAAACTGGTGCAATCTTCATGAGTCATGATGAATTAAAGTTTCAGGAAACAAGAGAGGCTGGGTCTAAAAAGAATTGTTTCCTCTTGTCTCCATATTCCAAACCCAAGAAAAGCTTACATCCCTTTGTAGTTTTTTTCATCTAGATCAGGATCAAAGAATGTATGGTCTATGGCCTGAATCTTGCTCACAACTTCAGTGTGAATAAAAATTCCAAGGGTTCATATTTCTGTTTATTTTGTCTACTACTGCAAAACCAAAACTGATTTTAAAGGTCTCTAGTATTAATTTAAGATGAAGTTCTCCTTCTGTAGATGTATCTATATTTCGTTCTCTTCCCTTTCAGCTCTCCTTGTTCTTATTTTCTCATTTCCCCCTCACCTAACATTAACACACAAAACTGTAATTTTTATTTGATAAAACTGGATGAAAGTTTGTGTCATCACTTTTAAATTTAGAAGTAAAACTTAGAGATTACTAAATTTCTCTCTAGCCCTAAAGTTCTATGAAAACTTTTATAGTTCCTCCCTCCAAACTGAAATCACAGTCACATGTTTTACATTGTCATGTTTTTCTGTTCTGTTTAGTTGATTATGCTTAGTAATTCTTATCATTTTAAAATCTCTCTGGATTTTGTCAACATCTAAATGAAAAAAATCAATGTAGGTGGTATGGGATTTCACTTTACAAAAGTCCCTTGTAACATGAGCTCTCCACAGAGACCTAACCTCTTAATGAGGGTATAAATTTGCACAACCTTTTAATAATAAAACTTAGAATTACATATGAAGACATATTATTTTGACATGATAATATCCCCTAAAGTACTGAAACTTTACCAAAGATTTAGTATGAAGGTATTCTCTTCATTATTATTTATAATAGTATAAAGTTAGAAATAAAATATCCAAGAATATGGAAATGATTAAATAAATTGTGGAATATTTGCATGATTAAATATAATATTGGCATTCAAAATGATGTGTCTGAAGAAGAATATTTAATGAAATGGGGAATGCTTACAACAAAATGTTTAGTTAAAAAAACCTAGAAATCAAAATAGTATGTACTAGACACTTCTAATTTATTTAAAAGTCCTAAAAGGACTAGAAATAGATGTCTAGATTTTCTAAAGTTCTCTAATACATGCACCTTACTTTTATAATCAGATATAAATGTACACAGATGTAAATAGAACTATATTAATAAAAATGTGATCTCCAGGAATCTCTAATTGGTAGAAGAAGACTTTTGAGAATTCTTGTGTTTTTTGTCTACTGTGGGCTACAGTTCATCTCTGTTGGCCAGTACCTACATGGATACCAATTTAATTACCTTTTCAATAAGTCTGTGTAGTGTTTAGGAAGAGATTGCAGTGAATCTTGACTAAACAAATCATATGAAGACAGAATTTTTGATTGGAAAGAACCTTAATAGTCACCTAGTCCAAATCCTCTTTCTCTTCCTCAATTTCAGCTATAGTCAATCCACAGATGTACAGGAATTTCATATTAATAGTAATGGGAACATAAATTCAAATCTAAAGCCAATTCCTATGAACAACTTTACTAAAGTACAAAATAATGAAAATGATGACAATATTATTTATTTGTAGTTTGCATTCTACAAGTCACTTTTATATACAGAATTTCACTTGTTTCTTATACTACCCTATATTTATTCCCATATAAAAGGGTAAATTGAGGCTTAGAGGCTAAAAGTGCTTGTTAGTGCCACAGTTAGTAAACTTAGGCCTGTCCCAACACTAAATCTTTTTTCTTACCACATCACAATGTGATGGATGAATATGTGAAAATTATTTTAGAGTATGCACAAAGAACTGATTTTAAGTACATGTTTAACAGCAAATATTTGAGTTTTGCCCCTAGCAGGGCAAAACTGTTTGCTATTCTGTTATCGATTTTGTGCCCAGCCATATTTTGTGTCTTGGTTCTATCCTAATGACCCCTGCCTATTTATCTGAAACCCATGACAGCTATGACATTATCTAATTAACCCTGTGGTTTTTCTGTTGTGGGCTTGGACTAGGAATAAGAGTTTTAATGCTGATTGTTATTTACTGCCATATAATAGAAAGCTGACAATTATTAACCAGTACTCCTCTTGAAGGATGTATAATAGGGTCAAAAAAGAGTTAGATAAAGACTTAGGAAGGAAATGTAATTCCTAATGCCCTGGAAAAATTTGCCAGAAAGGATATAGGTGGAACCTGTTTACTCAGCTATGTTCTCTTACTGAAATTCTCACTTAAACTGGCAAATAATAAGGACACTGCTATAACTTGATTGAAGAGTCAGAAGTGGGTGACAAATTAGGTTGCTCATGCCAGGATCTAGAAGCTCACAGCATGCACATTGGAAATGTTCACACTTGCTAATGTAAACAATTGACAGCCCCACCTTATGGTATTATGTCATAATTCTCCCTCCACCCAAATTCTCCTTCCAGCTGTTCTGATATTCACTCAGACTACAGTCTTTTTCAGCAAATTAATACTGTCTTACTACATCTAATTAGTTATTGATAACTGATTTTCTTCAATTTTGATGGGGTACTCCCCTGCGATTCTCTTAATGTATTTCAAATTATACTGAGATTTCTTGTGAGATAAGAACCTCCCATTAGCTTGCCGTTCCCAAAGTCCTCTGTTTCTACTACTCAGTGCCCATGAACTCTCAAATGTCTTTTTAGTTCTAGTATCCAATCTCCTGATCAGATATTTTCCATTTTTTTCTGTTTTGTTTTGTCCTAATACTTGAATTTGTCATAATTAACTTTCCTAATATAAAACACCTTTATAAAGGGATTTCTTTGGGTCCTCAACGGAAAACTACTAGCGTGAGGAAAGAACTTTGGAATAAGATTGATATTAGTCCAAATTCTCGTTTCAAAACCTACCAGATGTATGATATTGGGCTTATTACTTAACCTTGCTTTGCTTCAGTTTTTTTTTACCTGTAAAATGGAGTTATCTATAGCTACCATACATTATTGTTGTGAGGATTAAATAAGAAAAGGTAATTTTTTTTTTTTTTTGAGATGGCGTCTCACTCTGTCGCCCAGGTTAGAGTGCAGTGGCGCTATCTAGGCTCACTGCAAACTCTGCCTCCTGGGTTCAAGCAATGCACCTGTCTCAGCCCCCCGAATAGCTGGGATTACAGGTGCCCGCCACCATGCCTGGTTAAATTTTGTATTGCAGTAGAGATGGGCCACCATGTTGGCCAGGCTGGTTTCGAGTTCCTGACCTCGTGATCCACCCACCTTGGCCTCCCAAAGTGCTGGGATTATAGGTGTGAGCCACCACACCCGGCCAATAAATGTAAATTGTTAAATACAATTCCAGTTCATAGTAGATACTCTCCTCAAAAAATGTTGAATTTGATGATCATATTGTCATGGGCTAAACTGTATCCTCCCAAAATTCATATGTCAAAGCCCTAACCTTCAGTACCTCAGAATGGAAGCATATTTGGAGATAGGATTTTTTTTTTTTTTTTTTTTTTTAAAAGGGGGCTCCCTTTTTCCCCCAGGCTGGGGGCGAGGGGGAGTGTCTTTGGCTCCGGCAACCCCCCCCCCCCGGGGTTCAAGCCATTCTCCTGCCTCAGTGTCCCGACTAGCTGGGATTACAGGGATGTGCCACCATGCCCAGCTAATTTTTTGTATTTTTAGCTGAGACGGCTTTCACCGTGTTAGCCAGGATGGTCTCGATCTCCTGACTTTGTGATCCGCCCACCTTGGCCTCCCAAAGTGATGGGATTACAGGCATGAGCCACCATGCCCGGCCGGAGATAGGATATTTAAAGAGGTGATTANTTTTTTTTTGAAACGGAGTCTCACTCTGTCACCCAGGCTGGAGCGCAGTGGCATGATCTTGGCTCACTGCAACCTCCACCTCCCGGGTTCAAGCCATTCTCCTGCCTCAGTGTCCCGACTAGCTGGGATTACAGGGATGTGCCACCATGCCCAGCTAATTTTTTGTATTTTAGCTGAGACGGCTTTCACCGTGTTAGCCAGGATGGTCTCGATCTCCTGACTTTGTGATCCGCCCACCTTGGCCTCCCAAAGTGATGGGATTACAGGCATGAGCCACCATGCCCGGCCGGAGATAGGATATTTAAAGAGGTGATTAAGCTACAATAAGGCCATGAAGGTGGACTCTAACACAACCTGACTGGTAGCCTTTAAGAAGAGGAAATTTAGGCACATGGAGAAATCACATGAGGCATGTAAGCCCACAGAGAAAAGACCATGTCAGGCCACAGAGAGAAGGTGGCTGTCTGAAGCCACTGAGAGAAGCCTCAGAAGAAACTAAATCTGCCGATGCCTTGATGTTGGATTTTTACCTTCCCAAACTGTGTTAAGTTCCTGTTGTTTAAGCTATCCAGTCTATGGTATTTTGTTATGGCAGTCCTGGAAGACTAATACACATATATCCACTATTTTAGGTGGAGAATTGACCCGCCACCTTTTTTCTATTCTAGTTTCTAGTTAGTCTTCTAAGCAGTATTAAATAATAAGGCACCGATTAAGAGCGTGATCTTAGAAGTTAGACAGCTTTGAATTCGAAGACTGGATTGTCCACCAAAGTGACCTTGGGTGAATTTTTAAAATATTTCTGAGCCCCAGATTTCCTCATTCATAAAATGGGGACAATATCTATCTTATAGAGTTATAATAAGGATCAAGTTAAAAGAGTTGTATGTAAAGTTCATAGCACAATGTTTGACATAGTGCTAAATAACTGGTAGAATTATTATTATCTCTATATACAATGGATTATTCACATATGGTTTTGTCAATTTGGTTTAGTTTTCTCTAACCCTAGCCAGTTAAATTTTCTTCTCCGTGTGAAATGCCACACATGTACATACTTTCTACAATTATTTAATTATTTTGCAGGTGTGGAAAGGCAGCCTCTTAGCTTCATTGTTGGCTTGAATCCAAAATAACAAACACTTAAAGTGAGTTGTAACGTATTTTCAACATACATTCTAAAAATCCTTCCGATGTACTAGATTTATTTAAATGCTTTGATGATTTTGCTCCATGGATCAAGCTGAAAGTATTTTTCTTCTTGCAGTTCTTCATACTTGTCATTTTAGGAAGAAGTCAAGCCTTATTCAGAAGCTGTACCTCAGTCATTCCTCTCCACAAAGTATTCTTCCAGTTTGCAACTATTATTACCCGATCCAACTCTAAAGTTTCTCACATTATTTATAAAATATATGCTGTGGTCTGGTCTCATTGCTGTTAACAGATGGTTTATAAAATAACTTCTTATTGCTTTTTAATTAATCGAGGATGAAATCTACTTGCATAGGTATTTCATTATGCTTCTCTCACGTAGTAAGATTTTTAGGCCATTGTTTCTGCTGTCTCCTCACACAATGTACTCTGCCTCTTGCTTAATTCTATCCTTTGCTCACAGTTTGTGAATTGGCATCACAATATCTTCTGTCCACAGGCTCTCTGAGACTGCAATTATGTTATGATTTTTACTTGCTGCCATTCATTTAAATTAATGTTAACTGGGCACTTATTATGTAGATGGCATTATGCTATTCACTGTGGAGGAACACAGATATTTGAAATAGTACCAAATAGTCCACAGTCTAAGCATCCTAATGATCATATTTTTTTAGGCTTCCAATATTTATTTGGAAAAGTTAATACGTTTTGACTTGGCTTTTCTCCCACTTCCTATACCTATTTGTTGTCCCATCTGAAGAGACGTCTACTTTGTCACCTCTTTTTTAACTTAGGCAGTCTATTGAATTCTCTCCAGGGTCCTCAAGAAGGATCTCTCAATCTTTTGTGTACATTTTTCCTCAGCTTTCCCCCAATTTTTAGAATAAAAACCATCATTTAGTTCGCGATAGTGCTAGTGATAATCAGCTTAAGAGGTTTTGTTTGCAAACATTACATCTCACTTTGCCGAACTGGGGCTCTTCTTCATCTTCACTCCCATCAAAATATCAAACCATTACTTGCTATAGGCTTGTTTTCATTTATTAGAAAAATGAAAACTGGAGGGCGGAGCAAGATGGCCGAATAGGAACAGCTCCAGTCTCCAACTCCCGGCGCGAGTGACACAGAAGACCGATGATTTCTGCATTTTCAACTGAGGTACTGGGGTCATCTCACTGGGGAGTGCCAGAAAATCGGTGCTGGTCAGCTGCTGCAGCCCAACCAACAAGAGCTAAAGCAGGGCGAGGCATTGCCTCACCTGGGAAGCGCAAGGGGGAAGGGAATCCCTTTTCCTAGCCAGGGGAACTGAGACACACAACACCTGGAAAATCGGGTAATTCCCACCCCAATACTGCGCTTTAAGCAAACGGCCACACCAGGAGATTATACCCACACCTGGCC
>NW_016803631.1:1368780-1383370 GCF_001698545.2 Rhinopithecus bieti | reverse complement strand
TATGCAGCCATAAAAAAGGATGAGTTTGCGTCCTTTGTAGGGACATGGATGCAGCTGGAAACCATCATTCTTAGCAAACTATCACAAGAACAGAAAACCAAACACCGCATGTTCTCACTCATAGGTGGGAACTGAACAATGAGATCACTTGTACTCGGGAAGGGGAACATCGCACATCGGGGCCTATCATGGGGAGGGGGGAAGGGGTAGGGATTGCATTGGGAGTTATACCTGATATAAATGACGAATTGATGGGTGCTGATGAGTTGATGGGTGCAGCACACCAACATGGCACAAGTATACATATGTAACAAACCTGCACGTTATGCACATGTACCCTAGAACTTAAAGCATAATAAAAAAAATTAAAAAAAAAGAAAAATGAAAACTCAGCCACTTTATTATAACCTTCCTTGCCTCTGTTTTTAAAAAGAAAAGCCAGACATAAAACAAGGAATGCAAACTCTTTAGCCTTAACTGGCATCCATACTTTGAGGTGAGCAATGGGCCAGGAAGAAGAGAAGAAATAAAGGTGGAAAAGAGTAAAAAGAAACCTGTTGTTAGGGACCCAATATAGAATTTGGAACCCTACCAAGATCTAGTTTGTGTCTGACATAGCACTTGTTTCCACCATTATTTTTACCCTTTTCAAACATTGTGTAATTGGGTACCAACTCATATATCTTTAATAAAAAATATTAATAAAACAACTCTTCAAAACCCTTTAAGTGCCTATTTTAAGTGAAATATTGTGCCTGGTGCTAAATAATCTAGGAGAAATATACAATTCCATGCTTGCCTTCAAGAAGGTTACTGTCTAGCTGTGGCAATGAGAGACTACCAGCAGTGTAGGGAGTCCCAAAAGGAGTGAAATAGTTATTCAGGACAGAAAGATTCAACAAGGAGCTAAGGATCTGCAAAACTGAGCTCTATTTCATCTTTACCATTTCCTTACTATGTCCTTGGACAAGTCATCATCCTTCAAGTCTCCTGCTTCCTCTTTCCCACTCTCTTCCTTGATTGAGAGAAAAGAGAGAGAAGAGGAGAGGTGAAAAAGAAGAAAAAAAGAGGTCATTCTAAGTTTGTAAGATGTAAGACAATATTTGAAATGATCATTGAGTTCTGTTGTGATGCCCAAATTGAAGTCTCACTTAGCTGTGGCCCGCTGAACTGCCCTTCATTTTGCAAAGACATCGGGGTCCAAATTTTCCCCAATTCAATAGCAGGTGAGGGCTCAGAACCAAGTCTATCCTGATACAGTTTTTTTTTCTTTTTTGCACTGAATAATGCATCTTTCAAAAACGATTATTGTGACTCAGAGATAGCTTAAATATATTCTTGATACGGTTTACAGAGTGAGAAATATTTCTTTAAAGAAATTGAATAAATATCTTTGCATATGTGAGGATGATGGGGAAGGAGCAATTCTACTTACTAGAGAGCAAGGTGAGCAATCAATTCCTTAGGCTCTAGAAGGCTATATATTCTGAAACCATTGAAATACAATTGTCTGGCAGATAGGAACCATTAAGCCATTATTAGGTAACAGCAGGGGTTAATCACAGATACAAGTTGAGTGCAGGTGGCAGGAGAGTTACAGGAGCCAGATAGATGCTCCTGAAGAGCGGGAAGAGGCTCGCAGAAGTGAAAAGGTGCAAAACACTCGCCCAGTTCACCATACTGTCCGGAACCATACCTAAGGTAAGCAATCCTCCCAGCAGCCTCAGACTCCAGGCGCCCAAATTCGGACGCTTGCAGGCATTCTATTGATTCACACTTGCGTCCTTCAACAGGTAGCGCCAATTACATCCCCCAGAGCACGACCCCCAGCATACTGGCCAATACCGCTGTCAATCAAATACCTCACCTACTTCTGTAAATTCTCCCCTCCCGCTGTCATTGGCTTTACCTTCGGCCTATCCACAGTTATCTTCCGCCCTGGAGACCGCGGAACTTACCCTATCGAATCTAGGATTGGCGCCGAAGCTACTCCCGCCCTTCGACGTAGCGGGCACTCCGCCCCCTTTACCGCTCAGCTTTGCCAGGGAAGAAGCAGGGCGGTGCCATATAGAGGCCGG
Organism: Rhinopithecus bieti; assembly: GCF_001698545.2. Lineage (NCBI taxonomy): Eukaryota > Metazoa > Chordata > Mammalia > Primates > Cercopithecidae > Rhinopithecus > Rhinopithecus bieti. The sequence continues at coordinate 1,381,292 of NW_016803631.1, read as the reverse complement.
CCCGGGGGCGGGGTCTGCCTCCCACGGCGGGAGGGCGGAGCCTGCGCTGGAGCCTGACCGCTAGGTTAGGACCTCGGAGAGCGCCAGGCGCCGCTACCAGAGGGACTAGTGAAGAGGCTGGAGCCGGGCCGGACCCACGCCTTCGAGCCCTCCTCCCTCGGCCCCCTCAGCTTCCCGGGCTGGCAGGCGACGAGTGGCGTCTGAGGAAGGTGCCTAAGTCCTGGGTCAGATAGTCATCCCTCTGGGACGCCGCCGCTGCTGCCGCCGTCCAGCTGTGGCTCCCTTGCACCTGTGTGTGTCTGTGTGTGTGTGTGTGTGTGTGTGTGTGTTTGAGAGAGAGAGAGACAGAGAGACAGGGAGCGCACCAGCGCGCGAATGTCCGTGTTGAGGGTGTTTGTGTGTGTTCTGGCTGGGCGCGCGAATGCCTTGGTGTGAGGTGTTTGTGTGTCCGCGCGCCCGCGGGCGAGAGCCCCGCGCCTCAGCGCTTGGCCTGGGGGAGGGACAGCGGGAGCGGCGGCTCTGCGCGCCCAGCAGACTGACGCGGGACTCGGGCCGCAGCCGTCGCCGCCACAGCTTCACGTCCCCCGAGAGCGGCCGCCGTGCAGCGGAGAGAGCGGACGGCGGGAGGGCGAACAGGCGGGAGAGCGCGGCGGCGGCGGCGGGCTGAGGTGGAGGGAGGGGAGCAGGAGATGGGGAGAGGGGGGAAAGAGGACGCGGGGAGGGAGATGATGGGGAGGTGAGGGGGAGGCGGAGGGACAAGTGGAACAGACGGTGTCGCCGTTCTCCCCTCCCCCCCGGCAGCTGTTGCTGTGGGTCACTCGCAGATGTTTTGGGGTCCGGGCTGCTGGGGATGGGGACTAGAAAAAGTATCCCTCCCCCCCGCCGCCTTTCATAGTGACAAAAAAGGAAGCGTTGAAGCTGATGGGGGAAGAGCCCGGAAGGTGGTGGCAGAGTAAATACTGGCTCCCCCAACATCGTTTTTCTGAAAATAAAATATTCCGAGCTGAACGTTTCGAAGAAGGAAAGCCCGCCCTTAAGAGAGAGACAGAGTCCTGTTCTGTTGAACTCTGGTTTGATTGTATAATAATGATGATATAATGCTAATGACGATGATGACACTGCCTTTTATTTTTACCCCAGTGCTGATAAAGCGTAGTTACAGCTGGGGATACAGTCCTTGAATATCTGATGTATGAGGAGGGAATACTGTTGCTTTTGAAGTTATGTTATATTTATCTTTTTTTTTTTTTTAAAGGATATGCTTTTTAGAATTAAAATTTGGCAAACGAAGCCTGACTCTTTTTTTCCAGTCTGTTATAACCAATGCTGGTAAAATGGGAACTGATTTGACTAGTGAAAAGAGAAAAGTCTTGACTAGTGAAAAGACCAAGGTCTAATTGCATGTGTTAAGTCACTCCTTTCCCTTTTTTTCCTTTGAATTTCTCAACAGTGTTTAAAATGAAGAAGTTTAATTTCCGAAAAGTTCTGGATGGCTTAACTGCCTCCTCCCCTGGCAGTGGTAGCAGCAGTGGCAGTAACAGTGGTGGTGGGGCTGGAAGTGGTTCCCTACCTCCCGCGGGGACTGCAGGGGTTCTCAGAGAGGAAATTCAGGAAACCTTGACTTCAGAGTATTTCCAGATTTGCAAGGTAAGCTTTGAATTGGCTTAAAGCCCATTATTTCTTTATTACACTGTTGTGAGGAAACAAGGAGGGAAAAACACACCAGGAACAGGAAACTGTTGAGATGTCAGCATCAGAGTCTGCTGTAGAAGGCTCTGTGGGTAAATCAGTTTGGCTGAATAGACATTTTAGGCGTCAACTTAAAAAGCAATGATAGTTTAAGGGGAAATGAGCACACACAAAAGTAGAATTTGCAAGATAATGTTAAGATCCAATAGTGGACAGAATTTTAATGTTTTTGTATTATATTAACTGAAGAAACAAATAGTCATTTTTTTGTGTGTTGTCAGAGAAAATAATTGTTATTTCACTGTTCAGTATGAAATGAATAAAGCTACTAGCATGTTGCTAGGATTAAGTAGATAATAGGAAAATATGTCCATTTTAAATGGGCCAGTGACATTGCTTTAAAATTCTGAATAAAATCACCTCCACATTCTTAAACTCTTCATAAATACACAAACGGACAAATGCACAGGCTTATAAGAACTTGTTATAGTTGTAAGAACTCAAAAATAGCCGGTGTTCTAGTTTAGTGAGAAAACATTTTATGTAATTATACTTTGATATTGAACTTCTAATGAATATGCAAAAGAAAGAGTTTCTGATAGGCAGAGAAGATGAGAATTTATAAAACAAGCATTAGGTTAATGCATAGAGATATTGTTATTGCTATATTTGTTATATTTTATGATATAAAGTGATTTATAATTTTATTGCCCCTTTTTGAGTTGTCTTGGAATGTGCCTATTATATGCAACAAAAGCTACTGAGTTATTTATATCATATAAATGAATATAATTTTGTAAATGTGTTTGGCTACATAAGAAGAAATAGAAAACTTGCAAAATTACAGAAATTAACAAATTTTAAAATACTTTCACAAAAGTTTTTTGAAATTATTAAAATTATTTTTGTGGTAAACAAGTGATACATGTATGATGAGATATATTTCAATCACTGCCTCAGACTATATTCCTAACAGGGTCATTATGAAAACATTAAATAGTTTTAGTATTTAATAATAAACTAATTAATAAACTAATAACTATAGTTATTAGTTTACATAAAAGCAAGTTTATTTAGAGTTAAGTTAGATAGACAGATTTAATTCTAAGCTACTTTGTGAAATTTGTGAACAGTAATGATTTTTTTCCTCAACAGGAAATAACAGATATTCTGTTAGATGAGGGGAGGTCTTAATAGTGGTTATGAGACAAATGTAAAAGAGTCCTGGAGTTCAAATTTGAACTGCTAGGCAGGGGAATTATGCCCTGATTCTTTAATCTCCGAAGTGTTTGCAATTTTCACGATCAGATTCTGAAAATGCTTTCCAAATTCTCTCAATTCATGTATATGACAGTGATACAGGAGAATTTTACCAGAGGTAAAATTGGTATAGGAAAGATAGACTTCTGAAACAGAATGGCATTAGACTGTTGAGGTTATAAAGCTTGTAGAGAAGGTTTTAAATAAAAAACTTAAGGAAAATGGGTGAATGCAAGGGAGAATGGAATACATAGTTATCTTCCCATTTATTCAGGTAATAGATAGTCATAGGAAGTGGCAGAAGTTAAAAACATATGGCATGATAGGAAGAGCATTGGCCTAGGAATCAGAAAATTTGTGTTTTATTTAAAGTTCTGCTAGTTGACAGCCATATAATCTTGGGTAAGCCATTTATCTCCCTTGAACCTTGATTTCTGCATCTGTAGTATGGGAATAAGTATATCTGCTCTCCTTAACTAACAGAGGGTTATTGGGAGGATCAGACAGAACAAGGTGAAGGTAATGCATAAATGGAAAGGATGATAAAATATATATTAATATTATTGTTAAAGTTTCTAAAATCTCGTGTTCGTAGAATGAATATAACTAGTGGGTTACAATAATATTAGGTTATGATTTTCAAATAAATTGTAAGATAGATAGCTATATAAGTTGTCCACTAACAGTATTGAAGTCTTATTAAATGTGTAAAATACTATGGTATCTTTGGATAGGAATATAGTTAATTTTTTTTTTTTTTTTTTTTGAGGCAGAGCCTTGCTCTGTCACCCAGGCTGGAGTGCAGTGGCGCAGTCTCCGCTCACTGCAAGCTCCGCCTCCCAGGTTCACACCATTCTCCTGCTTCAGCCTCCCGAGTAGCTGGGACTACAGGCACCCGCCACAACGCCCATCTAATTTTTTAAAATATTTTTAGTAGAGACGGGGTTTCACTGTGTTAGCCAGGATGGTCTCGATCTCCTGACCTCGTGATCCGCCCGCCTCGGCTTCCCAAAGTGCTGGGATTACAGGCGTGAGGCCACCGCGCCGGAGCAGGGAATTATAGTTGAATATAGTTAATTTTAAGAAGTGGTTATATGGATGTATTATAGTTACCTGGTCTATAACAAAATATATAAAAATGGACTAAGGAAATCCCAAAATTAGAACCGTTACTGAAATGGGGACTTTATTTAGATTCATAGACTCACTGATTAAATGTGCAAAAAACATTCTCTTCTGAGTTCTAAGGAGTTGTCATTCTGGGTGCTTCTACCTTTTCAACATGGGCAAAACTGAAGTATAAGTCTAGACTTGGCTGTTTGAAAGCCTCCCCTCTACTATATCTGATTAGTCATCACATCCCATCTATTCTATTTCCTTAGTGTTTCTGAAATTTATGATCTTTTCTACATCCCCAGTACTTGTTTATTCCATCATATTTTCTTGCTTGGTCTTCTGAAATCACTTTCTAACTGATCTCTTTACTTCTAGTCTTACCTTATTATACTTCATTTTGTTACAATAACAGCTATTTCTGAAATACAATGTTAATTATGTAATTTCCTTGCTAAAAATTCTATATTGGTTTCCCTACAGCAATGATGCTCTTAAAATGAAAGTCTTATTTGAAACCACAGTAAATAACATCTATTCAAACAAATAAATGTGGCACCTTGTGGTCACACATCTGTTTTAGAAATTATAAGAATAAATTATACAGCCAATTGAAAAAAATTATTTTTTATATTTGCTTTTTGTTGTGTAATATCACCCATAGGAAGATAGTAGGATGTTCACTAGCCTTAAAAAAGTGAAAGTATAAAGCTGTACCCTTCATAAGAAACAAAATATCTATAAGAAGTTCACAGCCATAGAAATAGCAGAAGAAACTTTGGTTCAAGGTCAGCCAAAAAAAAAAAAAAAAAAGTTAATGCATTGGGTTACTGCAATCTAAGTTCAGAATGTGTATGCATTTGAATGCCTGCATTGTCCAGGTATTTGTGAAATATATGAACTGCCTTTCCTGAACTTGAATTCTGTGAAATACAATTTGACTATTGCTCTATAAAATAAATTTCAAATTGCTTACCTTGATGGGTATAGAGTTTCCTTCAGAAGGGATTCCTATTTACCTTTCCATTTTCATTTGCTTGATTCCCAAAGTGTACTGCGTTCCCTAAAAAACACCATATTTTCTCATATCTCAGTGCCTTCTCTCATTCTCTCATTTCTGACTAGAATAACTTTTCTACATTCATATAACTGGATAATTCCCAGCCATCTTTTACCTCATAATTCAAACATCACCTCTATGAGACTAGCTCTGACTACTGCCACCTCAACTACCCACCAGGGTTCTCTTTTCTCTTTTTAAAAACCTCTTCTATGTTTTTTTCTGTAGCATCTGGCATATACCTATGGTGTGAATTTAGCATCTGCTTGTGATTAAAACATTTCTTAAAATCTGTCACTGCCCTTATGCTATGAACTCTTTGAGAAGCAAATAAGTGTTTTTTTTCTTGTTTCCTTCTTATTGCTAGGGTATACACTATCTAGCTGGCCAGTAATTCTCAACTCTTGTGTCTAAAATAGAGATTTCCAGCACCTCCCCATTCCTAGAGAATCAAACTCTCTAAGAGTGAGTCCTAGGCACTTGCGTTTTTTTTTGAATGGCCCCACAGGAGATTTCTATGCACAGCCATTAGTGAGAATCATTATAGTGCGCACTTGATACACGTTTTAAATGAGTAAAGATGCATATACATAATTGGTCGATTAATTGAAAAAGATATTAAAGCAGAGAGCAATTACTACTTATATATGCCTTAAACATTTTATTTTAATTGAAAACATCTAAATATACAATTTACAAATCATTTGATAAATGACTAAGTTTTTCTGTTGAATATTGGTTCTGTGTGAACTTCTCTTCCATAAACCTTTCCAAATTCATATCTACAACTTTCAGTTTTGCTTTATTTAATGCAGAGTAAGAACTTACATGCTTTTGAAGCAAACCTAGTGTCAAGTCCTTCTAGATACAGTGATACATATAAAGTAAGGCTTTATTTTGTTCACATCTGTATCATCTATGTATAGAATGGTGCCTGGCCCATTGAAGGCAGTCAAATATTTGTTGAGCAAATAAATGAATAAATTAAAGGAAGGAAGCTATATAGAGTTGTGTGTTAAAAGCAAACTAGATATTATTTTGAACAGCTTCTTGGAGTTGCTTTTATGAAATAACTTTTATATAAAGAGGTAGAGAGCATCTAGTGAAAGAGTTGATACCACTTTAGGAACATGGTATATGCTTTTCAAAGAGATGTAGAAAAGAAGATTGTAGGAGGATTCTATTAAATTTATTTCAGTTTTTATTGAAGAAGATATTAGGAACATTCTTATTTCCAAATGATCTTTTTGGGGGAACAGCTCAGAAGTTTTAGATTGACAGTGACAAACACACGGGGTGTTCTAGACCTAATTAATAAAAGATAAAAATAAGTATATTACCAAAAAAAAAAAAGTAAAATAAGTATATTACCAGAACCAGATAACATAATCCCTAAATTTCTGAATAAACTCTTAAATTAGCCAACTCACTATTCATAATCATTCATAAACTGTTTTAATAAATGGTCATAATGTCAGAAACAACATGTAGTTTAACTAGTATAACTTCTGCAGGGAAATGGATTTATAATAATGATCCTCATATCTGACATGATATCAGATCATACCAGGTAAATAGGTTGGATCAGAAGTACAGGCATGAACTGTAGAGCATTGGGCTTTCCAGGGCCCTAGCAAGACGAAAGGAGATTAAATGCCCAGAAATTCTTGAATACTATCTCTTCCTCAAGATTTTCATTGTCTCCACATTCCCCTAATTTCACTCCATTTTACTTAAGCGGTTTTGCAACTGAGATTGGGACAAGATCATGATCACAGTTCCACAGTTATGAAGTTTTCATTCATAAAAAGAATAACAGAAGATTCCCTGAGATATGTGGATTTGTTTCATTTCTATACTTAAAAACTGGTAAAATAAAAGGTAGTACAGTTGAATAACTGATTATGGATTTAGCTTCTGACAATGACTTCATGCTCCTGTCACCAAAAAGCACAGTAGAGGCATCTTTAAGAATGGTAATGGAGGCAAACAAGGAAGAATTAAGCTACCATTAAGACTGAGATGCTAACAAGCATAATAACCAGGAAGAATTAAAGATTTTTTTTTTCTTTTAAGAACCAGAAACCAAAACCAGATGATTCAGTACTCCAGGCTGTCTGCTTTGCTTATCCTGATGGCATAAGGGTGTAGGGGCAGTCTTGAGTAAAGGATTATAGATGTGTAGAAAGTATGTTTGCAAAATTTTAAAGTTACCTAGAGGGCAATCACGTTTTCTCACAAAAAGTCCTTTAGTACTAGTATTTATCAGCAAATTGGGTTGTTGATCTCGTATAGTATGGTGGTTCTTATGTTCTTAAAAACAAATAGTGCTGTCATACTTTATGTATTTCTCATACAGAGCTAATTTAAAATCTTAACATAATTTCCAAGTATGTTTATCTGTAGAGTTATCAGTGAGTAAACCAAGTTTCTATTTCTTAAAATTTAGTGCATTTCTGTAGATATTTCTCTGCCCTCACTTGAAGATGTGCCTGTGAAAAATCTTAGGATTAGGTTTCATATTTACTTTTAATAATAGGGTGATTGAACTGATTTCCTATATTATAGTTCTGTAAAGCCATTTACATATTGGTTTAATAGCAACAACTTTGATTATATCCATTAAAGGTCTCAAGTAGAAGCCCTGCTTTAAACTTTCAAATTGAGTTTGTTTTCTCATAAGAGAAAATGGAACTTTTGTTCCTACTTAAGTATCAAAATGATGATCTTTATAAAAAAGCTTTTGTTTATAGTGACAGTTATTTTCTTTTGTAGTTTTAAAAGGAGGATAACTTTTCTTCTTTTTAGTATTTGAAAGGCTAATCTTTTAATGTGCACAATATACTAGTGTTTTATATAAAATATAGATTAAGTATTCTGAATAATTGTTCCTAATTTTCTAGGTAATACTAAAATGTCTTTATAAGGACTAGTAAAAAAAAATCATTGATTAAGTTTTATACAACCAAAAATAGAAATAACATTTAAAGGATTTAGAGAAAGTAGTTATAAAGAATAGAATATAAGCCCTCCAAAAAGTATATAATAAGTTCACCATGATATCTAGGGAGAGGCTTGATTAAATGAAGCATTCATAGTCACTGAAGGAATGCAGCAAGAAGGCATTTTGACATGTTTATTGTTGAAAAGATATTTTATTTTTATATACCTTTAAAAATATGACATAAACTACTTTCAGCCAACTATGATAAGAATGAAATAATGCTTTCTGGGATTGATTTATCAGCAAAATCACCTATGATGTATTCTTGACTTATCTAACATATTAGAAAGAAGAATATGATTTTAGTTTTATTGGAAGCCCAAAATTACCAGTTAATATTGATGGTGTATAGAATTATTTTGAATATAATGGTATATAATGATGCTATATAATCAATATAATGAATTTGAAATTGAAAATATAGTATTTATTTTAGTTTCAGTTAAGTGTTTTATATTTATTTTTATCTTCTTTTATTTTTAGACAGAATTTTGCTCTTGTTGTCCAGGTTGGAGTGCAATGATGCGGTCTTGGCTCACTGCAACCTCCACCTCCTGGGTTCAAGCGATTCTCCTGCCTCAGCCTCCCAAGTAGCTGGGATTACAGACACTCACCACCATGCCCGGCTAATTTTTGTATTTTTAGTAAAGATAGGGTTTCACCATGTTGGCCAGGGTGGACTCGGACTCCTGACCTCAGGTGATCCACCCACTCCAGCCTTCCAAAGTACTGGGATTACAGGCGTGAGCCACTGTGCCTGGCAAGTGTTTTACAATTCAATAAATATCTCTTTGAATTGACAATAGCATTAAATCAACATCTTATTTGGAAATGTAAATTTTATTATAAATAAAACTGATCATTTTGGTGGTTTTAGATGCAGATTTAATACCTGGATTTAGAAAGTAAAGATTGGAATTGAGAGAAAATTGTTATACTTCTTTTACCTTTCTTTTATTTTACTTTACCAAAATGAACACAATAAAATTAGTTACACTCTGAAGAAAACTAATTGGATTGGCTAATGTTCAGTTTAATTTGTTCCTATAAATTGACTAAAAACCTGTCTATAAATCTGTAAACCGTAAAAGTTTGAAAATTATTAGTAGTATAATAAATTTTGAAGTTACATTGAGTCTGGGGGAAATGCTTACAGTTGGTAAACATCCATGTAGGTGGAAAATGTGAAACTAGCAAAGGAGACAGAGAAGAACTGAGCAGAATGATATGAGGAAAACTCAAGAGTAGAGGCAGGTAATCTGAAGCATTCTTTAGAAAGAATAGTAAGAGAGAAACTCAGGCTTTGTGGAGTAGTCAAAGACAGTAAAAACAAAACAAACTTCAAAACAACAAACAAATAACAGAATTGTCAGAGACAAGTGAATTAGGCCAAGAGGAAATTGATTAGGGTAAACATATTTTCAGTAAGGTGATGGATAGAAATAAGGTCAACACTATAATAGAGAATATAATTCATAACATCAGTACCAAGAGTAGAAGTAGGGGAGATGTGTGAGGAGTTGACTTTATAGAAAAGAAAAGTGGTGAAAAAATAGCCGTAGTAGATTTTAATATCATTTTGGTATACTGTAGGGGTGGTGATGCAATTAAGCCACAGAAAAGCAATTGAGGCTACCAGAAAGGGAATGGTAGGGTGGGGAATAGAGGTAAGATTTGCCTTTTAATTTAAATAGTAAGGGGCGGCCATGGTAGCACATGCCTGTAGTCCTAGTTACTGAGGAGGATGAGGGGGAGGAACCCTTCAGGATAGGAGTTTGAGGCTCTAATGCACTGTGATCATGAATAGCCACTAATGGTACTCCAGCCTGGGCAACATAGCAAGACCCCTGTCTCTAAAATAAATAAATAAGTAAGTAAAATAAAACAGTAGGCATCTAATTTGGAATTTTTCTCCTTACCTGACAAGATACATATTTCATTTGAATTTTCAGTAAAATCTGTGCTTTATGTCCTTTCAGGTAAATAAAAGTGTGTGATTCTACTAGAAGATCATATGACTTTTGTATTGTTGCTTCAATTACCAAAAACTTATTGGCTTAAAACAACACAAATTTATCATCTTATTGTTCTGGAGGTCAGAAGTATGAAATGGATGTCACTGGGCTAAAATTAATGTGTTCACAGAACTGCATTGCTTTCTGGAGGCTGTAGGGGAGATTTTGTTTTCTTGACTCGTGCAGCTTTTAGAGTCTGATCACAGTTCCTTGGCTGATGGCCCCCTCCTATTTTCAAAACCAGCCTCCTTCCATTTTCAAAGCCAGTTGATCTTTCCAACATGTCACCACCCTGACATTGACTTTCCTGCCTCCCTTTTTTATATTTAAGGATGCCAATGATTACGTTGGGCCCACCGGGATAATCCAGGTTAATCTTCCCATTACAAGGTTAGTTGATTAGCAATCTTCGTTCCATCTGCAACCTTAATTCCCTTCTGCCATATAACCTAACTTATTCACACGTTCTTTGGGGACTGTTATTCTCCGTACCTAGATGTTCATCACCTCACCTGTTTTTGTTTTTTGAGTTATTTTATAGAAAATTTTAAACACACAAGAACAGAGAGAATAGTATTGAACCGTCAGCTTCAACAGTGACCATCCTTGGCTAATCTTGCTTATTTATATTATCTTATTTGCTACTCTTACATTTCATTATTTTAATGCAAATCTCAGACATTGTACCCTTCCACCTGTAAAACTTTACAGAGCAGATAAGCACTTCCCCTCACCCTGTGCTTACACTATAATCCTAAAGACCATTATCATAGTGAAAAAAATAACATTTCTTTATATAATCTAACATGTAGTTAATGTTTAAATTCCCTTAGTTGTCCCATATTGGGTTTTTGTAGTTGATTTGTTTAGATTGGGATCCAAGCAAGGTCCATGTTGCATTGTCACTTGGCTTGAAGTTATCTTAATTCAATTTGTGTAAAGTCACGTGTTTTTTGATAAGATCAGCTATCTTGTGCTTTTGTGTATATTAATGAAAAAAAAAAACCTCATTTTCCTTATTTCTTTATGAACTGGAAAGCTATATGTGAGGAAGTGGATGGGTTGTTCAGCGCATCACAAGATGACAAATAGAGAACTTTTAAATGTTTTCTAGACATGGTAACATTCTTTAAAGAATGGGAAAAAGAATATTTTAGGTCATCCTGAGAGCTGTTGTACTATTTTGTGATGCTACTATAGGATAGGCTTTGCTGAGAATGTTAGAAAAGAGAAAAGTGTCATGAAAGACATAGTATGTGTCAAAGTGAATAAAATGGGGTGGATTCTTTAAGTTGCACTCAATGTTACTGATTTTTATCCATGAAATAAATTATTTGAGGGATAGGATGAGATTCAGTTTTGTATAGCTCTTCTTTTAAGTGAAAGAATAGAACATTTGATAAGGATTCACTCTATAGTTACTTAGAATAGAATTATATAGCAAAATGCTGAAAGTGAATTGGACAAATTCTGTTTTATTAGTAACTTAGATTTCTTCACTTGGGTTAATAGGCTAAATATACTTGAAGAACTGAGTTCTAAAGTGGTAGGAAGAAGATTAAAATACTGATGAGGAACACATTTTGATTTATTGAGTTCCATTTATGAATAATCTGTACATTACATTTATTGATTACTTACATAATTCCAAAGGGACCTTATTCTGATTCTCTGCCATCCTATGGTAGTTTATTGTTGGATCTTTCTTTGCTTTTTCTAGTTTCATCTTAACCAAAACTCCTTTGGTGTTTGAGATAATATTCAATATTCTTGTGCTCTGCCATAGCTCCCCACTAGCTATTTGGTGAATTCAGTTACTTATTATTTAAACATTTACTGAAAGCATATTTTATATAAAATTCTAAACTAGATTTTTTAATTGGGCAACCTTTTTTTAAGAATGACTTTGCAAGGCAAGCATACACTCTGTGAACCATCTATATTTTTATGTGATTAACAGAATAATTTCCATCATGTGAACTTTAATTCATGTTTTGTAACATTTATGAAACTCTCTCTTATTCCTTTTCCAGTGGCTCAAGTTTTTTGCTCCCTGTCCCTTCCTTTCTTTCTTCCTCGTATTTCTACTATTTTTGAATTATTTTATAATGTATTTGATATCTTTTCTTTGTACTTAGCTTATGTTAATTTCCATTTATGTCTTCTTGGCTAAAATAAAAGAACCTGAAAAAATATATTTCAGAAAATAAATGTCTGAAATATGTTTCTTTTGGTACAATTTCATTTCCCTAACAAGTCTAATACTTATTGAGACTATTAACGTACCAAAATAACTCTTTAAGTCACAGTTTTCTTTTATTCACCAATTTCTTTTGAAAGGATGGAAAAGCAATCCCTCCCCCCTCCCCCC
>NW_016803631.1:1341092-1367019 GCF_001698545.2 Rhinopithecus bieti | reverse complement strand
TGTAACAAACCTGCACGTTATGCACATGTACCCTAGAACTTAAAGTATAATAAAAAAAAATAAAAAATAAATAAATAAATAAATAAATAAAAATGAAAGGATGGAAAAGTATTTAATCTGGGTCAGCTCAGTATAATTATCAAATAATTATCTTTAAATCATGCTTCTTTGTTCTCTGCTGACAGACTCAAATTTCTTACAAATTTTTTTTTTGAAAATGATTTGGGGTACTTTTGATTTTAAAAAATTTGATACTTTTAAATTGATGCATAATAGATGCATATATTTTGGGGGTACATGTGGTAATTTAATACATTTATATAGTTTGTAAACATCAAATAAGTGTAATTGGGATATACATCACCTTAAATATTTGTGTTTGCTTTATGCTAAAAACATTATAATTATCCTCTTCTAGCTATTTTGAAATGTACAATACATCACTGTAAACTATAGTCACCCCACTGATCTACTAAATACTAGATATTATTTCTTATATCAAAATATATCCCACCCTGGTTTCAGGCTTCTGGTAAACAATATACTCTCTGTCTTCATGAGATGTACTTTTTAGCTCCTACATGAGTGAGAACCTGTGATACTTGTTTTTCTGTGCTTGTTTTATTTCATTTAACATGACTTCTCGTTACATTCATGTTACTGCAAGTGACAAGATTTCATTCTTTTTTATGACTGAATAATATTCCCTTGTATATATATGCCATATTTTCTTTATCCATTCGTTCATTGATGGGCACTTGGGTTGATTTTATATTTTGGCTATTGTGAGTAGGGCTGCACTAAACATAACAGTGCCAACATCTCTTTGATATATTGATTTCCTTTCCTTTGAACATATACCCAGTAATGGAATTGCTGGCTGTTCTATTTTTAGTTTTGAGGAACCTCCATGCAGTTTTCCTTAGTGGCTGTACTAATTTACATTCCCACCAACAAAGTGTGAGTTCCCCGCCTCCACATCCTTGCCAGCATTCATTATTCCCTGTCTTTTAATAAAAGCCATTTTAACTGGAGTGAGATGATATCTGATTGTAGTTTTGATTTGCATTTCTGATGATTAGTGATGTTGAGCATTGTTTCATATACCTGTTCGCCATTTGTATGTCTTCTTTAAGAAATGTCTACTCAGGTCTTTTCCCATTTAAAACTCAGATTATTTATTTATTTTTGCTATTGAGTTGTTTGAGCTCATTATATATTCTGGTTCTTCATCCTTTGTCAGATGAACAGTTTGCAAATATTTTCTCCCATTCTGTGGGTTGTCTCTTTACCTTGTTGATGGTTTTCTTTGCTATACAGAAGATTTTTAGCTTGATGCAATCCCATTTTCTATTTTTGCTTTCGTTGTGTGTACTTTTGAGGTCTTAGAAAAAAATAATTGCCCAGACTGATGTCTTGGAACATTTCTCCAGCATTTTCTTCTAGTAGATTCATAATTTTAGTTCTTAGATTTAAGTCTTTAATCAATTTTGATTTGGTTTTTGTATATAGTGAGTGAAAGGGCCTTGTTTCATTATTTTGCATATAGATATCCAGTTTTCCCAGCACCATTTGTTGAAGAAACTTTCCCCACTGAATGTTCTTGGTAACTTTCCCAAAAATTAGTTGGCTGTAAATGTGTGGATTTATATCTTGATTTTCTGTTCTGTTCCATTAGGCTGTGTATCTTTGTTTATGCCAGTATCATGCTGATTTGGTTACTTTAAGTCTGTAGTATATTTTGAAGTCAGGTAGTGTGATGCCTCTAGCTTTGTTCTTTTGCTCAGGGTTTCTTTGGCTATTCAGGATCTTTTGTGGTTTTCATATAAATTTTAGGACTTTTTGAGTGTTTCTGTGAAGAATGTCATTGGTATTTTGATAGAGATTGCATTGAATCTGTAAATTGCTTTGGGTAGAATTGTCATTTTAACAATATTAATTTTTCCAGTTCATAAGTGTGAAATTCTTTCCACTTGTTTGTGTCCTCCTCAATTCCTTTGTCAGTGTTTTACCTTGTAGAGATCTTTCACTTCTTTAATTAAATTTATTCATAGGTGTTCATAGGTATTTTATATTCTTTGTAGCTATTCTAAATGGAATTGCTTTTTTATTTCTTTGTTCAGATTGTTCACTGTTGGTGCATATAAATGCTCCTGATTTTTTTGCATGTTGCTTTTGTATCCTGCAACTTTACTGAATTTGCTTATCAGTTATAACAGATTTTTGGTGGAGTTCTTAGGTTTTTTAAGTGTAAGATGTCATCTGTGAACAAGGCTAATTTGACTCTCTTCTTCCAATTTGGATACCCTTTTATTTTTTTTTCTCTTGCCTAATTGATATAGTCAGGACTTTCTGTATTAGGCTGACTAAAAGTGGTGAAAGTGGGAATCCTTGTCTTGTTCCAGATTGTAGAGGAAAGACTTTCAAATTTTCCCTGTTCAGTATGATGTTACTGTGGGTTTGTCATTTATAGCCTTTATTATTTTGAGGTATGTTTTTTTCTATCCAGTTTACTGAGGGTTTTTCTCATAAAGGGATATTGAATTTTATCAAATGGTTTTTCTGCATCTATTAAAATGATTGTATGGTTTCTGTTCTTGATTGTATTAGTGTGATGTATCACGTTTATTGTTTTGCATTTGTTGAGGATTGTCACATCTGTGTTAATCAGGGATACTGGCCTGTAGTTTTCTTTTTTTGTTGTATCTTTGTCTGGTTTTGGTAATGCTAGCCTTGTAGGATAAGTTTGGAAGTATTCTCACTTCAATTTTTTTGAACAGTTTGAGTAGAATTGCTATTTGTTTTTCTTTAAAATGTTAGGTAGAATTCATCAATGAAATCATCAGGCTTTTCTTTATTCCTCATTATTGGTTTGTTGAGGTTTTCTATTTCTTCTTGGTTCAATCTTGGTAGGTTGTATGTGTCCAGGAATTTATTCCTTTCTTCTAAATTTTCTAATTTGTTTGTATGCAGTTGTTCATAATAGTGTCTAATAATTCCTTGCATTTCCGTGGTCTCAGTTATTATGTCTCTAATTTTTTTTTGTTTCTGATGGTATTTATTTGGATATTCTTTTTTTCTTAGTCTAGGTAAGAGTTTGTCTATTTACATTTTCAAAAGCAAGCTTTTCATTTCATTGATCTTCTGTAGTTTTTTTTTTTATTTTCAACTTTATTTCTTCTCTGATCTTTATTATTTCTTTTTCTATGAATTTTGGGTTGGATTGTTCTTGCTCTTCTAGTTCCTTGAGGTGTATCTTAGGTTGTTTATTTGAAGTCTTTCTGCTTTTTTGATCTAGGTATCTAATGCTATAAACTTCTCTCCTAGTACTGCTTTTACTGTATCTCATAGATTTCAGTATATTATATTTCCATTTTCATTTGTTTCAAGAAATTTTTAAATTTCCTTTTTAATTTTTTTCATTGACCCATTCGTCATTCAGGAGCATGTTGTTTAATTTTCCTGTGTTTGTGTAGTTTCTGAGGATCCTCTTGTTCTGGATTTTTAGTTTTATTCCTTTGTGGTCAGAAAAGATATGTCATATGATTTTTACTTTTTTGAATTTGTTCTAACTTGTTTTATGGCCTAAGATATGGTCTGTTTTGGAGAATGTTCCATGTGCTGATGAAAAACATGTGTATTCTGCAGCAGTTGGGTGAAATATTTTGTAAATGCCAATTAGATCTATTTGGTCTAGTGTGTAGTTTACAGTGATGTTTGTTGACTTTCTGGCTGGATGATCTGTCTGTTACTGAGAGAGATTTTTTAACTGAATGTTTAACACATTTGTAGTAATAGAAGGAAAGCAACAAGGATTAGAATTTTATAATTACATTAGACATTTATGCAAGAGATGTTTCATTTTTCAAAGATGTTTCTCCTATGTCCCTATCATTTCTACCTTTCTTAAAGCAGTAGTTATTACCATTCTCATGGACAAGCTTATTTCATTGTGTTAGACAGTAATTATACCAGTATGTTTCACATCATTATCATCTTCAAAAACTCTACTCTTCATTTCACCACACAATCCCATTGCATTGTTTCACAGTACAATTGTATTCCACTTAAATTAGAAAAGTCCAAAGAAATTAGAGCAAAAACAGTCAAATTCATGTGAATGAATGCTAAAGGACCAAAGATTTTAAAGTACTGATTTAGTAACAGTTACTAAATCTACAGGCATAAGACTTCTATTTATTCATATTATTAAAACTGCAATAATAGAAATTAAAGCTACATTAATGAAAAGTGAATAAGGAATGAGATCAGTAATATAGATGCTATGTATTTTGTGATTAGTGTCAGGTAAATATCTCAACTATCTATCTTAAATTCTGGTCTCAGAGAAAATGTCAGAGACAATTACAAAGAAGATGCTTCATATTGTCAGGTCCATTTTTCTAACTAATGAGATCCTTTGGGAGAATGGCTTTAGTCTTTCTTTTTGTCAGAGATTTCCATTGGTCCTTTTGTTGGTAATCCATTTGTTTGCATCCTTACAGTCTATCTCATCTTTTATTTATTTATTTATTTATTTATTTATTTATTTATTTATTGAGACCGAGTCTTGCTCTATCGCCCAGGGTGGAGTGCAATGGTGCGATCTCAGCTCACTGCAAGCTCGGCCTCCTGGGTTCGCACCGTTCTCCTGCTTCAGCCTCCCCAGTAGCTGGTACTACAGGCGCCCACCGCCATGCGCGGCTAATTTTTGTATTTTTAGTAGAGATGGGGTTTCACCGTGTTAGCCAGGATGGTCTCCATCTCCTGACCTCTTGATCCACCCGCCTCGGCCTCCCAAATGCTGGGATTACAGGCATGAGCCACCGTGCCCAGTCTTCGTCTTTATTTTAAATTGCTGTATTCCTATATAGTTTTATAGGCTATATATAACTAACAAAAGGGGAAATAAGAGGGTATATGTATGGCTCTAGAATTATTTTGTATTTCCAGAACATAATTGAAATGATGATACAAGAAATGCACACCATTGCCTGGGCTTCACCTCCTGAACTGCAACCATGAAGCCCTAATGACAATGTCCATACTTCTGGAGGAAAGGATGAGTAGCAGCCTAGAGTGGGTTGTTGAAGTACCCTACTATTATTGTATTGCAGTATACTTCTCTCTCTAGATCTATTAATGTCTGCTTCATATACTTGGAAGCTCTGGTGTTGGGTGCATTGTTATTTATAATCGTTATATCCTACTGCTGAATTGACTCCTTTATTATTATATAGTGACCTTCTTTGTCTGTTTGTATAGTCTTTGATTTGTAGTGTATTTCATCTGATCTACATATAGCTATTCCTGCTCTTTTTTTGGTTTCCAGTTCCATGGAATATCTTTTTCCACCCCTTCAGTTTCTGAATGTGGGTTTATTGTAAGTAGTATATAGTTGAGTCTTGTGTCTTTATCCGTTCAGCCACCCTATGTCTTTAGTTGGATAATTGAGTCCATTTACATTCAAGATAATTATTGGTAAGTAAGGATTTACTGCTGTCATTCTGTTGCATGTTTTCTGGTTCTTTTGTAACTCTTTTCTTCATTTCTTCCTTTCTTACTGTCTTCCTTTGTGGTTAAGTGATTTTCTCTAGTAATATGTCTTAATTTGTTGCTTTTTATTTTTAGTGAAGCTATAGGGTTTTGCATTGTTATTGCCGTGAGGCTTAGAGAGAACATCTTATAGATATAACAAGTTTATTTCAAAAAGATGACAACTTATATTAGATCACACAAAGAATAGAACAAATGAAGAAGAGTGGGAAAAAATCTCTATAATTTAACTCCATCTTCCCTCATTTTGAATTTTGTTGTCTCCATTTATGTTTTTAATTGCTTATCTGTTAACGGATTGCTCTAGGTATTATTGTCTTTGATAGATTTGTCTTTTAGGTTTCATACTAGAATTATAGGTGGATTGCGCACTATAGTTCCAGTATTAGAGTATTCTGTGTTTGTCTGTGTACTTAATTTTACCAGTGGGTTTTATACCTTCACATGTTTTGTTTTTGTAAGTTAATTAAAAAAAAATTTAGATGGAAGAACTCCCTTTAGCATTTCTTGTAAGATGGGTCTGGTGGTATTGAATTCTCTGAGCTTTTGTTTGGGAAATATTTTATCTCTCCTTCATAGTTGAAGGACATGTTTGCTGGATATAGTATTCTTGGGGGGGGGTTTTTTTTTTTTTTTTTTTTTTTTCTTTCTTTCACCATTCCTTGCTGGCCTATATAGTTTCCATTGAGAAGTCTGAATGGATTAAACCTCCTTTTTATGTTATTTGCATATTTTCTCTTGCTGCTTTTAGGATCCTCTCTGTCTTTGACCATTGAGAGTTTCATTATTTAAGCCTTGGGGTAGTCCTATTTGAGTTGAATCTGTTTGGTATTCTACCTTCCTGTACTTGGATATTTATCTCTTTTTTAGTTTTAGAATGTTCTCTGTTATTATTTCTTTGAATGTGCTTTCTACCCCTTGCCCTTGCTTAACTCTATCTTGACTATCAGTAATTCTTAGATTTTGTCTTTTGAGGTAATTTTCTGTATTTTGTAAGCAATCTTTATTCTATTTCATTTTTCTCCTCTGTGTATTTTCAAATGGCCTGTCTTTGAGCTCACATTATCCTTCCCCTGCTTCATACATTCCACTGTTGAGGGCCTCTAGTGAGTTTTTCAGTTCAGCAAATATATTCCTCAGTTCCCAAATTTCTGTTTGATTTTTAAGAATCATTTCAATCTTTTGTTAAATTGCTTTTTTTTTTTTTGGAGATGGAGTCTCCCTCTGTGGTCCAGACTGGAGTGCAGTGGCGCGATCTCGGCTCACTGCAACCTCCACCTCCCAGGTTCAGGCGATTCTCCTGCCTCAGACTCCCGAGTAGCTGGGACTACAGGTGCATGCCACCACGCCCGGCTAATTTTTTGTATTTTTAGTAGAGACCGGGTTTCACTGTGTTAGCCAGGATGGTCTCAATCTCCTGACCTCATGATTCGCCCGCCTCGGCCTCCCAAAGTGCTGGGATTACAGATGTGAGCCACTATGCCCAGCCAATTTCTCTGATGCATTTCTGAATTGCTTCTCTGTGTTGTGTGGGAAGGCTGGCTAGGGGTTCATGCCCAGCAGACCTGACGGATGAACTTCCTATAGCATGACACGGTTGAACAACCTCTAATTTGGTGTCTCCTTTGGCTGAGTTACAGAGCAGAATTTCCAAGGCTAGGGATGGCAGTCCCACCTCCCTGCTTTGTTTCTCTTTGTCGTCAGGGATATTTCTTACTTCAGATACCCCTAATGCTTTCCCTGGTTTGGGGTAGATACAGGGCTCCTGTTAGGGAACCCAAAATGTGGGGGAAGCTGGTTGTCTACCTTGAGCTCACTTTTTCCAAAGCAGAAATCATGAATTGGGGGAAATTTTCTCAGCTCTTGGTGCCAGGCAGATTGGTGGGAGAGGCATCACAGAGATGGAAATCTTATTCTCTTTATTGTCTGCTTGGAGTTTTTTCACTTCCCTGTGGCCCTGGAAACTGACTTGTTCTTATATTTGAATTTTGGGATATTTCTGGTAATAATCTCAGTGATGCATATTTGTTTTGGTTTTCTGTGTGGGCAGTGAAACGACCTTGCTTGTATGCTGCCGTTTTGGAGCCTGTAGTCTCCCTCACACTACAATTTCTGTCTTCATACAAAGCAGGATTACATATTTACTAGAAATAATTTTATTTATTGCTAATGTTTTTACACTGCTCATACATTTTATTCTGTGAAGAGCTACAGATTTAAAGAACTTGGAACAAAGATAAATATTGAGAGAATAGGGTGCTAAGAGCTGAATATTTGGGAGTTGACAATTGAAAGCAAAATAAGAAAGATCAGGGAGGGAAGTATGTGAGGGATAATTTACACGTAAAAATCAGATTTTAAGTACTCATTTCAATGAGTTTTGATAATTACATACATCTGTGTAACCATCAGTCAAAACAAGATATAAAATATCTTAAATTTTCTAAAAATTTCCTGACACTTTCCAGTCAATTTCCCATCCTTACCCCATTCCAGAGGCGATTAAATTCTGACTTTTTTTCTGCCCCCTGAGATGGAGTCTCTCTCTGTCACCCGGGCTGGAGTGCAGTGGTGCAATCTTGGCTCACTGCAACCTCTGCCTCTGGGGTTCAAGCAATTCTCCTGCCTCAGCCTCCAGAGTTGCTGAAACTACAGGTACGTACCACCACACCCGGCTAATTTTTGTATTTTTAGTATAGACGAAGTTTCACTATGTTGGCCAGGCTGCTCTCAAACTCCTGACCTCGTGATCTGCCCTCTTTGGCCTCCCAAAGTGCTGAGATTACAGGCATGAGCCACCGCACCTGGCCTAAATTCTGACTTCTATCACCATAGCTTATGCTTATATGTTCTTAGACTTCATATAAATAGAATCATATGGTATATAGAGTGTGTGCGTGTGTCTTTTACACAACACAATGTGTTTTTTAATATTTGTTGAAGTTGTTGAATGTGTCAGTGATTTGTTCTTTTTTTTATTGCTAAGTAGTAGGTAGAGAGAAAAATACTTCAAAAGTATCCATACTTCAAACATGCAGATGCAGGCAATGATTATTGATTTTTCTGGGTGCATTTCATTTTAGTATTTTTTATGTTTAGTTTTTTGTTATGTGGAAATTAACAAAGACCACTCAAATGAGGACATAGGCTATTCAGATTTTGCTATGGCAAAGGAGTCACCCACCATTGTTTGCTTTGGCAGAGACCCAAACGCAGGCAGAAGAGTGGGAGAGCTTTGTAGTGAAAAAAGGGTAAGCTTTAAGTATGTTCTTATTGTAAGTTGTTGGCATGGGAAGCTGGAGGCAGACTGTGTACAAGGGAGGCATTCTACATGATTGGTTTGGGAAGCATATTTGGCTTTCTCTAGTCAAATATTGAGTTGGAAGTGTTGTGAATGAGGGACCTGTGGAAGTTAGGGATCTGGCAGTCATTGGCCATTTCCTGATTATTCTGGGCCGATGATCGCAGAGATTGTGGTTTGACTTCCCATACTGGTTGCTGCAGGGATTGTGGTTTGACTTCCTTGTCTGGTTGCCGCAGAGGTTGTAGGTTAGAGTTCTATTATCATATGTAGTTTACTAATTGTATATTATATTGTATAGTCAGTCTCTTGGTTATATTTTGGTATGTGTTACGGATCTTATATAGAATTTTACATCCTATTTTTTTCACTTAATATTAGAATATAAACACTTTTTGGTTGTTAAGGATTTTTTTCTTTATATAAATTTAATGGCTGTATAACAATCAATCTAGGGGATGTACTCTTATTATTGGAAATTTAGTTTTCATTCAGTTTTTCTCTTCTTACAATAATGCTGTGATGAACATCTACGAGCATTAAACCTTTAGCATATTTAGTATTATTTCCCGTGATGAGATTTCTAGTTGTAAAATAGTTAGGTTATAGTTCTTATCTTGTTGAATTACTTTCCAAAAGGATTCGCCTAGTAATATGTAACAGTCAGTTCAGTGGTATTCTTACCAGCTTTTGATATTTAGAAATATTTTTACTAACTTAGTAAGTGAAAAATATACTTTTGTAATTATTTAATTTATATTTTATGATTACTAGTGAACTTGATTATTTTCCAATATACTTATTAGCCAGTTGAGTTTTTCTTTTTATGAATTGTCCTTTCATATCCCCTTTCTCCCTATTTATTGGTTCCTAGTAATTTCTATTAGCTTGTATAAATTTTTATATATTAAATTGATCAATCTTTTATCTGTTATAGTTTTGTACAATTTTTCCCAGTTCATTATTTGCATTTTGTTCATGATAGTTCTAATTTACATAATTGATATATTTTCTGTTGTCAAATCTATTGACTTATCCTTAGTGATTTCTTTTTTCTCCTCTACAATCCAGAGTTTTGATTGAATATTCATTTCTATTTTCTTTTACAGTTTGGTGTTACGATATATCACATTTTGACATTTTTATTTTAACCAAATTTATTTTAGTATATAGTATGACTCCAAAATGATGTTTCCCCCAAACAGCCCATCAGCTGTACCACACCATTTAACTGCTTCTTCCCTCTTCCACTGAATGTGGTACTCCTTTGTCATATATTAACTTTTGAAATGTGCTAGGATTTACAACTGGGATAACTATGTTTTTCTATCTTTCTACCTGTTCTTGTGGCAATCACAAACCAATTTCATTTTTCAGTCTAAAGGCTGACCAAAATATTATGTAGACTGGGTTTTGGAATATTTAAAAGAAAATACAGTTTGTGTGCTTATCAGCCAAAGACTGCACACTTGTAGTTAAACAAAGTTGGGTTTTCTTTTTTCTTTTTTTTTTTTAGAATAAGGGAGACTATATACCATAGGGGGGTCTCATTACAGGATTTGAACTTGTGTTAGGTCATTTTAGACAAAGTTCAAAGAAACACGAATTGGGTATTGTCAGAAAGTGGGGATAATTCTATCATTTGTTATCCTAAGAAGTTTTATCTAAAAGGTAGGAAGAGTGGCATGAAGCTACATAATAGGTAAAGCAGCAGCAGTTGCATATGTTGACTGGATAAGGGGAACCTTTAGCTATTAGTGTGGTTTGTACAATGTTCTTGCAGTTGTCACTACCCAGACATGATTCCACAGTGGTTTTGTTTTCGTCTTGCTTCATCACGGGCATAGAGTGGCTTTGTTTGATGTTGGTTTTCTGTGGAATTATTCATGTTCCTTCCAAAAGAGAACACTATGGCCTAGCCCTTAGTGCCAGGTAAACTGCAGCTTACAACTGTTAGAGGTTGCTTATTTTTTCTTTTGTTAAAAAATCAATTTATTACTTTTAAAGTCGTTTTTGTAGGTAAAGTTGCTAGAATATGTTGCTAAGCAGGTATGCTTTAAGAGCTAGATAAGAAAAAAATTTTCTCATTATTAGGCAACAATTTGTATTGGTTGATTTGCGGCAACCAGACAAGGAAACCAAACCACAATCCCTGCAGCAACCAGTCTGGGAAGTCAAACCACAATCTCTGCAATCATCAGCCCAGAATAATCAAGAAATGGCCAATGACTGCCAGATTTGTATTTGTTATATAATTGTTGGACAACAGCTATTGTTACAGTGTAGTTATATACAGTCACATGTCACTTAATGATAGGGATAGGTTCTGAGAAATGCATTGGTAGACAATTTGGTTATTGTGTGAATGTCACAGAATGTACTTACACAAACCTATATGGTATAGCCTACTACACACTTAGCTGTATAGTATAGCCTATTGCTCCTAGGTTATAAACCTATACAGCATGTTGCTGTACTGAATATTGTAGGCAGTTATAACAGAATGGTAAGCATTTGTGTATCTAAGTATAGCTCAACATAGAAAAGGTACAGTAAAAAGTATGGTATTATAATTTTATGGGTCCACCCATAATACGTAGTCCATTGTTGACCGAAATGTCATTATGCAGCACATGACATTATGAACTTGAAATAGTGTTCTTAGAAACAAGCCTCCTAAGTATATAAATTTCTTATGCTCTTTTTATTTACATGATTTCTCTATTTATTTACATTTTCTTTTCTTCTCTACTTTGAGAAAGTAATGCAGATTTTATTTCCTCTATATAATAGTCTAGCAGGCAGCCATTTTTAATTCTAGCAGATAAATAGAAGATTTGAAGTAACTTTTATGTTTCTGAGAGTAGTTCAACCCAGCAAATCACTTCAGTATTTTGGTGTAGTTAGGTGAATCCACAAAATTCCAGTTACTGTAGAAATAAAGTGAATTAAAAAAAATAAAACTGTTTATAGAAGCTATTATAAACATAAAATTAAATTCCAAAAATCCTATAGGAAGCTCTGTTGTGTATGAATTAGGCTGAGTGAGATAAGTTGCCTATAATATTCTGATTTTTTACCTAAACTGTGCAACATTAGCCAAAGCAGTTATTTTAACTGAATCTCAGAAGATAAATTGTCTGGCCAACATCACTGCAAACATTTTATACTGCCAGAGTAGTCTCACTGCTGTTTTATTCAATCCTTCCCTTTTAGTCATTCTCTCATACTGGCAAACATAAATTGTTTGATAAAATAAAATTATTTGAGGTAAAATAATATCTTTAACAAATATATATTTTGATGAGAGCATTGTATTAATATTTGGTAATAAGATAGCCAGACTGTTGAATGAATCATACTCAGAAACTTACTGGATCGGGTGGAGATTCAGATAAGGAAGTGCATAGGGCATAGTCACAGAAGGAATTTGTCTAAAAATTGTATTTACTTGCTTTCATATGATTAAGTATAGGCAGAGATTAATATTCAAGATGAAAATTCCAGATCCTAGAAGAGTAGAGGAAAGAGTGATATGGGAGGAACTATGATAGTGGACAAGAATTTAAATAGCTTGATCTTGAAGAACTAGAATTAAAGATCATTTAGGAACCAGTAGCAAAATTAATTAAATACCAGGTCTACTGACCAAAGTTTTAAAAAAATCTCTTTAATCTGACAAGTGGATTACTTTTAAAGGAATGATTGTAGTTTGCTGAAACCATCAATTCCATTTTGAATGAAATCATCAATCATTTTCTTGTAACTTCACACTGCAAAAAATTTTGAGCTTTTATTTGCCCTTCTTTAGGCAAAAAAAAAAAAAAAAAAAAAAAAAAAAAAAAAAAAAAAAAAAAAAAGAACAGCTCATTAGAGCTAACCTAAGCTTAGGTTAGCTCTAATGAGCTGTTCTTTTTTTTTTCATGATTTATTTCTTTCCCTAGTTTTCTTTCTTTTTTTTTTTTTCATTTCTCTTTGTTTGGTCTTTCTTTTTGCTGTCTCAGTTGTTTGTGCCAAGTTACATTTTGTCCGTGTTCCAAGAACAAGAATAATTTCTGGTGCTAAATTGTCTTGAGGCATTTTAAAATTTCAGTAGAGTGTAAATTTCTCTTATGACTTCTTTGACCCATGTGTTATTTAGAAGTGTGTTGTCTAATCTCCGAGTATTTTGGGGGTTTCCAGCTATCTGTCTGTTATTGATTTCTACTTTAATTACATTGTGGTCTTAGAGCATACTTTGTGTGGTTTTTAGTCTTTTAAATTTGTTAAGGTATGTTTTATGGCCCAGAATGTGGTTTACCTTTGTGAATGTTCTGTGTGAACTTGAGAAGAATGTGTGTTCTGCTGTTGTTGGATAAAATATTCTATAAATGTCAATCAGATCCAATTGATTGATGGTACTTTTTACTTTTACTATATCTTTACTAATTTTTGGCCTGTGGGATCTGTTAATTATTGAGAGAGGGGTGAAGTCTCCAATGATTATAGTGGATTTACCTATTTCTCCTTGTACTTCTATTAGTTTTTGCTTTATGTATTTGAATGCTCTATTGTTAGACACATAGACATTAAGGATTCTTATTTCCTCTGGAACAATTAGCCCCTTTATCATTATGTAATGTCCATCTTTATCCTTGGTAATTTTCCTTGTTCTAAATTTGGCATTATCTGAAATTACTATAGCTACACCTGTTTTTTTTAAATTAGTGTTTGCATAGTATCTTTCTCTATCCCTTTAGTTTTAATCAGTTCTATGTCTATATTAAAGTGAGTTTCTTGTAGACAACATATAGTGGGAAACTGATTTTTAAATCCACTTTGACAGTCTCTGTCTTTTAATTGGTATATTTAGTCCATTGCCATTTAAAAGTTATTGATAGAGTTGAATTAATATCTATCATATTTGTTACCATTTTATTTGTTGGCTTTGTTCTTTTTGGGTGTTTTCTTTGGTCTTATACTCTTTTTCTGTCTTGTCTAACTTTAATTGAGCATTTTATATCATTCAGTTTTCTCTCCTCTCTTAGCTTATTAATTCTACTTATTTTTATAGTTATTTTAGTGGTTGTCCTTAGGTTTGCAATATATATTCACAACTAATCCAAGACCCCCTTTAAATAACAATGTGACACTACATGAGCAGCCATGCAAGTTCCCTTATAATAAAGTATTTCCAGTTTTTCCCTCCTGTCCTTTATAACATTGCATTCATTCATTTCACTTATCCATAGGTTATAATCACCAAGAACATTGTTGCTATTATTATTTTTGAAAAAAAAGATCTGTTAGCTCAATTAAAATTTAATTTAAAAGTTTTTTTTACCCTTATTTATTATTTCCCTGACAGTCTTTCTTTCTTTATATAGATCTACATTTCTAACCCATATCATTTTCCTTCTTTCTGAAGAATTTCTTTTAGCATTTCTTGCAAGGAAAATCTGCCGGTGACAAATTCCCTCTATTTTTGTTTGTTCGAGAAGGTTATTTCTCCTTCCCTTTTGAAGAATAATTTTATTGGATGCAGACTTCTAGGTTGGTGTGGTGTTTTTCTTTCAACACTTTAAATATATCACTTCACTTTTTTATTGTTTGCATTGTTCCTGAAGAGAAGTCTGATATAATTCTTACCCTAAGTCCTCAATAGATAAAGTTTAGTTTTTCTGCCTTCTTTTAAGATTTTTCTCTTTGTCTTTGATCTTCTGTAGTTTGGATATAATATCCTATTCATATATTTTTTTGGTATTTATCCTATTTGGTGAGCTGAACTTCCCAGAATTGTGGTTTGATGTCTGTTGTTAATTTTGGGAAATTCTCAGTCACTATTGCTTCAAATATTTTTTCTGTTTCTTTCTCTTGACCTTTCTGATATTCCCATTATGTATTTACATTTTTTGATAATCATCTCATGGTGATAGGATATTCTATTCTTCTTTTTTCTCTTTGCATATCAGTTTGAAAATTTCTATTGAATTTTCTTCAAGGTCACTCTTTTCTTTCTTCAGCCATTTCCAGTCTATAGATGAGCCCATCAAGGACATTCTTTGTTTCTGTTAGAGGGCTTTTGATTTCTAGCATTTCTTTTTGATTCTTAGAGTTTCCATTTCTCTGCTTAAATTACCCACCTGTTCTTACATGATATCCACTGTTTTTTTATAAAGCCCATAGCATATTAATCATAGATTTCAAAATCTCTGTCATGTCTGATGCAGTTTTGACACTTGTTGTCTCTTCAAACTGTGTCTTTTTTGGTCTTTTAGTACATCTTGTAATTTTTTAAATTGAAAGAAAGGATGCACTGGATAAAAGGGACTGAGGTACATAGACTTTTAGTGTGAGATTATGTTTATCTGGTTGGGGTCAAACTGTGTTCTTTGCTGTAGCTGTAATGTCAGATGCCAAAATTTTTTTTCTGGTGTCCTTGTTTTGTTATCTTCAGTTGTCTTTCGATTCGCTTAGAGACTCTTTCTTAAATAAAGTCTGATACATGCAGGGTTTTTTTTTTTTTTTTTTTTTTTTTTTTTTGCGGAGTCTCGCTCTGTCACCCAGGCTGGAGGGCAGTGGCGTGATCTTGGCTCACTGCAACCTCCACCTCCTGGGTTTATGCCATTCTCCTGCCTCAGCCTCCCGAATAGCTGGGACTACAAGTGCCCACCATCACGCTTGGCTAATTTTTTTGTATTTTTGGTAGAGACGGGGTTTCACTTACTAGCCAGCATGGTCTCGATCTCCTGACCTCGTGATCTGCCTGCCTTGGCATCCCAAAGTGCTAGGATTACAGGCATGAGCCACTGCACCCGGCCACATGCAGGTTTTAAAAGTTGTTTTCCCCTGTTATTATAGGAGTCCTATTGATGTGGTGTTAAGGTGTGGAGGAGGGAAAACATTCTGTAGGTGTATGATTAGGACTTAGCCTGTGTCCTTGGGCTGTGACCATCACAAGTGCTTCTCAGGTTTATTTATTTTTCTTTTATTAGGTGAGACAGGAAGGCTAGAGTTGGTATTTCTTTTCTCTTCCTCTACCTGGAAGGCTAGAGATAGCTGAAGATGGGCATATCTCTTCCTTCAGTTTGTAGGCTGTTGTAAAACCTCACTCAGATAAGGTTTTACTTAAGTAAACTAGTTTCCACTTAAAACTAGTGAAAACTAGTTTCTCTTGAGGACAGGTCTTGTTAAGAACAGAATGATCTGAGTATGTTTCAAAATGGCTTCTTTTTCTTTCCTTCTGCTGGAAGCAGGTTGAAATTTTGTTCTGATCTTCACTGTAATAACCTAGTGGGGCTCCTGCAGGTAAAACTCACAAAAGTGTAGGGATACCTCTAACCCTCCCCATACCACCAGAGTTTTTAACTCTCAAACTTGTTCACATTAAACCTCCAGCAATTTGTCAGTTGCATTTTAGGCTGTAATCACTGTAGCCCCGAACCCTGTTACTGGTTCCCACATGGAAGTTTCCACCCTTAGGCTTCTGCTCAGGTATGTTGTGATCCCCATATCTGCCTGTCTGTCTCTCTGTTTTTGGGACAGCAATTTGTCCTGTGACCTTAGTTTTCTGATGGATCTAAGGAAAGTTGTTGATTTTCAGTTTGTTTGCTTTTTTCTTGTTTTGTGGGGCAGAGTGATGACTTCTAAGCTTCCACATGCCAGACTAGCAACGGAAACTTCAGTGTCTTAAAAAACAAACAAACAAACAAACAAACAGACAAACAAAAAAACTTAAAATCTTAGGGTCTATGTTGGAATTAATTTCTATACTTAAACAAAGGTCTCAGTATCATAATAATAGTAAATAATTGTTAATGATTTACAACTTTTTGAGTTACTTTGTAGACTCAAATCTGATTTTGATATGCAATAATAGGGGCATAAGCTTAACCTTTTAATTATACTGAGGTTTACTATGAGTTATTTTAAATTTGAGAAGTATTTAGTGAGTGCTTAAGATGTATCCAGCATTCTTTTCTTTTAAAAGTTTTTTTTTGTTTTACAAGTAATGTATCTTCCTTGTAAAAAAGTTAGAAAATACAGGTAAGCAAAAACAGAACAATCTATTATTTTACCTAGATATAACCATCATTAATGTTTCACAGTATTTATATGCAGATTTTTTTCTGTGTTTATGATTACATGTAAAAGTTTTATATAAAATGGGATTGATACATTCTTCTTGGTAATATTTCTACTTAATATGTTATTAACATCTTCCTTATCTGCTCATTTATTTATTTTTTTATATATGGTTAAGTGGTTCATAGAATTCTATTAAGCATCAATCCTCAATTATTTCTAATATTTTACTTTCCTAAAGATACTACACTAAATGTCGTTGTGCATCTTTATATGCTTAGAATTCTTCCTTAGGATAAATTCCTAGGAGAGCAACTTCACAGGTAGACAGTTAGCATATTTTTAAAGGTTTTTTGATATATGTGACCAAATTGTCCCACTGAAGGGTGGTACAGGTTGAGCAACCCAAATCCGAAGTATTTGGTTATTATCCTGTGGTTCCTTTAACTCAATGGTTGATCTTTTCAACTCAATGGTTGATCTTGTCAAAAGCCATTTTTGTCTCTGGTTTTAAATTCATATAGGGCAAATCAAGTTCTTTCATCTTGAGATAGGATCAAACTGCTGAAATGCTATAAAGCTCTCATTCTAAAGCTATCAGTCATACTGTGTGTATTCACTAGGTTGGCGACCTTGAACAAGTTGAGTAGCCTTTCTTTTTCTTTTTTCTTCTTAGAGACAGAGCCTTGCTCTGTTGCCCAGGCTGGAGTGCAACGGCGAAACCATAGCTCACTGCAGTGTCAAACTCCTGGGTTGAAGAGATCCTCCCACCTCATCCTTCCCAAGTAGCTGGAACTACAGGGGCGCAACACCATTCCTGGCTAATTTATTTTTATTTTTTGTAGAGATGGAGTCTCACTATGTTGCCCAGGCTGGTCTCAACTCCTAGGCTCAATTGATTCTCCCACCTTGGCCTCCCATAGTGCTGGGATTACAGGCTTGCATCAGCACTCCTGGCCTTGATTAGCCTTTGTAAGCCTCAATTTCTTCATTTGTAATGATATCACCTATCTCATGGGGCTATAGAAATAAATGAAAATCAAATGATGTAATCCATGTAAAGTGTTTTTCATTGTGTCTAGTACATAGTAAACAAATGGTAGGGATATCAGCCCTGGGTGCAATGATTGTATACATACAGACTTCTTTGTTTATTTCTAATGTAGCAACAGGACAGCTGTCATTTTCAAGTTCTTTGCAACTGCCAACAAATAAGCTAAGAAAGAAAGATGTGGACTGTATTGCTTTATTGGTAGGGTCAAAAATACTGTTTCTGTAAGTAGATTGTGTATTTAGATTTTATTTTATTTATAATGGAGGCTCAAAATGTTCCCCCTCCCCTGTTCACTACTGGAAATTGAAGAAGGTGCCATCTGAGGAAAAGAGGTGACCCACAGATACCTAAAAGCTATTTATATTTATAGAAATAGCAACAGTACCTGATATCTCAGTGAACTGTTTGAAATGCAAGTGTGTAGCTCATGAGAGAATCAGAGTAAAGCAACGGCAAATCATCTTTAGTAGTTTAACACCATAATTAGATAAATAATCTTTTTCAATCATCGAACATAACATTAAGCATAACCCCATCCTTGTTTCTTTTAAGAAATACACTATTGGTGAGAAATATAGAAATACCTATCAGGTGTCTATAAGTTTAACATAGTTTCCGGTACATGTATTTGTATTAGAAGTACAGATGGAATTGGAAAGCGACCTTAAAATGATCTAGTTCACTCTTTTATTTTATAGATGAAGAAACTGAGAGATTAAGTAATGTGTCCAGGTTAGATTGCCAGTGACAGAGCTGAGAACTGAACTACATCTCCTGACTTCTAACAAAATATTTTTACATGTCATTCTATTTCTGTAATTTTATTTCACAAGATTTTCATTTTCTTTAAAAGTGATTTTATTTTACTCGAAAGCCAAATTATTTTCTATTACTGCTAATTTCCATTTTATTATATATCAATGAGAAAGATCATTAAGTTCATATAAAGTTGTTTGATAGCTATATAGACACATAAAATAGATTCAATACAGGATGTATTTATGTTTTTCAAATGTGATACAGTATTAAGTTACAATGTGTTTAGATGTTAAATACTCTGGGGAGAGAAGCTAGTGTAGCTAGGAAGAAAATAAAAGTTTCAGACAAGCAGGAGAGTTTAAGTGGAAGTACTAGGGCAGGAAGAAAGATGGAGTGGAAGCCATGACCATAAAAGATACCGCGAAATGGAATACCAGATTTGAGTTCTTAAGAGTCTGGAAGTGTATGATGATGAGACTGTGTTCATTTGAGGCTGATATTAATTAGTGATGATTTGTTGAGTTGAAAGAGAGGACAGAATGATGAGGTCAAGGTGTATGATAAATCGAGGCAAGGATGTTGAAGACTGTGAGGCTGTTGATAGGGTCCAGAGTAGAGATAAAATATGTAAGCCAGATGGTAAAATCACGTAAGAAGATGAAAATGAGTCCTAGGGGTGGAAAAAAAAAAACAGTGGAATTGATTTGTAGAGCACCATCTGGCTACATGAGAGATTGTTCTTTCAGTCTTGTGTTCTTTATTTAATAATAAAAGTGATAGAATTGGATATCCTTTGGGGGTTATACCCATGGTTAGTTCATGTTATTAGTGTGCTGGTATTCGTATTACTCTGTCACTATATATTTGTATGTATATATACTTTTCAATAGCAAGAATTGGGCCTGTTAATATATATAATTTGATGTGTTTCTTTGAAGGTATGTTTTAACATATATATATATAATATTATGAAAGGAGGTGATAGTATGAGAGATGATGAGATAGTTTAGAGATGGTAAATGAATTTATTTTGAACTTGATTCTCTCATATTTTTGAAAGGATGCTTTTCAGTACTATAAACTTATATTTACATAATATCTTCAATTTACAAAGCATATTAACATGCATTATCTCAAACATGAGTCTAAGACTTTTGGGGTAATATTAACAGTGTGAACTACAGGATAAAAGTTACTCATATATATGAATTTTGATGAAAATAAGTAGTATTTTGAATGCCTCTAAGGCTCTTGAGCTTTAAACAATAGAATCTCTGATCTCAAGTAATTAATAATATGGTAGGAAAGAAACACAGGTAGTAAAGAAGAATCTACTTTTAATCTATAGTAGTCACTAGATTTAATAATACATTAGTATGCGTAGCATATTGGCAATTATATAACTGCATAAAATATTGTACAAATGTGGGTGCTCATTCTGTTCTAACATCCTAGCATTATATAATTCAATTTAATATGGTGACAGCAGTCACAAGGATGGTCAGTGGGAAAAGGGTGAGAATGAAAGCTACTGAACTTTTTAAAAAAAATTTAAATGTGCTTCATTACTATAGAAAGTTGAGACAGCAGCTCCGAATACAGAGATAATTATATATTGATTTAAACATTATTCTAGATAAAGAATTTATTTAAATATTTACCAAATACTTTATTACAATTATTTACCTTTCGTAAAATATGACATAATAGTTTTGAAGGAAAAACTGCATTTATACACAAATCATATCAATGAACTGGAAAACACTAACTATTAATATTTAATTGTGTCACTAGGCTCAGTGAAGGGGGCAAATGGAAGGCATGATCCCTGTTTATAATGGAGTTTAGAACTTATTTGGGGAGACCAAAGTGCCATAATCATTTTCAATAATTTTGAATAAAATGAAGAATCTGTTCAAAAAAGGAAAATTAAATGTCTCCACAGTGAGCTGATTATTATTTTCAAGGAGAATTCAGTACACATATGCTCCCATAAGCATTTAAACACAAGCATTTAAAATACCTAAGCTGTGGTGTTGGCTTAGCATTTTAACAAATATTTTATGTAGCAGTAAGGCTTTGACTGGAATTTGAGAAGATAAATAGGTGAATGTTTTATTTGTGAAAAATGCTAACATTTAGGACCTCATTTGTTTAATCACTGTGTATAAATAATTTTATGACTATTAGCTATTTGAAGATACTTTGAAAAGATATTTTATTAGCAGCTCCAATCAAAGCAAAATATTAAAATTGTTCTTGAGATATATAAACATATAATTACTTCTTGAATACTAAATTCTGATGGGATTATTGTCACAGCTACAGTATAAATTGATGACATCAGTCTGTATTTCTAATAGAATTATAACAATTGTACTGTAATTTCTGTAGTATTCAATGAACATTGAGATATATGAATATAATCCTGCTATTAATGAACATTATGAAAACAGGTTAATCTAAGTTCCAAGCTAGTGAAAAGTATTTTATCTTTCTAACCACTTTATATAATAGAAAATATATTATTCAATGTTATTGAACAAAACCTTTGTTTTAGACTTTTTACAAATTTAACAGACTTCAAATTTACAATTAGATATATAAATAAGAATTTCCTCCCTTTTTTTGTAATTGCTTATTGCTAGTATAGGTAATAGGTACTGATTTTTGTTTTTGTTTTAATCTTCTATCTAGATAATTTACCACATTCTTTTATTTCCAAAAAATTTTTAGTAATTTGTTTATTTTCTTGTATTTATATGCATTATTTCAATTTATTGTCTTACTGAATTAGCTTGAATTTATAAAACAAAGTTGAATAATAATGGATAGCAAATATATATGTTTTAATTCCTGATTTAATGGGATGACTGTATTTTTTTTTTTTTTTTTTTTTTTTTTTTTTTTTTTTTTTTTTTTTTTTTTGAAAGACGGAAGTCTCGCTCTGTCACCCAGGCTGGAGTGCAATGGCCTAGATCTCAGCTCACTGCAAGCTCCGCCTCCCGGGTTCACGCCATTCTCCTGCCTCAGCTCCCGAGTAGCTGGACTACAGCGCCGCACCTCGCCCGGCTAAGTTTTTTTGTATTTTTAGTAGAGACGGGGTTTCACCGTGTTAGCTAGGATGGTCGTCTCCTGACCTCGTGATCCGCCCTCTCCGGCCTCAAACCAGTTGCTGGGATTACAGGCTTGAGCCACGCGCCCGGGCCTAAATGACTGTAGTTTTTTGTTGTTTAGTATATTTTTGTTATGTTTGTTATGTCATTTTCTTCTAATCCTAATTCACATATTTACCTGGATTGACTGCTGAATTTCATCAAATGCCTTTCCAGAACCTATTGATATCATCATGGTTTTATTCTTTAATTTGTTGATTAATGAATAATGTCAATACAAATCCTTATTCAACTTCTTGTTGAAATCTAACAGAGATATATTTTAAATTTTATTTATTTTCCCTTCCATGAAAGAGAAAAAGTACGAATAATTTTCTGGCTTTGTAAATAAAACTAATTCATATTTATATTTTCTGAAAATGCTATGTCAATTAAAATTATTATCATGGGAAAAAACTAAGTAAAACAAACAATTAGAATTAGATTCCTTAGAGACTAAAGATTACATTCACAAGAGGCAGCAGCAATCTGTAAAGTACAGCTGTCTTGTAAGACTCCTTTGAAGAAACAACATTTGCAAAGACATTTATGTGATGAAGAATATCGTTTGCTTTTCTGTATCTGTATCTTGCCAAGGTTTAGTTTGTAAGCAGTTAGAAGTTCTCAAAATTTGAAGGCTAGGGTCTGGAAAACTCAAAATTTAAATTAAGGAAAGGAAAATGGTAAAATAAGTTAGTAAATACTAGAGTATGAGGTATATGTATTTAATATCTATACTTACATTTGTGGAATAAAATGTGTTTGGCCATGATTTATCATTGTTTGGATACATCACTGGTTTTCATTTATCAGTGTCTTATTTAGTGTTTTGCACCTATATTTATAAGTCTTCATTTGCTTTATAATGCTTAAAACAATCTGAAGTTATATAGACTATAAAATATGATGAGTTTCCTGTGAAATTACTGCTATATTCAAAATAGTGTTTTCATCCTTTGTGGCCCTTTGCAGCAGCCCATCTGTCTTTTCTGCCTTGGATCCAGGAAACAACTGTTTTCTCTTTCTTTTTTTTTCTTTAACTGTGGATCATTAGTATCTTATAGAGTTTATTTTTCTTTCTGTCTCGCTTTCTTTCTTTTCCTCTGTCTCTTCTCTCTGAATATGTGTATCTGATGTTTAGCGTATTGAAAGATGAGGGCAATTGGGGAAAGAGTTTGGGATTGAATTACTGATAAGTACATAAAAACTAAGGAAATGAAGAAAATTAAAAAAAAAAAAATTTAGCCCCAGGGAACAAAAACATTTGTGTGGCAAAGTAAAAGAGTAGCAGTTGGTAGAGACTGAACAGTTAGGATTGTTTTGGAGGATGGGAATATGGGAAGTATGCTTGTATGTGTAATAGGGGTAGGTGGGAAAGAGAATCCTTTTTTTTTTCCTTTGGAAAAGTTAGTAAGTAGCAAAGTAAATATGTTATTTTGAGACACGTTGGGTAAAAATACCAAAATAAACAACAAAAGAGATTGAACAGTGGTTGCATATGGGAAGTAGGAAATGGGAGAGGGAAGGAGACATATGACTTTTAATTATCCTAATATGTCCTATGGAATTATATGACTTGTTAAACTATGTGCATGATAAAATATGTTAAAATAAAACTAGCATAAGAAAAGAAAAGTTAGATGTAAAATTTCAAAAAATAAGTTAATGAAAAAATATCCCATTTCTATTATATGTATTTCCAAATATAAAATGGGAGTGGATTAGTACTTTATTCTTTAAACATTTTAATTTGCCTTTTGGATCTTTGAATGTGGTAGTTTTCTTATTATTTCAAGAGATTTGTAAGTCTTACTGAGAAACTAGTACTAATACTTCCATCGCCAATGACCAGTGGCAGTTTACATGAGCAGGTAGTTTGCCACACTTGCGCATACAGAACAATCTTACTTTTTAAATTTCAATCACAATGTGATGGAGTTTCATATGAACTTGTTATTTCTATCACCATTATGCCACCCTATGGTGTCATATGCGTTATAGACCTTTTACTTAGTCTTTTCTTTCATCCAAGAGAGCAGGAAATTATTCAGCAATATTTTCAGTGACCCAAGATGACATCAGATTTAGGTAAAAGCTGTGAACATACACACATAATCCTAAAAACCTCAAGGTTTAAATGATTTGGCTGTTATTGAAAACAAGTATCATTGAAATTGAGGGACCTTTCTCAACAACGAGAATTGCTCCATAGTTCCAGTAATAATTGGCTTTTGCTTACCAAAGTGGCAAAATATGTTGTGTCCATCACGTTCCTTACTACAGATATTTTGTCTCAAATTATATCGATTCATGACTTACTGCATAAATTTTGAGACAGTTTATATACAATTTCTGAATTCAAGCTCTGGAATGATATGCCCCAATCCACACTTTACCCAGAGCGTAACATTTGTAGACCAAACACCAGACAAGTAACCTAATATCAGAAAAGGCATAGCATATATTAGGTAATCATAAATATTTATTGGCAAATCTTCTACCTAGAATATTTTTTAAATAAAATAAATGTATTGCATAATTGGAATATTCTATTCCCTGTTACATATAGGTATTATTATTATTTTCTATACATGGTAGTTTCCAATGGTTACATTAATGTTATTAGGTGAAAGCTGGTTCAATGCTTCTAGAAGTTCTGTGTTCAAATGTAGAAATGATAGCTTTGGCATATCAGTATTATTTGGATATGATATATATATGCAATGTCAACAAAAAAATCAGATGAAAAATATGTCTAAATATGTTGAATTTATTTGGGAATTAGAAATGAAGTTTTTTTAACCTGAGATGCATAGCCATGCCAAACCATGTATGCATCTGAAGAGGCGAGAGTAAAGGGAAGCTGGTATTGGCAAAAGGAGAAGTTCACATAAGCTGCTTGGAAATAGAGGTCATTGGTTTTAAAGACTCAAAACCAGAGTTGGCATCAGTTCCTTGGTGGAAACGCTATTACTGGGCAAGTGTTCTTTCAAGAGGATCTTATATGAATTATAGCAGTACTGAAAAAAGAATTTCTTTTGGAGTTGTTTTAGAAAGTCCTTGAGACAGTCTTTATCTTAGACATGCAAGTGTGAACCGTTCATGCTTTTTACTTTTCCAGCTCTGGTTTGTTTGGATCTACTAAAAGTGATTTCATTCTGGTATCTGCAACTTTCACAGCATCAACCATTAATATGGTACCATGCTAGAAGCCTTTAGAATCAAAAGCCATATTTATTTTTTTCATTTTTTAGGCTGATGATCAATACTGGGAAGCATTCCTCATAAGTTAACTTGGTGATCTAATATTTACTTCTTTTTAGGAATGAATGGTTGGGGTATGTATTAGGATGCAAGTTAGGCTACTGTAACAGGCCATAGTAACTGTGGCT
Organism: Rhinopithecus bieti; assembly: GCF_001698545.2. NCBI lineage: Eukaryota > Metazoa > Chordata > Mammalia > Primates > Cercopithecidae > Rhinopithecus > Rhinopithecus bieti. The sequence goes on along the minus strand of NW_016803631.1, from coordinate 1,341,738 downwards.
TAAACAATACAGAAATTTATCTTTCTTGTATGAATCTGTCCAATCAAAAGCAACCTTGAATTGATTCAATGAATGTATGGGTCAATAATCCAACAAGATCTTTCTATCTTGTTCTGCCATCATCAATATATGGCTTCCATCTCATATTCTAAGGTGGTTGTTCTAACTCCTGCTATTGTATCTATTTTCCAATCAGTTAGAAGGTGAGAAAAATAGAATATTTGCCTTTACCATTAAGAATATATTATGGGGGGGGCGGAGCAAGATGGCCGAATAGGAACAGCTCCAGTCTCCAACTCTCAGCGCAAGCGACACAGAAGACCGGTGATTTCTGCATTTGCAACTGAGGTACTGGGGTCATCTCACTGGGGAGTGCCGGACAATCGGTGCTGGTCAGCTGCTGCAGCCTGACCAGCGAGAGCTGAAGCAGGGCGAGGCATCGCCTCACCTGGAAGCGCAAGGGGGAAGGGGATCCGTTTTCCTAGCCAGGGGAACTGAGACACACAACACCTGGAAAATCGGGTAACTCCCACCCCAATACGGCGCTTTAAGCAAAGAGGCACACCAGGAGAATATACCCCACACCTGGCCGGGAGGGTCCCACGCCCACGGAGCCTCCCTCACTGCTAACACAGCAGTCTGCGGC
>NW_016803631.1:1335800-1340378 GCF_001698545.2 Rhinopithecus bieti | reverse complement strand
ATAATAAAAAAAAATAAAAATAAAAAAAAGAATATATTATATATCATTTCTTCTGTTTTCCTTTGTTCACAATCTGGTCTAGCCTGCAATAGAGGCTGGTAAATATAGTATTCAACTGGATTGTTATCTGCTGAACTAAAACTTCTGTTAGTATAGAAGAAGGGAAAAATGTGGACATTGGGAAACAGTAGGCAGTCCCTGTCACAGGTGGTTTTGAGGCTATTTTGCAATATTATGATAGTATTAAGCCTGGACAATCAGGCCTAATATAAATTCTGCTTTGCCAAAGTACCGCTGTTAGTTCTATCCAGGTCCCTTTGTGTTCCCAATTATACTAAGAAAACTAAAACTAAAACTACCCTAAAATACTCAGATTTTTTTGGTAGCTGGGTTCTGATTAGATTCTGCCAATAGGAGGCACTTACACCAGATTAAAAAGTAGAGGGGAAGCAAAAGTCATTTTGTTTCTGGTAGTGCCTCTTGCAATATCAGCACTGAGTACAGTTTACATATTTCATCCTCAGAAGTGGTAGCAACTTCCTTACCTTAGGGTAATATGACCAACCCTCCCACATACTTGTAACCAATTCTTTCTATTACATATTTATTTGCTTCAAATATCTAGATAGATTTTTGTAGCTATTGATACGTTGGCCACTTCATTTCTGTAGTATTTTGAAGGGAGAGTGGAACAAAAGAAAACAAGCAAAGCAAAGTAGCATCAAGAAGAGCTAGATATTTAAGAAACTCATTTTTTTTTACTAGCTTTGCTACCATTATCTTACTTCACTGAGCATTAATTATAATATTTCAAGAACACTTTTTGACTTTGTCTAAAACTGAGAATTTTTTAAGCTTGACATAGTTGTCTTCAAACTCTGTTCTATGTTTTTGCTCCTTTTTATTCTACTGCATCTATATCATTCCAGTTGATGTCCTTGATTCTTTTGAAATCAACTAGTTACCCCAACTGACCTTAACTTTTTATTGCATACTTTGTCTCATAATATTATTTGCTGTTCTTGAGGAGAAAAATATTCTTTTATTTCAAATTGAAATATAACCCACCCACCATACAATTCACCTAAAGTGTACATTTCAGTGGTGTTTGGTATATTCACAGAGTTGTGCAACAACCTCCACGATCAATTTTAGAACATTTCCATCAGTCCAGAAGGGAACGTTGTGCGCATTAACAGTCAATTCCTATTACTCTGAACCCCCATCCCTAGGCAACCACTAATATAAATTCTGTTTCTATAGATTTTCCTATTCTATACACTTCATGTAAATGGAATCATGTAGTATGTGACTAGCTTCTTCAGTTAGCATAACATTTTCAAGGTTCATCTATGTTGTAGCACATATCAGTACTTCATTTTTTAAAATTGATGAATAATATTCTATTGTGTGGATATACCACATTTTATTTATTTATTCATCAGTTGATGGACATTTGAGTTGTTTCTTTTTAGCTGCTATGAATAATGGTGCTATGAACATTACAAGAGCTTTGTTTATATTTATGTTTTCATTTTTCTTGGGTTTATGCCCAGGAGCAGAATTGCTGAATCATATGGTAACTCTGTATTTCATATATTGAGGAACTACCAATATATTTTCCAAAGAGCCTGCATGTTTTTATATTTCTAACAGCAATGTATTAGGGCTCCAACTTCTTTACATCTTTACCAACATGTGTTATTACATCTGTTTTTTATTATAGTTATCCTACTGGGTGCATAGTTGTATGTTGTTGTTATGATTTACAGTTCCCTAATGGCTAATGATGTTGAGGATCTTTCTGTGTTTATTGGCCATTTATATATATTATTTATTTATTATATAATAAATGTCTGTTGAGATCCTTTGCCCATTTTAAATTTAGGTTATTTGTCTTTTTATTGAACTTTAAGGGTTCTTTATATATTCTGGATGTAAGTTCTTTTTCAGATATTTGATTTGCAAATTATTTTCCCGTTCTGTGGATTATCCTTTCACATTTTATTTCAATAGTTTTTGGGGAACAGCTGGTTACATAGCTAAGTATTTTAGTGCTAATTTCTGAGATTTTTGGCATCCATCACCTGAGCAGTGTACACTGTACCCAATATGTAGTCTTTAGCTCTCATCCCACTCCCACCCTTCCTCCTGAACCCCCGAAATCCATTATATCATTCTTATGCCTTTGTGTCCTCATAGGTTAGCTCTTACTTATATGTGAGAACATATGATATTTGGTTTTTCATTCCTGAGTTACTTCACTTAGAATAATGGTCTCCAACTCCTCCCAGGCTTCTGTAAATGCTATTATTTCATTCCTTTTTATGACTGAGTAGTATTTTATGGTATATATATACCATATTCTTTTTATTCACTCATTGGTTAATGGGCATTTAGGCTGGTTCCATGTTTTTCTGTGATTGGAAATTGTGCAGCTATAAGCATGCATGTGCATGTGTCTTTTTCATATAATGATTTTTTTTCTTCTGAGTAGATATCCAATGGTGGGATTGCTGGATCAAATGGTAGTTCTACTTTTAGCTCTTTAAGGAATATCTATACTGTTTTCCATAGGAGTTGTACTAGTTTATATTCCCACCAGCAGTGTAAAAGTGTTCACTTTTCACCACATCCATGCCAACATCTATTATGTTTTGATTTTAAATTATGGCCAGTCTTTGCAGGAGTAAGGTGTTATCTCATTGTGGTTTTAATTTGCATTTTCTTGATAATTAGTAATGTTGAGCACTTTTCATGTTTGTTGGCCATTTGTATATCTTCTCTTAAGAATTGTCCATTCATGTCCTTTGCCCACTTTTTCATGGGATTATTATTTTTTAATTTTTATTTTTTGCTGATTTGTTTGAGTTTCTTGTAGATTCTGGATATTAGTTCTTTGTCAGATGCATAGTTTGTGAATATTTTCTCCCATTCTGTGGGTTGTCTGTTTACTCTGCTGATTATTTCTTTTGCTGTGCAGAAGCTTTTTAGTTTAATTAAGTCCCATTTATTTATTTTTGTTTTTGTTGCATTTGCTTTTGGGTTCTTGGTCGTGAACTCTTTTGCCTAAGCCAATGTCTGGAAGAGTTTTCCAATGTTATCTTCTAGGATTTTTATGGTTTCAGGTTTTAGATTTAAGACTTTGATCCATCTTGAGGTGATTTTTGTATAAAGTGAGAGAAGAGGATCCAGTGTCATTCTTCTACACATGGCTTGCCAATTACCCAGCACCATTTGTTAAATAGGGTGTCCTTTCCCTACCTTATATTTTTGGTTGCTTTGTTGAAGGTCAAATACCTTGTCAAAGTATTCAGCTTTATTTCTGGGTTCTCTATTCTGTTCCATTTGTCTACATGCCTATTTTTATACCAGTACCATACTGTTTTGGTAACTATAGCCTTGTAGTATAGTTTGAAGTCAGATAATGTGATGCCTCCAGATTTGTTTTCTTTAACTTTCTTTGATGGCATCCTCTATAGCGCATAAGTTTTTGCTTTGGACAGAGTTCAATATGTGTGTTTTTTGTTTCGTTGCTTGTGTTTTTGGTGTTATATTTAAGAAATCATTGTCTACCTTTCCACAGTGTAGATGTACATCAAAACATCATGTTCTAACCATAAACATTTATAATTTTTATTTGTCAATTAAAAAATAATTCAAAAAACATTACCTAATCTCAAGTCACTAAGATTTAAACATATTTCTTTATTCTTGGAGTTTTATAGCTTTGGCTTTTATATTTAAATGTATGATCCATTTTGAGTTAATTTTTGTGTATGTTATGAGTAAGGGATTTAACTTGATTCTTTTGCATGTGGATATAGAGTTGCTGAACACCATTTGCTGAAAGGATTAGTCTTTCCTTAATGAATTGTCTTGGCACTCTTCAAAAATTAAGGGACTGAAAATGTGAGGATTTAATTTATTTCTGGAATCTCATTTCTGTTCCATTAATCTATATGTCTATCCTTATGCCAATACCTTGTTTTCTTGATTACTTTAGGTTGTATAAGTTTTGAAATAGAAAAATGTGAGTTATCTAACTTTGTTCTCTTTCAAGATTGTGTTGTTATTATGAGTCTCTTGGATATCTATATACATTTTAGGATTAGTTTGTCAATTTTTGCAAAAAAGCCAGCTGGGATTTTGACAGAGGTTGCATTGATTTTAATATCAATTTGGAGAGTATTGCCACATTAACGTTTAATCTATAAATATCTGGGATGACTTTTATTTAGGTCTTTTATTTTTTAAAATAATATTTTGGGCCAGGCGCGGTGGCTCAAGCCTGTAATACCAGCACTTTGGGAGGCCAAGACGGGCGGATCACGAGGTCAGGAGATTGAGACCATCCTGGCTAACATGGTGAAACCCCGTCTCTACTAAAAAATACAAAAAACTAGCCGGGCGAGGTGGCGGGTGCCTGTAGTCCCAGCTACTCGGGAGGCTGAGGCAGGAGAATGGCATAAACCCGGGAGGCAGAGCTTGCAGTGAGCTGAGATCCGGCCACTGCACTCCGGCCTGGGTGACAGAGCGAGACTCCGTCTCAAAAAAAAAAAAAAATAATAATAATAA
>NW_016803631.1:1312893-1335038 GCF_001698545.2 Rhinopithecus bieti | reverse complement strand
TTTTTTTTTTTTTTTTTTTTTTTTGAGATGGGGTCTTGTTCTATTGTTCAGGCTGGGGCGTAGTGGCATGATCATGGCTCACTGCAGCTTCAGCCTCCTGGGCTCAAGTGATCCTTCTGCCTTAGCCTCCCTAGTAGCTGGGACTGCAGGTGTGCGCCATCATGCCTGGTGAATTTCTCTCTCTTTTTTTTATTTTTATTTTTGTAGATATGGGGTCTTGTAATATTGCCCAGGTTGGTTTTGAACTCCTGGACCCAAGCAATCCTCCTGCTTTGACCTCCTAAAGTGCTGACATTACAGACATGGGCCACTGTGCCTAGCCCACAATTGACTTTTTTACATTAGTTTTGTAACCTTAACTTGCAGAGCTCCTTTATTAGTTCTAATAATTTTTTAGTGTATTTCTTAGGATTGCATTTATACAAAACTGTGTTCCCTGCAGGTAGATTTAGTTCTTGTTTTCCTATCTGGATGTGTCTTATTTCTTTTTCTTTTCTAATTGCTCTGGATAGAACCTTCAGTACAATATTGAATAGAAGTGGATAGAGTGGAAATACTTGTTTAATTCCTAACCTTAGAAGGAAAACATTGATTCTTTCACTAATTTTTATGATGTAGGTTTTTTTATACATGCCATTTATTAGATGTATAAGGCAGGAACAGAAAGAAAAGTTGAAAGAATTATATTGTGAACACTCACTCATACGTATATTCTTACCACTAATATTTGACAGTTATTTTGCTATATTCACTTATCATGTATCTATCCATCCATCTGTCCACCCTTTTATCTATATTATTTTGTGGATGCATTTTCAAGTTGCAGATGTCAGTATACTTTACCCTTTAACACCTCAGTATACATAGCATTAAATAGATTTTAATATTTGTTTCTAATAATTCCTTAACATTTTTTGAGGTGTAATTTATATGCAGATAAATCACAAATTTTATTGTACCATTTTATGAATTTTAACTAATGTATATGCTTGTGTAATCCAAACTGCTATGAAAATACAGAATATTACATCTTTACTCAAAAAAGTTTCTTCGTATTCCTTTCCAATCAATAACTCTTCAAGAACTTTTGTGTATGGCTTCTTAGCATAGTGTTTTGAGAATCATTTGTGTTGTTGCATCTATCAGTAGTTTGTATCTTTTAATTGTTGAGTAGTATTCCATTGTATGATTATATCATATCACAGTTTGTTTTTTGATTCTCTTGTTGGACACCTGGGCTGTTTCCAGATTTTCACTGTTTTGAATACAGCTGGTAGTGTCTTACTTATACAAATCATTTTATGAACATATACTATTAATTTTCCTGAGTATACACATAGGAGTGGAATTGCTAGATTGTAAGACAGATGTATGTTTAGTTTTATAAGAAACTGCAAGACATTTTTAAAAAGTGTTTGTATCATTTTACACTCCCATCAACAATGTATGAGTTTAGGTTACTCCATATCTGTGTTAATGTTTGGTGGTAGCTTTTTTTTCCTTTTAACTAATTTTAGACATTCTGGTGGCTGTATAATGGTATCTTGTGATTGCAATTTTTATTTCCCTGGAGACTTATTTGTATTATTTACTCTCTTTCAGACAGTTCGGCATGGTTTTCCTCATCAGCCCACAGCATTAGCCTTTGATCCAGTTCAGAAAATCTTGGCTATTGGGACGAGAACAGGTGCTATACGAATGTATCCTTAATTTTTGGTTCATTATTTGCCACATTAATGCCAATTACATTTCTTTAAATATTCAGGTAAGAGAAATATTTATGACCAAATGAACTTTATTATTTTCTAAGAAATGAGTAACTATTGTGAAAAATCTACACTTTCAAATTTATTGGCATATTTTAATGTCTTTGAGATCAGTATTGATGTCTCTTCTTTAACTCCTGTTATTTGTAATTTGTATCTTCTCTTTTTTCCTTATCCATCTGCCTAGAAGTTTATCAGTTTTATTGATTCTCATGATTCTTACAAAGAATCAACTTTTGGTTGCGTTGCTCTTCTTTATTGTGTTTCTATATTCAATTTCATTGAATTCTGCTTTGATCATTTAAATTTCTTTGCTTTTGATTACCTTGGGTTTAATTTGATCTTCTTTCTCTAGTTTTTAAAGTGGAAACAGGTAATTAATTTGAGAACTTTCTTCTTTTCTAATATGTGCCTATAGTACTATAAATTTCCTCCCAAATTCTACTTTAGTATCATCCTGTTTTTTAAAATTAAACTTTTATTTTGGGATAATTGTAGATGCACATGTAGTTATAAGAAATAATACAGAGATATTCATATTCTTTCACCTACTTTGCTCCAATTATAATATCTTAGAAAACTATAGTGTAATATCACAATCAGGATATTGACATTATACAATCAAGATACTAAACATTTCTGTCACCACAAGGATTCTTCACATTGCTCTTTTATAGTCACACCTTGTCCCTCCAACCCCATCCTTGACCCCTAACAACCACTACTTTGTTTTTCATTTCAATAATTTTGCCACTTCAAAAATGTTATATAAACAGAATCATACAGTTTATAATTTTTGGTGATTGGCCATTTTCATTCAGTATAACTCTCTGAATATTCATTTATATTGTTGCATATATCAATAGTTTATTCCTTTATACTGAATTGGATAATATTCCATGGTTTAGATGTATCACAGTGTAGCCATTCACCTGTTCCAGGAAATTTGACTTGTTTCCGGTTTTTGGCTATTCTTACTAAACAGCTATGATCATCCGTGTACATATTTTTGTGTGACCCTAAGTTTTTATTTCTCTGGTGTAAATGCACAGGAGTACAACTGAAGGGTCATGTGATAATTGGATATTTTAGTTTTAATTTTTTTAGTGTACCATTCAGTGTTATTAAATAAATTTATAATATTATGCAACCATCATCACTGTCCTTTTCTGTAACTCTTTCACTTTGTAAAACTGAAATTCTTTACCCATTAAATTATAACTCTCCATATTCCTCTTCCTGTAGCCCCTGGAAACCACCATTCTGCTTTCTATTTCTGTAATTTTTACTACTCTAGGTAACTTATATAAGTGAAAGCATACAGTATTATTCTTTTTTGGGACTGACTTATTTCATTCAGCATAACGTCCTCAACATTTATCCATGTTGTAGCCTATGTGAGAACTTCCTTTTTAAGACTGAATAATATTTCATTGTATGTATATTTCATATTTTGATATCTGTTCATTAATTTATGGACATTTGGTTTTTTTCCATGTTTTAGCTATTATGAATAATATTGCTATGAACATAGGTATACAAATACCTCTTTGAGACCTTGCTTTTAGTTCTTTTGGGTATATATCCAGAAGGAGAATTGCTGGATCATATGATAATTGTATTTTTAATTTTTTGAGGAACTGTCGTTCTGTTTCCCACAGCAGCTCTACTAGTTTACATTTTCACCAATAGTAATTGCCCTTTGATCCAAATATTTTAAATTTTAATGAAGTTCAAGTTGGCTATTTTTTTCTTTTGTTGCCTGTGCTTTGGGGTCATATGTAAGAAATCTTTACCAAATCCAGTGGAATAAAGTTTTTACCCTGTTTTCTTCTAAGAGTTTTATAGTTTTAGGTTTTACATTTAAGACTTTTATCAATTTTGAGTAAATTTTGTGTATAGTAAAAGAATCTAATCTCACTATTTGGCATTTGGATATCCCATTTTCCCAGCACCATTTGTTGACAAGGCTGTCTTCTCCATTGAATGGTCCTGGCACTCTTGTCAAAAATTATTTGATCATACATTTTAGGGTTTGTTTGTGGGCTCTCTATTCTATTCCACTGATCTATAGGTATGTTTCTATGTTACTACTACACTGTTTTTACTTACTGTAGCTTTGTAGATTGGAAACCAGATAGTGTGAAACTTGAAATTAGATGATTTTTCAGCACTTATTGAAATGATCAGATAGTTTTTGTTCTTGATTATGTTACTGTGATATATCATGTTTATTGATTTGTGTATGTTGAACCATTCATAAATTTCTGAGATGATTCCCACTTGATAATGATAAATGATTTTTTAAAAATATGTTGTCTTGTTGAAATTGATTTGTGAGTATTTTGTTGAGGATTTTTGCATGTAGGTTTATCAGGGATATTGGCTTGTAGTGTTCTTTTTTGTTCGGTATTAGGATAATGCTGGCCTCATAGAATGAGTTTGAAAGTATTCCCCGCTTTTCAATTTTTTTCTTAGGAGTTTGAGTAGAAGAGGTATTAGTTCTTTAAATGTTTGGTATAATTCAGCCATGATACTATCAGGTCTTGGGTTTTTCTTTTTTTGAAAGATTTTTTTTTTAATTACTGCTTAAATCATGTTACTCATTATTGGTCTGTTCAGGGTTTCTAATTCTTCATATTTCAATCTTGGTAGGTTGTATATGTCTAGAAATTTATCAATTTCTTTGAAGTTTTAAATTGTTGGTGCATAGTTGTTCCTAATAGTTTCTAATGAGCCTTTGTATTTCTGTGGTATGAGATATAATATCTCCTTTTCAGTTTTTCATTTTATGAAATTTTTTTTTTTGTTGTTGTTGCCATGATAAATCTTTTTGTTCACTGAGGTCAATTGGAGGCTCTGCCTTAGTCTTCCTTTTTTTTCTTTTTTTTTTTTAAATTATACTTTAAGTTCTAGGGTACATGCACACAATGTGCAGGTTTGATACCTAGGTATACATGTGCCATGTTGGTAGCTGCACCCATCAACTCATCATTTACATTAGGTATTTCTCCTAATGCTATCCCTCCCCTAGTCCCACTCCCCGACAGGCCATGGTGTGTGATGTTCCTCACCCTGTGTCCTAGTGATCTCATTGTGCAATTCCCACATTATGAGTGAGAACATGCAGTGTTTGGTTTTCTGTCCTTGTGATAGTTTGCTGAGAATGATGGTTTCCAGCTTCATCCATGTCCCTGCAAAGGACATGAACCCATCCTTTTTTATGGCTGCATAGTATTCCATGGTATATATATGCCACATTTTCTTAATCCAGTCTATCATTGATAGATGTTTGGGTTGGTTCCAAGTCTTTGCTATTGTGAATAGTGCCACAATAAACATATGTGGGCATGTGTCTTTATAGTAGCATGATTTATAATCCCTTGGGCCTATACCCAGTAATGAGATTCTGGGTCAAATGGTAATTCTAGTTCTAGATCCTTGAGGAATTGCCACATTGTCTTCCACAATGGTTTACACTCCCACCAACAGTGTAAAAGTGTTCCTATTTCTCCACATCCTCTGCAGCATCTGTTGTTTACCAACTTTTTAATGATTGCCATTCTAACTGGTATGAGATGGTATCTCATTGTGGTTTTGATTTGCATTTCTCTGATGGCCAGAGATGATGAACATTTTTTCATGTCTGTTGGCTACATAGATGTCTTCTTTTGAGAAATGTCTGTTCATATCCTTTGCCCACTTTTTGATGGGGTTGTTTGTTTTTTTCTTGTAAATTTGTTTGAGTTCTTTGTAGATTCTGGATATTAGCCCTTTGTGAGATGGGTAGATTGCAAAAATTTTCTCCCATTCTGTAGGTTGCCTGTTCACTCTGATGGTAGTTTCTTTTGCTGTGCAGAAGCTCTTTAGTTTAATTAGATCCCATTTGTCTATTTTGGCTTTTGTTGCCATTGCTTTTGGTGTTTCAGTCATGAAGTCCTTGCCCATGCCTATGTCCTGAATGGTATTGCCTAGGTTTTCTTCTGGAGTTTTTATGGTTTCATGTTTAACATTTTAAATCTTTAATCCATCTTGAATTAATTTTTGTATAAGGTGTAAGGAAGGGATCCAGTTTCAGCTTTCTACATATGGCTAGCCAGTCTTCCCAGCACCATTTGTTACACAGGGAATCCTTTCCGCACTTCTTATTTTTGTCAGGTTTGTCAAAGATCAGATGGTTGTAGATGTGTGGTGTTATTTCTGAGGCCTCTGTGCTGTTCCACTGATCTATCTATCAGTTTTAGTACTGGTACTATGCTGTTTCGGTTACTGTAGCCTTGTAGTATAGTTTGAAGTATAGGTAGTATAGGTAGCCTGATGCCTTCAGCTTTGTTCTTTTTGCTTAGGATTTTCTTGGCAATGTGGGCTCTTTTTTGATTCTATATGAACTTTAAAGTAGTGTTTTCCAATTCCATCAAGAAAGTCATTGGTAGCTTGATGGGGATGGCATTGAATCTATAATTTACTTTGGGCAGTATGGCCATTTTCATGTTATTGATTCTTCCTATCCATGAGCATGGAATATTCTTCCATTTGTTTGTGTCCTCTTTTATTTTGTTGAGCAGTGGCTGGTAGTTTTCCTTGAAGAGGTCCTTCACATCCCTTATTAGTTGCATTCTTAGGTATTTTATCCTCTTTGTAGCAACTGTGAAAGGGAGTTCACTCATGATTTGGCGCTCTGTTTGTCTGTTAATGGTGTATAGGAATGCTTTTGATTTTTGTAGATTTATTTTGTATCCTGAGACTTTGCTGAAGTTGCTTATGAGCTTAAGGAGATTTTGGGCTGAGGCAATGGGGTTTTCTAAATATACAATTATGTCATCTGCAAACAGGGACAATTCGACTTCCTCATTTCCTAATTGAATACCCTTTATTTCTTTCTCTTGTCTGATTGCCCCAGCCAGGACTTTCAACACTATGTTGAATAGGAGTGGTGAGAGCGGGCATCTTTGTCTTGTACTGGTTTTCAAAGGAAATGCTTCCAGTTTTTGCCCATTCAGTATGATATTGGCTATGGGTTTGTCATAAATAGCTCTTATTATTTTGAGATATGTTCCGTCAATATCTTAGTTTATTGAGAGTTTTTAGCATGAAAGGGTGTTGAATTATGTCAAAGGCCTTTTCTGCATTATTGAGATAATCATGTGGTTTTTGTCGTTGGTTCTGTTTGTGTGATGGATTATGTTTACTGATTTGTGTGTGTTGAACCAGGCTTGCATCCCAGGGATGAAGCCGACTTGATTGTGGGGGAATAGGCTTTTTGATGTGCTACTGGATTAGGTTTGCCAGTATTTTACTGAGGATTTTTGCATCAATGTTCATCAGGAATATTGGTCTAAAATTCTCTTTTTTTGTTGTGTCTCTACCAGGCTTTGATATCAGTATGATGCTAGCCTCATAAAATGAGTTAGGGAGGATTCCCTCTTTTTCTATTAATTGGAATAGTTTCAGAAGGAATGGTACCAGCTCCTCTGTGTACCTCTGGTAGAATTCGGTTGTGAATTCATCTGGTCCTGGACTTTTTTTGGTTGGTAGGCTATAAATTATTGCCTCAATTTCAGAGCCTGTTATTGGTCTATTCAGAGATTCAACTTCTTCCTGGTTTAGTCTTGGGAGGGTGTATGTGTCCAGGAATTTATCCATTTCTTCTAGATTTTCTAGTTTATTTGCGTAGAGGTGTTTATTCTCTGATGGTAATTTGTATTTCTGTGGGATCGGGGGTGATATCCCCTTTATCATGTGTTATTGCATCTATTTGATTCTTCTCTCTTTTATTCTTTATTAGTCTTGCTAGTGGTCTATCAATTTTGTTGATCTTTTCAAAAAGCCAGTTCCTGGGTTCCTTGATTTTTTGAAGGTTTTTTTGTCTCTATCTCTTTCAGTTCTGCTCTGATCTTAGTTATTTCTTGCCTTCTGCTAGCTTTTGAATTTCTTTGCTCTTGCTTCTCTAGTTATTTTAAGTGTGATGTTAGGGTGTCGATTTTAGATCTTTCCTGCTTTCTGTTGTGGGCATTTAGTGCTATAAATTTCCCTCTACACATTGCTTTAAATGTGTTCCAGAGATTCTGGTACGTCGTGTCTTTGTTCTCATTGGTTTCAAAGAACACTTTCATTTCTGCCTTCATTTCTTTATTTACCCAGTAGTCATTTAGGAGCAAGTTGTTCACTTCCATGTAGTTGTATGGATTTCAGTGAGTTTCTTAATCCTGAGTTCTAATTTGATTGCACTGTGGTCTGAGAGACAGTTTGTTGTGATTTCTGTTCTTTTACGTTTGCTGAGGAGTTCTTTAGGTCCAATTATGTGGTCAATTTTGGAATAAGTTTGATGTGGTGCTGACAAGTATGTATGTTGTTAATTTTGCGTGGAGAGTTCTGTAGATGTTTATTTGGTCTGCTTGTTGCAGAGCTGAGTTCAGGTCCTGGGGATCCTTGTTAACTTTCTGTCTCATTGATCTGTCTAATATTGACAGTGGGGTGTTAAAGTCTCCCATTATTGTTGTGTGGCAGTATAAGTCTCTTTGTAGGTCTCTAAGGACTTGCTTTATGAATCTGGGTGCTCCTATATTGGGTGCGTATAGTTAGGATATTAGGATATTAGGATAGTTAGGCCTTCTTGTTGAATTGATCCCTTTACCTTTATATAATGGCCTTCTTTGTTTCTTTTGATCTTTGTTAGTTTAAAGTCTGTTTTATCAGAGACTAGGATTGCAACCCCTGCTTTTTTTTTGTTTTCCATTTGCTTGGTAGATCTTCTTCCATCCCTTTATTTTGAGCCTATGTGTGTCTCTGCACATGAGATGGGTCTCCTGAATACTGATGGGTCTTGATTCTTTATCCAATTTGCCAGTCTGTGTCTTTTAATTGGGCATTTAGCCCATTTACATTTAAGGTTAATATTGTTATGTGTGAATTTGATCCTGTCATTATGATGTTCACTGGTTATTTTGCCCATTAATTGATGCAGTTTCTTCATAGCTTCAATGGTCTTTACAATTTGGCATGTTTTTGCAGTGGCTGGTACTGGTTGTTTCTTTCCATGTTTAGTGCTTCCTTCAGGAGCTCTTGCAAGGCAGGCCTGGTGGTGACAAAATATCCGAGCATTTGCTTGTCTGTAAAGGATTTTAATTCTCCATCATTTATGAAGCTGAATTTGGCTGGATATGAAATTCTGCATTGAAAATTCTTTTCTCTAAGAATGTTGAATATTGGCCCCCACTGTCTTCTGGCTTGTAGGGTTTCTGTCAAGAGATCCACTGTTAGTCTGATGGGCTACCCTTTGTGGGTAACTCGACTTTTCTCTCTGGCTGCCCTTAACATTTTTTCCTTCATTTCATCTTATTGAATCTGACAATTATGAATCTTGGGGTTGCTGTCTTCTCGATGACTTTCTTTGTGGTGTTCTCTTTATTTCCTGAAATTGAATGTTGGCCTGTCTTGCTCGGTTGGGGAAAATCTCCTGGATAATAACCTGAAGAGTGTTTTCCAACTTGGTTCCATTCTCCCCATCACTTTCAGGTACACCAATCAAACGTAGGTTTGGTCTTTTCACATAGTCCCATATTTCTTGGAGGCTTTGTTTGTTTCTTTTTACTCTTTTTTTCTCTAAACTTCTCCTGTCACTTTATTTCATTAATTTGATCTTCAATCACTGATACCCTTTCTTCCACTTGATCGAATTGGCTATTGAAGCTTGTGCATGTGTTATGAAGTTCTCATGCATGGTTTTCAGCTCCATCAGGTCATTTAAGGTCTTCTATACACTGTTTATTCTAGTTAGCCAATCATCTAATCTTTTGTCAAGGTTTTTAGCTTCCTTGCAATGGGTTCGAACATTCTCCTTTAGCTCGGAGAAGTTTGTTATTACTGACCTTCTGAAGCCTACTTCTGTCAACTTATCAAAGTCATTGTCCGTCCAGCTTTGTTCCATTGCTGGCGAGGAGCTGCGATCCTTTGGAGGAGAAGTGGCACTCTGATTTTTAGAATTTTCAGTTTTTCTGCTCTGTTTTCTCCCCATCTTTGTGATTTTATCTACCTTTGGTATTTGATGTTGGTGACCTACAGATGGGGTTTTGGTATAGATAACCTTTTTATTAATGTTGATGCTATTCCTTTCTGTTTGTTAGTTTTCCTTTCAACAGTCAGGTCCCTCAGCTGCAGCTCTGTTGGAGTTTACTGGATTTCCACTCCAGACCCTGTTAGACTGGGTGTCACCAGTGGATGCTGCAGAACAGCAAATGTTGCAGAACAGCAAATATTGCTGCCTGATCCTTCCTCTGGAAGCTTCGTCCCAGAGGGGCAGCCGCCTATATGAGGTGTCTGTCAGTCCCTACTGGGAGGTGTCTCCCAGTTAGGCTACAACAGGGGTCAGGAACCCACTTGAGGAGGCAGTGTGTCCATTCTCAGAGCTCAAACACCATGCTGGGAGAAAGACTCCTCTCTTCAGAGCTATCAGACAGGGACACTTAAGTCTGCAGAAGTTGTCTGCTGCCTTTTGTTCAGCTATGCCCTGCTCACAGAGTTGGATTCTTGAAGCAGTAGGCCTTGTTGAGCTGTGGTGGGCTCCACCCAGTTGTAGCTTCCTGGTCACTTTGTTTACCTACTCAAGCTTCAGCAACGGTGGATGCCCCTCCCCCAGTCAGGCTGCAGCCTCATAGATCAACCTCAGACTGCTGTGCTAGCAGTGAGCAAGGCTCAGTGGGCGTGGGACCCACCGAGCCAGGCACGGGAGAGAATCACCTTGTCTGCCGGTTGGTAAGACCTTGGGAAAAGTGCAGTATTTGGGCGGGGAGTGTCTTGTTTTTCCAGGTAGTCTGTCACATCTGTCACAGCTTCCCTTGGCTAGGAAAGGGAAATCCCCTGACACCTTGTGCTTCCTGGGTGAGGCAACACCCCACCCTGCTTCATCTTGCCCTCCGTGGGCTGCACCACTGTCCAACCAGTCCCAATGAGATGAACCAGGTACCTCAGTTGGAAATGTAAAAATCACCCATCTTCTGTGTCGATCATGCTGGGAGCTGCAGACTGGAGGTATTCCTATTCAGCCATCTTCATTTCTGCGATTTTCTAGAGTAGTGCTAAGCTGCTTGGCCTAGCAAGCCTGGGCTGGGTTTTTTAGGTCTTCTTTCCTTTGTTCTTACTCTAGCTAAAGCTTTTCAATTTCATTTATTTTTTCAAAAAATTGATTTTCATTTTGTTGATATTTGTTTTTTTTGGTCTCAATTTTATATCTTTAAACTCTAATGTTTATTATTTCTTTCCTTCTACTAATGTTGCTTTTGAATTGTTTTTGCTTTCCATTTCTTGAGGTGCAGTGTTATGATGTAATTTTCTAATTTTATGATGTAGGCTTTTATTGCTATAAACAACTTTCCTCTTAGAACTGCTTTTGCTATATTTCATAGGTTTTAGTATGTTGTGTTTCCATTTTAATTGGTCTCAAGAAAATTTTCAATTTTCTTTTAAATTTCTTCATTGTTTAGGAATATGTTGCTTAATAATTATGATTTTATACAGTTTCTGATGTTCCTTCTGTGGTTTATTTCTAATTTTATCCCATTATGGTCAAAAAAGTTTTTTAATGATTTTGACTTCTAAAAATGTATTAAGATTTGTTTCGTGACCTTACATATGGTCTGTCCCAGAGAATGTTGCATGTGCTGTTGAGAAAAATGTGTATTCTGCAGCTGTTGGATGGAATGTTCTATAAATGTCTGTTTGGTTCATTTGGTCAAGAGTGCAGTTTAACTCTGATGTTTCTTATTTGATTTTCTGTTCAGATGATCTGTCTAATGCTGAAAGTGGAGTGCTGAGGTTTTCTACTGTTATTGTGTCACAGTCAATCTGTCTCTTTAGGTCGGTTAATATTTGTCTTATTTATTTGGGTGCTCTAGTGTTGAGTGCATATATATTTATAATTGTAATATCCTGTTATTGTATTAACCCCTTCATCATCATATAATGGCCTTCTGTATCTTTTTTTTTTTTTATCATTCTTGACTAAAGTTTATTTTATCTGATATAAGTATAGCCACTCCTGCTCTATGTTGGCTTCCATTTGCATGTAATATCTTATTCACCCCTTTACTTCCAGTTTGTGCATATCTGTAGGGGTAAATTGAGTTTCTTGTAGACAGTATATAGTTGGGTCTTTTAAAAATCCATTCAGCCACTCTGCACTTTAATTTTTAAAATAAATTTCAATAGCTTTGGGGGTACAGATTGTTTCTGGTTACATAGATAAGTTCTTTAGTGGTGATTTCTGATGTTTTAGTGCACCTGTTACCTGAGCATTGTATACTATACCCAATATATAGTCTATCCCTACCCCATTCTGAGTCTCCAAAGTCCATTATATAACTCTTATGCCTTTGCATCCTCATAGCTTAGCTCTCACTTAAAACATATGATATTTGATTTTTCATTCCTGAGTTACTTCACTTAGAATAATAGCCTCCAGCTCCATTTAAGTTCTTGGAGAAGACATTATGTCATTCCTTTTATGGCTGAGTAGCATTCCATGGTGTATGTATACCATTTTTTCTTTATCCACTTGTTGGTTGATGGACACTTAGATTGGTTCCATATCTTTGCAATTGTGAATTGTGCCACCATAAACATGTGTGTGCCTGCGTCTTTTTCATATAATGACTTATTTTCCTTTGGGTAGATACTCAGTAGTGGGATTGCTAGATTAAATGGTAGTTTTACTTGTAGTTCTTTAAAGAACATCTATACTGTTTTCCATAGTGTTTGTACTAATTTACATTCTTATCAGCAGTATAAAAGTGTTCCCTTTTTACCACATCCATGCCAACATCTATTTTTTTTTTTTTTGACTTTTAAATTATAGCCATGCTTGCAGGAATAAGGTGTAATCTCTTCATGGTTTTAATTTGCATTTCCCTGATAATTAGTGATGTTGAGTGTTTTTTCACATGTTTGTTGGTTGTTTGTATATCTTTTCTGAGAATTATTTATTCATGTCCTTTGCTCATTTTTTGATGGGATTATTTGTTTTTTTCTTGTTAATTTGTTTGAGTTCCTTGTAGATTCTGGATACTAGTCCTTTGTTGGATGGATAGTTTGTGAAGATTTTCTTTCACTAGGTGGGTTGTCTGTTTGCTGATTATTTCTTTTGCTGTACAGAAGCTTTTTAGTTTAATTAGGTCCCATTTATTTATTTTTGGTTTTGTTGCATTTGCTTTTGGGGTCTTAGGCATGAATTCTTGCCTAAGTCAATGTCCTGAAGAGTTTTTCCAATGTTATCTTGTAGAATTTTTATGGTTTGAGGTCTTATATTTAAGTCTTTTATCTACATTGAGTTGATTTTTGTGTAAAGTGAGAGATGGAGATCCAGTTTTATTTTTCTACATGTGGCTTGCACTCTTTTAATTGAAGACTTTTGTCCATTTACCTTCAGGATTATTTTCTGTTGATATTTTATTACTTGTTTTCTGGTTGTTTTGTAGATACTTTCTGTTTTCCTCTGTTACTGTTTTCCTTTGTGGTTAAGAGAATTTCTCTGGTAGTATGTTTTGATTTTGTGCTACTTATTTTTAGTCTATCATTTATAGGTTTTTGCACTGTGGTTACCATGAGGCTTACAAAAATTCAGGTCATTTAAAACTGATTGTGACTTAACTTTTACTGCGTAGAGAAGAAAAGTATTATAACAAAACCAAAGTCTATCTTTTAACACCACCCCCCGAATAATTTAATTTATTGGTGTTTCAGTTTACAACTTTTTGTTTTATCTGTTCCTTAACCAGTTATTGTAGTAATTATTGATTTTATTAGGTTTTTGTCTTTTAGCCTTCACACTCAAGATATAAATGGCTTATTCAAATTACAGTTTTAGAGTATTCTGAATTAGTCTTTTTTTTTCTTTTATCAGTGAGTTTTACACCTTCAAGTGTTTTCATATTATACACTAGTGTCCATTTATTTTAGATTGAACAGCTTTTAGTATTTCTTGTAAGACAGGTCATGTTTTGACGAATTCTCTCAGCTTTTGTTTGTTTGGGAGTCTTTGAATGTGTTTAAATGATACCTTTGCTGGGCACAGTATTCTTGGATGGCAGTTTTTTCCCTTCTCTTTCAATATAACATCCCATTATCATCTGGACTTCAGGATTTCTGCTGAGAAATCTGCTGCAATCTGTATTCAGGATGCTGTCCAATGTGATGTTTCTTTTCTTCTGTTGCTTTGAGTATCCTATCTTTTCATTTCACTGATTATGATATGCCTTGGAGATTTCTCCTTTGGGTTGAATTTGATTGGTGGCCCCTGAACTTCCTGTACCTGGATGGTGTCTTCTTTCTCTAGATTTTGGAATTTTTATCCATTATTATTATTATTATTATTTTTACATATGCTTTCCAGATCTTTTCCTTCTTGTCTCCTGAGCAGTGGCCTGCTGTTTCTTTCCATTCTAGAGGGAGCTTATATTGAGCACTAGAACTAACACAATTCACTGGAACTAACTCATTCCTCTTCCATTGTTGCCTGGTCTGTGGAAGACTTACAGTGAACAACAGAACTTAAATGCTGCTCTGGAATTAAAACCCTGCCCTGTTGTTTCCTGGACTGGGAACACTTACAGTGAGCACCAGATGTTAGACATTGCCCTAGAACTATATTGTTGCCCTGCCATTGTTTCCCAGTCTGGGGACAACTTAAGCAGAAAGTAGGACTTAATTCTGACATTTTAGTTTTCTCTATAGGAGGGAGGTTCCAGGTTGAGCACCTGGGCATTGGGAAAAATCTAGTTAGAAATTTGGACCTTCCTGCAGATTGTGTTCTGTAAAGCCTTATGGTACCACTCAGTTGCTTTTACAATTTTATTTCTTTATTTAAAATTTTTTTGTAGATTTTTCAAGAGCAATTTTGTTACATGGATATATTGGGTAGTAGAGAAATTGAGGATTTTGTACCCATCACCCAAATGGTTTATGTTGTACTCAGTAGGTACTATTTTATCCTTCGCCACCCCCCTCAACTCCTTAACTCCATCCCACCTTTTGGAGCCTCTAATGTTTAGTATTCAACTCTGTATGTCTATGTGTACATACTATTTAGCTTCTACTAAACATATAGTTAGTGAGAACACATGGTTTTTGACTTTCTATTTCTTTCTATTTCTGAGTCATTTCACATCTTAGGATAATGGCCTCCAGTTCCATCCATATTGCTGCAAAATACACAACTTTATTCTTTGTATGGCTGAATAGTATTCCATGGCACATACATACATACACACACACATACACATGCATCTATGTTAACCACGTAGATAAGCGGTACATGGAATAATACATATATGTACAGCATGCATATACGAGTGTATATATATCACATTTTAATATGTGTAATATGTATGTGGTATATATATTATGTATTGTGCCATGGAATACAGTATAATCATATCTGATGATATACAACGTGCACGACGCCACACATATGTGCACATCACCACATAATGACAGTATTTTTAACTAACCCTTCATATCATCATTGATGAACCTTAGGTTATCCATGACTTTGCCTGTTGTGTTAGTGCTGTGACCTACTGGAGCAAACAGGGAATGTGATGTTCTAGCTTTATTCTTTTTGCTTAAATTTCTTTGCTATTGGGACTCTTTGGTTATATGATTTTACAATTATCTATTTCTGTGGAGAATGCGTTGGCTTGATTAATTTGATAGGATTGCATTGAATGTACATTGATTTGGGCAGTATGATCATTTCCAGGCTATGATTGCTCCAATCTATGATCATTGGGTGTTTTTCCCATTATTTGTGGTCATCTATGATTTTTCTTTCACTTGGTGTTTTGTAGTTCTCCTTTGTAAGATCTTTCACCGCCTTGGTAATGTAATTTCTAGATATAATTTATCCTAGCTGTTGCAAAGCAATTGAATTCTTGATTTGCGTCTCAGCTTGATCGTTATTGGTGTATATTAATTGGTTCTGATTTTTATACAATGATTTTTTGGTATTCTGAAGCTTTACTGAATTCATCGTACAAATCCTAGGAGTTTTTTGGAGGAGTAGTTAGGGTTTTGTAAGAATAAGAATATATCATTAGTGAACACAGATAAATTGAACTTTCTCTTCCAATTTGCCATGCGTTTTTGTTTCTTTCTCTTTTTGGTTGCTGAGCGTACGCTGGGACCTTTCCAGTACTGCTGTTGATATAGGAATGCTGGAAACTGCATTCTTACTTTTCCAGTTGTTTAGGGGGAAATGCTTATCAACTCTACCTCATTGAGTATGATGTTGGCTGTGGATTTGCTGGTATATATGCTTTGATAATTTTAAGATATGTTCCTTGTATGCCATGTTTGTTGAGATTGTTATCGATGAAGCAGTTCTGGATATTATCTAATGCTTTTCTTCGTCTATTGAGATTGTCATGATAGTTTATGTTTTTAAATTCGATTTGTTGTGGTGAAGTCACATTAGTTGATTGCATGTGTTTGAATCATCTTAGCAATTCGGATAAACTCACTTGATTGTGGCTTATTATCTTCTGATGATGCGTTTGGATTTGGTTTGCTAGTATTTTGTTGAGGAGTTTTTGCACTCGTTCATCAGAGATATTGATTTATATTTTCCTTTTGTTGTGATGTCCTTGCCTGGCTTTGGTATCAAAGGATGCGGCTTTCCTAGAATGAATTAAGTAGGATTCCTTCTTGATATTTTGGCACAGTTTTAGTAGGACTACCATAATGTCTTTGTTGTACATCTGGTATCAATTCAGCAGCTGTGAATTTGTCTGGTCCCTAGGCCTTTAGTTTCTAGGAGATTCTAAATGACTGATCAATTTACTACCATTATTGTATTTTCTGGATTTCTATTTCATCCTAGTTCAATCTCGGGAGGTATATGTTCAGGAGTTTATCTGTTTCCTCTAGGTTTTAGTTTGAGAGTGTAGACCGTGTTCATAATGTCTCTGGTGAATTTTTTTTTTTTTTGCATTTCTATAAACAGTTGGTAATCGTCAGAATTACTATTTCTAATTCTGCTTATTTGAATTCTTTCTTTTATTCTTGGTTAATCTAGCTAGGTCTATCATTTCTAAAATAATTTCGAATATAATTTCATTTTTTGATTCTTTGATTTTGTTGTCAGTTTTCATTTAGTTCTCTCTGGATCTTTGTTGTTTCTTTTTTCTTTTTGGCTACCTTTGGCTTTGTTCTGGTTCTTGAGATTTGTGACGAGTTAGGTTGTCAATTGGAGATCTTTATTATCTTTTTGAGGTAGGTAATTAACACTAAGCTTGCCGCATTAGCACTGCTTTGCTGCATCCTTGTATGTTTCAGTATGTTGTAGTTTCTGTTTAATTGTGTTCAAAAAATTAAATTCCCAGACTAGATTCTTATTGATGCAAACAGTCATTCAGGAGCAGGTTATTTAATTTCCCACATATTGTATAGTTGATATTTCTGTGGGTTGTTTCCCAGTTGAATTCCACTATAGTTCTGAAAAAAATACTTGATTTCAAATTTAAAAGTTTTATGACACTTGTTTGTGCCTGACATACTGTTTTTTTTTTTTTTTTTTTTTTTTTTTTTTTTTTTTTCCAGGATGCTTCATGTGCAGAACAGAAAAACATATATTGTGTGGTTGTTGGGTAGAATGTTTTGTAAATTTCTATCTGTTCTATTTAGTCTAGAGACCAACTTAAGTACAGACTTTCTTTGTTGATTTTTCTGCCTCAATGATCTGTCTAATGCTGTCAGTGGGGTGTTGAAATCCCCCACTATTATTGTTTTGCTATGTATCTCTTAGATCTGGTAGAATTTGTTTTATGAATATGGGTGCTCTGGTGTTGGGTGCATATGTATTTAGAATTGTTATATTTTCTGGTTGAATTTATCACTTTATCATCATATAATGTCCTGCTTTTTTTTTTTTTTTTTTAAACCATTGTTGATTTAAAGTCTGTTTTATCTGGTGTAAGTATAGCTATTCCTGCTCATTTTTGGTTTCCATTTACATAAAATATCTTTTTCTACTTTTCAACTTTGAGTCTTTAAATGTCTTTATGAGTTAGGTGGGTTTCTTATAAGAAGCTATCATTGGATCTTCTTTTTTAAAATTCATTCTGCCAATCTATATCTTTCAAGTTAGGCATTTAGTTCATGTACATTCAAGGTTTATATTCATATGTGAGGTTTTTGTTCCTGTTATAATGTTAATTGTTACTTAGATGGTTTGCAATCTTGGTTGTGTAATTGTTTTATAAGTTCTACAAGTTTTTTATATTCGTGTGTTTTTATGATGGCATTGCCCATTCATTTCCGCATTTTGAACTCCATTGAAAATGCATGTATAGCTGGTCTAGTAGTGATGAATTCCCTTAGCTTTTTCTTGTCTAGGAAAGATTTTATTTCATTTTCATTAATGAAGCTTAATTCAGTAGGATACAAAATCTTTTACTGGATTTCTTTTTCTTCAAGGAGACTGAAAATAGGACCCCGCATCTTCTTGTTTGGAAGGTTTCTGCTGAGAAGTCCACTGTCAGTCTGATGGTATTTCCTTCACAGCTGATTAGCCACTTCTTTCTTACCACTTTTAGGACTTTCTCTTTCATGTTAACTTTGGATCATCTGATGACTATATGCCATGGTGAAGTTTGTCTTGCAATGTATCTTCCAGGAGTTTTATGACTTTCTTGTATGTGAATGTCTAAATCTCTAGCAAAACCAGGGAAGTTTTCCTAAATTATTCCCTCAATTTTTTTAATACTTTTTACTTCTTCTGAAATAATGATAACTCATAGATTAGGATGTTTAAATAATCCCATGTTTCTCAAAGGCTTTGCTCGTTTTATTCTTAATTTTTTTTTTTTTTGTCTAATTGGGTTAATTAAAAGCTCTGTTTTCTAGCTCTGAAATTGTTTTGTTTGTTCTAGCCTGTTATTAGGGCTTTGATCTCTATTTTGTGGTTCCTTTAATGAATTTTCAGTTCCAGAAGTTCTTTTAAAAAATAATTATCCTTAGTAAATTTTGATTCATATTCTGAATTGTTTTTCTGATTACTTTGTATTGGTTTTCAACTGTCTCTTGGATCTTATTGAGTTTCCATACCATCCATACTTTGAATTCTTTATCTTTGAATTTTCATTTTGAATAGGATCCATTGCTAGAGAGCTGATGTGATCCTTTGAAGGTGATACAACACTTTGTTTTTTCATACTGCCAGTGTTCTTATGCTGGTTCCCTCTCATCTGAAGAAGCTTTAACTTCTTATCTTTGAGTTTAGTTTTGTTTTGATGGGACATCGTATTTCCCCGTTGAAGGTATAGTTGTCATGTATGTCGTATATGATTGTTTGGCTTCATTTCTAGGTGCTTTCAGGTAGCAAGGTACTGTGTGAGTTCCCTGGTTATAGATAGCCTTTGTGCAGTGACTTTTTTAAATGCCAGTTTTAGTAGCGATGTCCTGGGCATTTGAGCAGGCAAACTGCCTTCTGCAGGAACAGGATTGTATTTGTCTCAGGAAGCTTATCTCATTCCTCAACACTGTGGACTTCCATTATCAAATTTTGTATTGTGTTGTGCAGTTCAACCCCCAGGCTAGTAGGTAGCACCTATGCATAAGAGTGGCTGTGGCAGAAGCAGATGGGTATGGGCTTGATCTTTGTTTACTGGGAGGTGTTCTCTGTTGTTTCAGGTGATGGGCTGGTCTGTGGAATGCCCAGTTTCCAGGAATTCCCTGCTAAGCTTCTGTAGATGGGGGGACAAAGCTGGGTAGAATTGGACAGCCAAGCTCACCCATGAATACCCTATTGACAAGAGCAGATATCAACACTGACAGGAGTGGCATGGAGAGCTCCTGGTGAAATGTACTGAGTTCTCTGAAGGAGAGGAGTTGACAGCACCAGCTTCACATCCTAGGCAGGTGGGAATGCAATCTATTTCCCTGTTATACCCCTGTCCCAGGGCTCATAACTCTCAGTTTAGTCGGACGTGGTTGTCTACCTCCAGGCCACAGTGTAACTGAGGGCTGCAGAAAATTCCTGTCCTATGGCTCTCTGTGGAAGTGGCTTTGGAGTAGAACCTCTTATCTTAGCTGCAAACAGACAGCTTTGTGGTGTGCCTGGCCTCCAATGCAGGAACACTGCTGCTTTGTGTATAGATGGGGAGTGGCTCCACTTTTCGGCATGTACAAGTGCATGCCAGCTGTGATGTTGTCAGCTGGTTGGGTTGGCCTGACTTAGACCCTGAAATGATCAGATGCCAGTTGTGGTGGACTGGGCTAGGCAGTCCCCCAATTTCCAGGCCCCTAGATGGCCCCTTGGATGGTATGCATGAGTCCTGGTTGGACTGGACTGGTGGATTTGTCCTCAGGTCCCTACGGTTCAGGTGCTTCCTATGATAGGGAGGAGTGAGCTGGTCCCCAGTCCTCCAGCAGAATGCTCAGGCAGGGTGACCATGCTGTGGACCTACCACCAAGGGAGGGTGGACCTTTCTCTGCCTTGAGCAGTGGAGGCAGGCAGCTGTGATACACATGTTTTGCTCACACCACCATCTGACAGCAGTGGCAGTGGTATCTGTCCTTGAGGCATATGAAAGTGCCTGACCTGCCTGCTTCTTTCTGGCCTTAGGGTGGCAGAGGCATCAGTGATGGCAGGAGTCTAAGGGCAGAACACAGGCGTCTAGGATCTGGGCTCTCAGAGTGGTGCTGGCTTCAGTGGAAATGCTCAGATGGGGGCAGGGTGGCAGCACTGTGGGTCTGCCATGGTATGTGTATAGCGGGGCAGGCCTCTCTCAGTGGGATCAGCAAAGTCAAGCAGTTATGGGATGCTTAGTTTGCTCACTTCTCTGTCCCACAGCAGTCATGGTGGTATCTGTCTTTGGGGTTTTGTGAAGGTGTTTGACTGCCCTGCTTTCTCTCTGACCTGGTGGCTGGGGCAGTGATACTGATGGCAGACCCAGGGTAACACACAGGCCTCTGGGGGTTGGGCTGTCAGACTGGCACTAGGCTACAGCTGCTCAGGGCTCAAAAGCGTGTGGGACTTCACATGAGTTCGAAAATGCCTTTGTGTAATTTCTAGGCAGTTCCCTGTTATCCTGGAGGCCTGGGAGGACTGAGGGACTCTTCTGCAGATAGAATTGAAAAAGTCTATTATAGGAGTGTGGAGCCCTAGGGGTCTCTCACTCACCTTTTCCCCACATCAGGGAGCTTCTACTAGCTTCACACCTCTCCCAGCCCAGTAGGCTGCTTGGATTCATTCTTATTTGCTTTCTGTGATTCTTGTCACTTCTTTGTTGAATTCCAGTGTTCTCTCTTAGATAATTCATTCAAAGTGTGTATATTGAAATTTTGATTTTTCTTAATTGTAGAGGCACCTACTTAATGGAAGAGGCACCTAGCTGCAGCTGGCCAGCCATTTTGAACCCTACTTCCAGTCAGTCTCTTAACTGTGGCATCCCTGGTGATCAGAGCGCAGAGTAGCTGCTGAGTTTCACACGTCAGTTGCTATGATCAGCATCCTGCTCTTTGTTCCTAGTTCACCCCAGATGATTCAGCCACTCCACTCTCAGTGCTTCCCATGAGATGGGACTGGAGTAGGCTTCCTGTTAAGACTCTTCTCTTAGACTCATGAAGAGATTGAAGATTCACCTCCAGTTCTCCTCTCTCACCTCAGAAATCACAGGTCTAGAGAAATACTCTGTGAGTGATATGCCAGCTTGGGGGATAGGCTGATGGAGCCTAAAATGACTGTTTCTTTTACCAGTCATGGCTTCTCTTGATTTTGTGGACCCAGGTATTTTCTCCACTTCTCCTCCAAACCCAGAGTTCTGGTGAACTCATGATAGTATTCTCATTTTTGAATAGTTCCTTGAATTTTTGTGTTGGGGAGTGATGCCAGGGCATCTTCTATTCTGCTATCTTGTTGATACCCTGAGATCTCCTGCATGCTGACTTTGTGTCCTACTATTTTGCTCAATTCATTTATTAGTTGTAATAGGATTTTTTTTTTTTTTTGGTGGGGGGAATCTTTAGCGTTTTACGTATGTAAGATCATATTATCTGCAAACAGAGATTACTTACTTTGTTCTTTCCAACTTGGATGGCTTTCATTTCTTTCTTTCCTTTTTTTTTTTATTATTATACTTTAAGTTCTAGGGTACATGTGCATAACGTGCAGGTTTGTTACATATGTATACTTGTGCCATGTTGGTGTGCTGCACCCATCAACTCTTCAGCACCCATCAATTCATCATTTATATCATTTATAACTCCCTAATGCAATCCCTCCCCCCCTCCATGATAGGCCCCGGTGTGTGATGTTCCCCTTCCCGAGTCCAAGTGATCTCATTGTTCAGTTCCCACCTATGAGTGAGAACATGCGGTGTTTGGTTTTCT